>NC_092814.1:144191482-144515054 GCF_023375885.2 Dermacentor andersoni
ACGGCCGTGGATGACAAGTTCTTCAATGATTCAATTACTTTGACAACGACGATGGGATTGAATGTGATATTTTGCATGAGCAGATACGCGAGATACGGTGGATCGGGCAAGGCGTCAGGTAATCCATTAGTAAAAACTAAACTAAAAGTTGTGTTAAGAAGATCTGCAACCTCAGTCTCAGGGATCGGAAGTCCGGAGGTATTGTTAAGTAAATACTCATTCTATTGATTAGGATTATTAGTTTTTCAATATCGCTTCGTGTTAGTTTGTGGCATAGTTAGTAAAGTGGTAAAAGAAACTTGTGTTTAGTTTGAGAGGTTAACTTGGCATATTCTTTCTCGACTGTGTAATACTTCTGCCATGTGGAAAAAGAATAAGATCTTTTGGCTGATCGAAACAGGCATTTTTTTATGATTATTTAGTCGTTTGAGGGATACATTAAACCATGGTGATGTTCTTTCTGTTATTGTAATGGTGGGAATGTAAAGACGTATAAGGCGATGCATCTCTGCTTTGAAAAGCAGCCAGTTCGACTCGAGAGAATTTAGTGGAAAGTTAACGACGAAGGTATCGAAGCACTCAGATAATTCTCGGTCCATGCTGACATAGTCCCCTTTATCATAGAGTGTATGTGTTTTTAGTTTTTTTTTTTCTTTAGTACGTTGCAATGAAACAAAATATGTATTATCAGGTGGTCGCTCAAAGAGAGAGAGAGAGAATGAAGAGGAAAGGCAGGGAGGTTAACCAGATATGAGTCTCCGGTTTGCTACCCTACACTGGGGATGGGGGATAGGGGTTAGAAGCGGTCGCTCAAACCGCGTAATAAGGTGACAGGGGTAAAGTTACCAGGGTGAGTTGTTAATACAAGATCTAAAACGTTGGACGAGTGAGCGGTAACGCGTGTTGGGTCAGTGACGAGCTGCGTTAAGCCGAATGTTATACACGTGTTTAAGAATTCGCTAGCGGGGCTGCTTTTAGATAATGGAGAGGCAGGATCGTACCAATCAATAGTTGGAAAATTTAAATCGCCAAACAGAAGGACAGGACTGTTAGGATATGTTTTTGTTAAAGTATTTAAGGCTTCATGAAGTAAAGGCGGGAAAGTAGTGTTGGAACTAGGGGGCCGATAGCAAATACCAATCATAATGTGTGGGGGTGTAGCAATGCATCGAATCCAAATCATTTCCACTTGTGAAGAGAGGTTTACAAATGAACAATGTAGGTTCCCCTTAGTGGCGATTAATACACCCACGCCGCGCGAGTTATCGGCTCTATCTTTCCGTAAAATGTCAAAATGCCAGAGGTAAGGGAGAATTTCGGTATTATCGATTGGATGTGTTGAGCCATATTTCTGTTAGTAGTAAGACATCGCAAGAAGATGAGCCTATTAGACGGCACAGTGCATCACGCTTGCGAACAACACTTCGAATGTTAGCGAGCCGGAATGATAAAGGCTGACAGTTCCGTGGACGCGGTGTACAATTTGGTCTCAATGATGGCTAAAGGCGTTCCTCAATGACCTGGTTAGAAGTGTGGTAGAAGTAGTAGATTTTTCACCTGTGATAAGCTTTTCATGTAGCAACTTGTACCGTCGTTTGCGGCCTCAGCCACGTCCCCCTTTGCCCTTGCCTCTTTCAATAAAGTTTATCACCACCACCGTCGTTTACGGGCCCTTCCAAACTCGATGACGCGTTTCTTGGCAAGGCGCGTGCTTGGGGTGAGATCTTGTGCAACGGCATAGCTCGCATCTTTGAACTTCCGAGCCCGAAGAAAGGACATGATGTTTGCTGTTAAAGTCAGCGAACATCGCAATTATACGCCTGCACTTTCCTGTTTGGAAAGACCCAATGCCATGTGCACGCTCAATTTTTTTTATTTATTTATAGAATACTGTCAATCCCCCATGGGGATTTTTACAGGGGTGAGCAACAGGTCACATCAATTAACACTACTAAAACATTCAATAAATGAGTACATAATGATTGGAGACTATTCAAGAATAGCAGTAGTACATTCATACATAATAATACACACAACGAAACCAATGTACATCAACCAGCAGGAAAATAAAAAAAATGCAGGGTAGAAGGCATCATTCAAATACAGAATGCACAGAACAAAAAGTGTAGGCAAGTGCTTTCCTAGCACAAACTGAATCGGGATGGATTGCATGACGAAAGCAATTTGGTTACTTATATTAACAACATATTAGGCTCATGCAGCATGCTCAATTAAATCCATAAACTTTGCTAGTGTTGGCTGCTGTTTTGTGACTACATCCAGTGCATTACATTCACGAATTGAGCGTGGGAAGAAAGAATAACGAAACGTATTATTAATAAACGGATATTCTACAAGTTCCCATGCGTGCCGTCGTCTGGTCGGTCTGGTATCACGAAATTTAAAGTAAGAGTCGGGGTTTATACGGAATGATCTATGCAATAGTTGGTATACAAATTTGAGCCGAAAAAGCTTTGCTCGACTTTCAAGGGTAGCTAGACCTGCACGCTGTAACAGAGTAGTAGGTGAATCAAGGCGTCCGTATCTGTTAAAGATAAAACGCACCGCTTTCCGCTGCACCCTTTCCAAAATGGCGATATCCTTTGCAGTGTGAGGGAACCAGACAATACTGGCGTATTCCAAGACTGGGCGGACAAAAGTGACGTATGCAAGAAGCTTTGTTTCATGTGTAGAATATGACAAGGCCCGTTTAATGAAGAACAGTTTATTTAATGCTTTATTTGACACTTGACGTACGTGCTCTGTCCAGCTGAGATTAGACGATATTATGAGACCTAGATATTTATACTGGTTTACACTTCGAAGTGGCACATCGTTAAAGTGATATGGAAAATCAAGCTTAGACGCTTTATTTGTAATGGACATGAATACGGTTTTATCAATGTTTATTGTCATTTGCCAGTCTATGCACCATTGAGCTATTTTATTCAAGGCAATATTTAATTTCACCTAGTCATCGCGGTGTCGTACTTCATTATAGAGCATGCAGTCATCAGCAAAGAGCCTGAGTTTCACGTCAGCATAGTTAGTTATGTCATTTATAAATATTAAAAACAAAACTGGAGCTAATACAGATCCCTGGGGAACGCCTGATAACACTGGAGCAAGGTCGGAGGAGTGAGAGCCGTACTGTACAAATTGGTAGCGGCCAGTTAAGTAATTAGTAATCCATTGGTAAATTGGGCCATCACCTAAATATAATTAAGTCAATATCACACAGTTCTATTTATACATCTAAATATTGTTTACAATGTGCAATAATGATTTTCTAAGAATCAGACCATGATTCTTTTGGTTTGTCTTCGATGCCGTAGGAAACAAGATATTTCTTCTGGATCTATTTTCAGCATCGTTTATCCGGGCAGACAGTACACTTATCTGTGCCGTATTTTCGGTGCTTATCTCATGAAGTCTACCCAATTCAATCTGCATGTGATCGATACCAACACAGGCTGTCTAAGTTTTGTCTAGCCATGCTTTAATTAAACTGAACGTTTTATCATCATCAACTAATTTTTTTTTCAATAGACTTTAGTTGCTCTAGCATTACCATCTGCCCAGATTGCAGTTCTTTCAAAACATTAGGAATTTCATTGTCGGGCCAGGGTTGGATTTGATATCACCAGCTAGCATGAGAAGCTTTAACAGCATCTGCGCACAATCACACACAATGGAACAAAAGCGCTGTGAGCCCGGCAGCACAAAGAGTGCACTGTGGCTACTAGGCTTTGCGTAAAGGCAATAAGAGTTCGTTACCTGCACCAGGAAGAAGCGTGGAACATTAGCAGGGGCCATCGATGGCTTGCTGCAGGGCCCACTAAAGGGCGCGTTGCTCGGGCGCAGCTTTTTAACACGCATGCACAGAATTCACAGGGGTTCCTCCGGTGTTCAAACGGCTGAGTGAAAGCCACAATACTTCCAGATATGGCCTGCGGCCATCTACATGTACATAGTGCGCGGACCGCGATGTGCTGTCAGTGAGCCGGCGATTTGAAGCCCAGGACGGCTGCACTGGCTCCAGCGCAATACGCCCGTATAGCGGAAGTGTTGCCCTAGCCTTAACCGGGAGACAGATGCAGGGCGGAGACAGATGCTGGGAAGAGGTTACTGTTGCAGTTTCTAAGGACAACAGACTTGAAAAAGCAGCTGTAGCCTGAACTTATGGTTATAGCGCTACAAGTGCCACTGTGCTGTGCCGTTTTACTCAGACGATCGCTCGTAACAGCGATGGCGCACTCTGATCAAATACCTTTAACATAGGAAATTATTTTAGAATGCTGACATCAAAAGTCATCGCAGCGGAGGGCGACGAGGGCACTGTTGCTGTTTTTAAGTACAACAGGCTTGAACAAGCAGCTGTAGCCTGAGCTGATGTTTATAGCGCTACAAGTGCTACTGTGATGTGCCTTGATAGTATGCGGTGACAGTGGTCGACTGTGATTGTGTATCTGTGCTCTCTTTCTTTCTCTCTATCTCCTTTCCTATCACTTCAACTCGCTGTCCCCTCTCTCCTCAGCGTCGGGCAGCAAAGCGGACCTTCCCCTCTGGCTGGCCTCCCTGCCTTTCCCCTTTACTCTGTATTGCTCTTTCTCTCGATAGTAAAGGCAGCAGAGGACTTCTATACAGAACTGCACAGTACCCAGAACAGCCACGCAACCTTGACTGAAAGTAGTGACGAACAGGATACAGAAGTTTCATGTGTAAATATAGCGATGAGGTTAGAAGGGCTCCGCCACACATGACCTCGGAGAAAGCAGCAGCAGATGAAATAATGGTAGATTAAATCAAAGGTGCCCGGCATATTACACTTGAAAACCTTTCAAGCCTTTATACACAATGCCTGGTGATTTGAAGTACAGCAGAGAGTTGGAAGGGTCACAACCACATACCAATATATCAGAATAAAGGGTGACGTGAAATAATTGAATAATTCTAGGCCCATTAAGTTGGTTTTCAGTATTGCACAAAGTATTCAACAAGGCAATTTTCAATAAAATCAGGGCAACACTTAAGTTCAATCAACCAAGAGAACAGGTTGGCTTCAGAAAAGGGTATATTACAATGGATAACATCCATGCCATCAATCAGGTCATAAAAAGTCGTAGTTTCGCCCGATAGGGGAAGCATCGATTGCGATAGCAAATTAGTAGGCAGCTATACGAACTAAGGATAGTAGCTTTATAGGCTGTGTAAACTTGGGAAAAAATCGCTAAGTGAATTAGAAAGCCTGGTGTCAGCGCAAACAAACAAGCATGAACACGTGATATTCGATGAGCGCGGACACTCGCTGTCAAAACGCCGGTGTGGGCAAGCGCGGCAGCATCAGCGAGCGAAGTGACCTTCGTGCCGTCCATCGCTTCAGCGCAAGAGCGGCGAGAACACAGCGCGCACAAAGGTATGAGCCTTATGCGGATCCCTTAAAAGCTACGGCGCACGCGGCCGTGCAAAGTACGCACTTGTTCGCGGAGTCGAAGCTGCCTCCCCTCTATCCCGCGTTGCCTCCCCACTTTCCTCCATGTATGGCGCGCGAGATTGAGCCGCGATATTCAGTTGTCCTTGAGCCTGGTCGCGAAATGCGCGCTTGCTATCGGAGCACAACGCCGCCCTTCACCCCTCCCCGCCTCCCTCCCATCGCCCCAAGGCCTTTCGCGCAAAAGAAGGCAGCCTGTTTGCCCTCCGCGTTCTGCGTTTGCGTGAGCCAGATTGAGGCGCGATCGTCGGCTTCGCTTGCGTGCTTTCATTAGCACATACAGCACATGAGTCGTGGTGATGGTGTTTTCCCCCTTGCACTTTATACAAAACATTACGGCGACGGCAATGACGACGACAAAAATGCACCTGCAGTGTCCATATAAATGCTATCGCATTAATTTGAGCGGAATACAATCAACCTATCTTATGGCTTGCATAGAATATGAAAAAAAAAATGCATTTGCTTCAGGAGAAATACCACCACTCACAGAGGCGTTGAATAGTCAAGCAGTACATGAAGCATACGTGAATATTCAAACAAATATCTATGAAGACACCACGGCTGCCTTAATTCTGTGCAAAAAGAAAGAAATGGGCAAAAAGTAATCAAGAGACGGGTCAGGCAAGCAGACAACATAGTCAAGTTCACTGCGTGCTTAGAAGTACGTATTCAAATTTTTAGGCAGGGAAGGATTAAAAGTGACTACCAACGGCGAATATCTCGGCAATCTACGGTTTGCAAATCATATTGTTCTATTCAGCAACAATGAGGATGAAGTGCCACAAATTATTGAAGGCCTTAGCTGTGAAACTGGAAGAGTACGCATAAAGATTAATATGCAGCAGATAAATGCAACGATAAATAACATGGCAAGGAAAGAAGAACTAATCATCACCAGTCAGCCTCTACAGTCTGTGCAGGACTACATTCATATAGGTGAATTACACGGGACCCTCATCATGAGAAAGAAAGTTAAAGACGAATAAAAAAATAATGAGCCATTCCATTCTGTGAAGGTGGATGACCAGCCAAGCTGCTTAGAACACGGCGCAGAGGTGCGACAGAATTTTGAACAAAGGTACGAGCACATTTATTGTCGCGATCGGTGGTCGTCGTGACGACAGGTGAGCACACTCATTTATTTATGTGCATTTGCATGGATGAGTATATATATATATATATATATATATATGTATATATATATATATATATATATATATATATATATATATATATATATATATATATATATATATATATATATATATAGCCATATGAGCCATTGCATTTGTTGCTTGCTTATTGGTTATGAGGCATTGCTGATGATGATAGTTTTTGTTGACGCAGAAAAAAAATGCTCGGAAGCACAGCCATAAACAGCTTCGCTCTAAAGTGGCTTGAAGTGCATGTGGCAGGCATTACCAGATCACGACTGGAAGCTTATCACTGTCGTTGAAAAGAAATGTCTATAATCCTCGCACTGTACCGGGGCGAGCATAGGGGGCAGAAACTTGGACATTAACAAAGAAGCTTGGGAGCAAGTTAAGGAACACGCAAAGAGCGATGGAACGAAGAAAAAGTCGCAGCTTCGCCTGGAGGGAGAAGCACTGATTGCAATAGCAAATTAGTGGACAGCTATACAAAGTAAGGATAGTAGTTTTATCGACCGTATAAACTTGTAAACATGGGCATGCTAAGTGAATTAACAAGCATGGTGTCACGCGCGCACAGGCAAACATGAACACATCTTACTCGATGACCGCGGGAACTCGCTGTCAAAACAGTGCAATGTGGCAGCAGCAGCGAGCGAAATGACCTTCGTGCAGCCGCTCCCATAAACGCTAACTAAAGCCTGTTTCACATGCTGTGACTGGAACGACGAAAATTGGTGCAGTCGCACGCGTCGCAAAGCGATTTTTAGAGGGCCCATTTCACATGATTGCGATTTCCACAACGCGACTGGTGCGACGCCCAGGGTTGCTTACTGCCAGGTTTTGTGGTACACCCTGCATAATTCTTTCATTGTAATGAATAAAAGGTTTAGATTACAATATTATTGCTTTTTCTTGATTAGCAGCAAATAATATGCACGTTTAGTAATTTAAAAACGTGTTAAGATTTGTTTTGGAGTGCGCAACGGCGGTTTCGGAAGTTGAGTGCGACATGGCGCACGTAAACAGCTGTTCGCAGGTGGTTCAGCGCTGTGTCTTGTCTCATCTGCCTTCATTGACCGTTTCATTCTGCCTGCGCTACAACAATCTACAAGATGAGCTATCGACAAGTTCATATAGCTACCCTCTCCGCATATCCAGTAATCAGAATTCGGCTGCCACGAAGTCGTCGTGACAGCCCAACAAGATCCTCGCGCTACCCGTGCTCGGCGTCAGCTTCCGGAGAAATGTGTGTATATTGCTAGTGAATGCGCATATACGGTGCCTGCTCCTAGCCATATTCTTGCGCCAAACGCAACAACAAGCACCAACCCGAAGCCCACGTGTGCCCCTGAATGAAGCCGCAAATGGTCTGTGTGATTACTGAACGCGGAATGGAAATTGTGTTGTGAAATTCAACCTTATCGCTGGCCTGGTTCATCCAGCGCCGTGCGTGTGCTGTGAATATATATATGGGAGTCATCTCTAAATATCTCTAAAGGCGCAATAGCCGATGCATAAAATGTTTTGAGCAGTTACCGTCACTTTTGTAGAAACCTGTACGTTGTAACATAGCATTCTAAAAGACACGCTTCTCGTCCACTTTGTTGTCCTGTGTCTCGCGCTGGTAGTATACTCTGAACTTCTAACAAGAAGACCATATCAGTACGCGTTATCCATAATACAGGATCGTAGGCCCACGGCAGGCGCACTTGCTGTAGGGTTTTTTCAGCTTTCTGCTCAGCCTCGTACACCGCTCACGGTTAGCCTGTTTTGTGGAAATAAATATCATTATATTACTAATGTTATTAGATATTATAGTTTCTTCACTGTACTTTCAAGCAATCATCCAGATTTCTTAAGCTAGTCATGCATTTAACCTGTATTAGATTAACATTGTTATGACATGCTTATGGGAATTATTTCAAACTAGATTGCTCAGCCAGAGAAAGTACAAATGCAAGTCTCAATGGTTATCCCAATTTGGTATTCCTAAACCGATTATATTGGCAGAATTTTATGCCTGCTTGCATTGCCGACAATTTAATGTTCAGAGCCGGAAAAACTGATTCCTTTTCTTGCTGTCAAAAGGCTGCTTTAATTTCGATAGCTAGCTATAATTATTCATTTCGATAGTGTTAAGCAATGGCTATATCTCTAGGCTTATCAATGCGTTTTTGTTCCACAAACACAATTAAGTTTTCCTTCTCCCTCTCATTGACAGCCATGGAATGAAACTGTTCACTTTCATAAGTATCAGCATGCAAATATTCTGGAGTTTGTCCTGAGCATTTGTCTGCATCCTATAGCGTGCATGTTTGTATCAAGCTCTGGTGTTGCAATCGCAGTGATCTACGCATATTTTTATATTGCAACAAACAAATTTATTGAATTTTGTTTTCATATCCTAAAAATTAAATTATGGGGTTTCACGAGCCACAACCACTTTCTGATTATGAGGCACGCCGTAGTGGTGGACTCCGGAAATTTCGACCACCTGGGGTTCTTTAACGTGCCCCTAAATCTAAGTACACGGGTGTTTTCGAATTTCGCCCCCATCGAAATGTGGCCGCTATGGCCGAGATTCGATCCCGCGACCTCGTGCTCAGCAGCCCAACACCATAGCCACTGAACAACCACCGCGGGTTGTTTTCAATTCTACAATGTGGCTATGCAGTAACGACGACATTAATAAGCAAAAACAAACTGCAGATTCAGTGTACGTGTTGGAATCTATGCGAAGTGAAGTTTTTGTCAAGTAGTCGATTAAATCATGTTAAAGTAACTGCGAAATATACAATTTGTCTTATTTTCAACAATCCAACATGTCATCGTTTGCAAGGTTTGCTTATGCACTGCATAGGTCACAACCTTATTGTCATGCAATCTTATGCACTACACTGTTCACAAACTATACCGAAATGCAAACGGTAGTTAATGTAGATGCACACTGCGAGAGATCAACACAGTGACGTTTGTTGAGCAAGGAATGCTGCGATATCTATGCAGGTGAATGAATGACATGTGCTTATGTACTTATTTATTTATATACCTCGCAGGCTGCAAGGTTGGAGTATTAGGTGAGGGGAAATAAAAAAGTAGTTACAAAAGGAAGAAGGGCACAACATTAAGAAAAAGACAGCAAAAAAAGCAGCACTAATACTATGCACCAACTAGCCCAACGCGTTTTACCGGTACAACATTATACAATACTTAACAAACAATAACAGAAAAAATTACTACCCATGCACCCTCTACAGATGGTAAACCAGCGAAGCTGAAATGTGCTGCCCCGGGGTTTATCACTGGGTTAATTTCGACGGTTTATTCAAGTATTTCTATATTATTGGGTATGGCTGTGTTTCTCAAATAGGTTACGCACATATTTGGCTTGGCTTTATCACATTGTTTATTTGTAATGCCACACATCGCGCTTCGCATAACCACCATCATGAAGAGTCCAATGAATAGTTCATTGTATTAATCCAGCGGGTTCATCGGTCTTTCTGAATTATGTTACGCATTTGTGTTATGTAATGCGTTAATCATAATATTTATGACTCGGATATGCACTGTGGTTACCAAGTGACACACCGGCGCTGCACATTTCATTTAAATAAATACAAGGACACATTTTTGAACATATCGGGAAGTCGGAGAGAGACTGCTGTACGCGCGCTCTGCGGCGAAAGAGAAACGATATCACTATCGGTATAGCCATGGTATACCCCACCACACTTTTGCTGAAAGGTAATTGGGACATCATGATCTTGTCTTAACCCCGTCCTCCTCTGTGTCCCTTCCCTGCATAATACGTAGATGAATGTATATGTTTTAAATGCATAAGCATTTCTATATCTACCAAAACAAGAAATTTCTCCTTCCGTCCTGTAAGATGGCTCGCAATGCAATGGCTCGCACGCCCCTAAACAATGGCCCATACCCCCACACTAGGGTTTTTGTGATCGGACCACGAGTGTTTCGCCTAGGCATATACAGCTTCACTGTAAAAAGAATGAACACCTTTCTGCTAGAGACCAAGACGATCATGAGGCGTACTAACAAATGAAAGTTTATTCAACGAGTTGGCTATGCATGATTACAAGGAAGGCGTCAAATAAAACAACGGACGAATGAAGAAGACACGAGGCAACCACGTCTCCTTCCTTCGTCCGTTGTTTTATTTGGCGCCTTCGTTGTAATCATGCATAGCCAACTCGCCCACCAGCACGTGCTCGGATATTGAACATGCTGAGTAAATACTGGTTGACAAGCAATAAATTGAAGTTACACAAAAAGCAGAAGCAAAAATTGATGTGTGTCCATCCCAACAGGAAACGCATCTATCTCTGAAAGTGCAACAGAGGCCATGCTGACACAAGATTCTCCCAGTGTCTTTGCGTCTACAGCTTCCATGATTTCTCTAGGCAGCCGATCTCCACAGAATGCTAGCTTCTTCCTCTACAATGCACTCTCGACATCTGAGCGTGTATTGTAGAGGAAAAAGCTAGCATTCTATGCAGATCCGCTGCCTAGAGAAATTATGGACGCTGTAGATCTAAAAACGCTGGGAGAATCTTGTCAGCATGGCCTCCGTTAGAAATGGATGCATTTCCTGTCAGGAAACACACATTAATTTTTGCTTCTCCTTTCTGTGTATATTCGGTTTATTGCTTGTCAGCCGGCAATTACTCGGCGTGTACAATAAAATTTTGGTTGTTAGATCATCTCGGTTTTCTTGTTCGTCCTATGTGTTCTCTGGTGCAGTTTGCAGCCAGGCTATCGTTTATCTTTTTAGATTGCAACAAGTCACTTTAGTGTCTCTTATGATGCTTCTGCGTACATTATAAAATCTTTTATTCGGCCAATGTACCAAGAATGTATAGTGTGAAGCGGTAAAAACACGGTACGCTAACTCCTAATTAAAATGTTGATTCTGAAAATGCAGTGGTTTATAAAGGTTACCAGAAAGTAGTACAGCAATAAAACCTGATAAAAACTAGTGCTTGATGAAACCAAACATAAAAACGGGAAAGGGGGAAAATACATATGAATATACAAGTCAAGGGAAAAAAAAAACATTGTGATCACCAAGTGCGCATGTGGCTACCTTCCAAGAAACTCGTTTTTTTTTTTTTTTTGAATGGCATGGAACTGGAAGAGTGTGCTTGCATAGGCAAGCTCTCAGCCTGTCTATTGGAACAAGAACAGCGTTTCTTGAAAGCCGCTGCCTAGAAACATGAGGTCGGGTCGTAACGACGGCCGCAGAGCGGCTCGTATAGCGGCCTTGACGGAGACTTTGGGTCAAATAGTAGAAGAGGAAGAGGGGGTCACTCTCTTCACAGACGCTTCGTTACCCAAGTTTTCATCAAAAGCAACGCTGGCAGTTACGACGCGGGATGTGCTCGTAACCTGCGCCTCCATCAAGACGTCTTTTCCAGAGGTGGCAGAAGAGGCCGCGATAGCGCTAGCACTCGCGCAGCCCAAGGTGGGAAGAATTGTCACCGACTCGCAAAAGGCGTATAACAACTACAGGAAGGGGTGGGTGTCTCCTGCGGCACTAGATATTCTCCAAAGTAAACGCGACGTACCTGAAAGGAAAGTTGAGTTAATATGGACACCGGCTCACTCTGGGCTGGAGGGCAACGAACTTGTCCACCAGTTCGCCCGAGAGATGGAACACCGGGTTGAGGAAGGTGAGCCACAGTCCATATTTAGTTACAGAGACATTACGAACCATTATAAGACGGAGAGGCGCCGTTACCCCGATCCTCACAAATCGCTTAGCAGAGAACAGCAAGCGATCTACAGGCAAATACAGGCAGGATCATTCCCGCACCCTTACCTTCAAAACAAGATGTACCCGGAAAGGTACGACAAGGATTGTAACTTCTGCAAAACTCAGTTAGGCACGCTCCAACACGTCATTGGAGTATGCGATTTCATCAAGGCGATCCCCCCACCTCTTAACTGCCCCGCTACCTTACCCCATCCCTCATCCACCCTTACCGAGCGATGGGAGACCTTGCTAACCAGCCCCGCCCTGGAAGACCAGCTCGTCCTGATCTCCAGGGGCCAGGCGGCTAGGGAAGCATATGGGTCCCGTGAAGAGGGAACCACTTCCATCGACGGCGTCTAAGAAGATGTCGAGCTCGGCTCAATGAAGTTGTTTCTCTCTCTCTCTTGAAAGGTGCTGGCATGCAGGATTGGCAATTGTAATTATTTTTTTCCTGCACTTGGAATTTTTCTGTATTTTCTTTCTCTAGCATTTTGATTTATGTTTGGCTGCATCAAACACCAATTTTTACCTAGCCTTCAAAGATGTCTTTATTTTTATGGTAATTTGTTTAACTCGCCACATTTTTACAATGAACCTTAATTGAAAGTTAGTTCTCATCCATCTCTAGTGTCATCCTGTTGACACTGCTTCATGCTATGAACCCTTGCAACATTTGTGTGTGTGTGTGTGTGTGTGTGTGTGTGTGTGTGTGTGTGTGTGTGTGTGTGTGTGTGTGCGTGCGTGCGTGCGTGCGTGCATGCGCACGCATGGATTTGCATGTGAAATCGGGCCCTTGGGCGGAGGTACCTTTCTTCTTCTGTGCAACCTCATGAATTCGTTAACTATAGTGCAACAGGAATACGATGGACAAGAACGAAGTGAACACACAGAGTGCTTCGCTCTTGTCCGTTGTCTATCTGTTAAAAAAAATTATGGGGTTTTACGTGCCAAAACCACTTTCTGATTATGAGGCACGCCGTAGTGAGGGACTCCGGAAATTTCGACCACTTGGGGTTCTTTAACGTGCACCTAAATCTAAGTACACGGGTGTTTTCGCATTTCACCCCCATCGAAATGCGGCCGGCGTGGCCGGGATTCGATCCCGCGACCTCGTGCTCAGCAGCCCAACACCATAGCCACTGAGCAACCACGGCGGGTGTGTCTATCTGTTGCGCTTTAGTTAATAATGAATACACACCACCTCGTCCAGTTTTCAGTTCTTATGTCGGGCTTATAAGCCCGCTTGTGTCCTGAATATCTGCGTGGCTATGTATCTTGTAATTAAATTCTTGGTCATGTGCTTGCAAGTCGCGTCTCAATCTCCTGATTTTCCTGACAATCTCGTTGGATGTGCAGGCCAAGACATTGTCTGGTGAATTCATGCAGGTGTACAGGGTGTTGTGCAGGGTGTAATTTGGACTACAAGTGCTGCTTTGATTGCTTTCATTTCAGTTTTTCTAGGTGCAGGATGACCTGGAATGGTACTGGCTTATATGGGGTTTAATTTTACGTAGTGTCATACTACTGTTACACTGCTATTGCTACATCAGTCTACTATATGTGCCTGATGCTTGCTTGCATCTTCATGATTAGCAACCTCCTTTGTGTGTTTGGCAGTTGCATATAGTCTCCTGGCCTAACTGTTTGCCCCCATGTTGCATAGTAAAGGCCTATTGTGTTTGAAGTTCAGGTGCTCTCGAGGTTATTTCTGAAGTGAGGGGTAGTCGTCTTTGCATTTCATATCCTAGCTGGCATAGTATCTTGGGACCATGTTCTGAGCTCTGAAGGCAAAGCATTTGTGCTGCAGGCTGAAACTC
Source organism: Dermacentor andersoni (assembly GCF_023375885.2). Classification (NCBI taxonomy): domain Eukaryota; kingdom Metazoa; phylum Arthropoda; class Arachnida; order Ixodida; family Ixodidae; genus Dermacentor; species Dermacentor andersoni. The sequence continues at coordinate 144,205,724 of NC_092814.1, forward strand.
TACTCAGTCTAGGTGCTTGTCCATTTGCTCTTTCTCATAGAGGTCTTCACGCATGGTAAAGTCGGAAAACCCTGTTATTACGCGATGCCTGTATTCGATGAGTTGTCTTTTTTGAGCGCTGCTGGTAATTCATACGGTACAATACCTTGGACACAAGCACAGCATCTGCGACTTTCCATAGTATCCACTCGTCCACCCCCTATGATTTCAAGATTATTCTTTTCACCAGGTGTAGAATTTGCGTCCACGCATGGCATAATTCTTTCACCCACGTGCTGGCTCTGCCGTCATGGTCTTACTCTAGCATAGGATTTGTGGATGTTGACTTGCGGGTATATTTGTTCAGCTATGTGGAGCACAATGTGCAATTGCCGACTTATCAGAAAGCGAGAGGCCAGACTGGCCAAGAAAGTTTGCAGTGTTGTCGAGAGCTTGTTGCATCATTCTTGATTTCTCTATAAGAGAGCTTTCCCATAGACTGTAGTACACCATAGGCTGTAGCACTTCTTGTGGAATGCCTGTGTTGTTGGTGTAGGTGGGCCAAATGTACCTCCAACTCTCACCTGGAATTTTCTTTCTTTCAAAGAGTTACTGTATATCTTAAGTGCTCTACCTAAAAGTTTTTTGCTCATCGTTCCTCTTATTAGAGTAGCATGAGGTACTGCTGTTGAAAGCCTCTTCACTCTCTTCATTCTTTCATAAACGGTATTACACAATGACGTGCAATAAAGTTTCTGCTGCTTATGGCCCGCTCATATCTGCCAGAAGGGACAACTCTTGAAAATGGTTTTCTTTGTGCTGTGTTTGCGACGTAGTATGAGAATTCATGTCTTGACATTTATACATCTGTAGAACCAGCTTCCTGACAGAGTACTTGCTGTAGCTGATTATGCTTATTTGTGCAGGGCTGTTGAACAATACATATTGTTGCAATGAATGTTTACACACTTGAATTATCACAAAAGATGGTTGTTTTACAATTGTGCCCTTTGATTTCGACTGGTGTTAGATTTTGCATAAGCATGCCCCCCTATGCAATAGTATTTGGAAGTTTAAGGGTTCAATAAAAGGTGATGTACTAAATCTAAGTGTAAGAGCTTTTTTCTTGCCTATGACTCACATCGAAATGCGACTTCAATGGCTGACAATTCAACCCCTCGCCTTGAGTCAGCAGCAGAATGCAAGAGTGGCAGGTGAATAAATTGAAGAACAATATTTTGGTCTATAGATTTTTTTATTGCCTGTTATGTAGGTAAAACTTGGAATAAGTTTGTCGTTGCAAAAAAGCAGTTTGTGGTCGTTTATTGAATAAACCACATATTCTGTATAGTTGAGATGCAGAAATTTGTTCTAAAATGCCCGGATGATATGTCCTTGCAAGTAGCATGGTATTTCATTACTTATAAAGATAGTAATCACAGCGCATATCGTTATATGGGTTTACGCACTAATATATGTGATCACACACTTATTAGAAACTGTTATTAGAAACATGTAAGGCATGAATGTTTCTGCACACTTGATCAGCTGTGAACGTGCAAGAACTGCTTGTACTTAAAAGATTCAAAGTTTCACAGGAAGGGATGTAACTGGCTGACTTCACTGCACAGTTTTGATTTACTTTTCTTTAACGTGTCGTTTTCTACTGTTTTATCCCCACAAGAACCGGCTGTTCGCCTGCTTTTCGCATTGTTGCACGAGTTTTACATGATGGTGCAGGAGGGTACGTTGTCACTGTGCCACTATAACAAGCAAATAATTTACTTTATTTGCTAGCTGTGGAGTTAATTACCTTTCCAAGCAAATGTTAATACAGGTGCAGTAAGGATACAAAGTCCGCAACATATTCAATGTTTCTTGGTTTCTGTGCAAGAGAAAAAAATCTCCAGAGAAGAGGTGCAATTAACGTGCGTGTAATATTCGAAAACAAATTAACGACGCTGTTTATTCAAGCCACGGATTTAATGCGATCGTAGAAAATTCATTACAATAGCCAACAGTTTTCCTCTGTCAAAGTTAATAAGTCAGGTAAGATAACCTTTCAAGATGCAACGGGAAAGTCACGCCTGAAAACCAACAAGAAAATGCAACTGAACGGTACCGCGTTCAGCACATTCGCCCTTGCCGATGTTGAAATTATTTAAGCTGCTCCGTACGCGCGATTTTTGTATGCTATTCAACAAAAGAAAATTGTGATGACCCCGAAAGGCCATGTAGTCTCGTGGCAACTCGCAAAGGTGTACGAAGCAAACGTGAAAATGCACTTCATTTGCTGCGTAGCGTGTCACCGAACATGCAGAAATGGGAGAATGTAATCTGCGGTACAAGCTTTTATTTTCTCAACGCCTACGTACCGAATTCGACAATCCACGTCTCCGCGCATTGCACTTGTCGTGCGAGACGCCATTTTCCAAAACAAACCGGCGAAATAGCTCCATGACAGCTCTCCGTGCAATTTCGACGGAAAATCACAGCGATCGCTGCGACGGTGCGACTGTGCGACCAACCGGTTAGTCGCAGCCGAAAATCGGGGGTCGGCTTTGCGACTGCGATTTCAATCGCAAAGGACGGAAATCGCATCATGTGAAACAGGCTTAAGTCGCAACAATGCAGCGCAGCGTGGACTGTGTACCCATCGCAGATGGCTTTCAAGATTAAGCGGCCCGGCATAAAATGGGCATAAAATAGGCTGATGACGATGATGAAAATATTATCCTACAGAACTTGTTTCCGTATCGCGCTGCCATATTGCGCCGTTGTACTCACACAGAGAAAGCAAATTACTAAAGAGCGTATAACGGGGCCAACATTTCACAGTCATCAAAATTAGTTTATTATTCTTATAGATCAGTTCAAAAATGAATACAAAATCAATTTTTTTTAATTCAGGGAAGGTCACTGAAGAAAATATTGTGCGATATCATGGCCGGGTGAAATGTTTGTTTTCTTTTGTACTCTTTCCGGGAGCTGGTTTACACTTTACACGTGTTGAGTGCGAAGTGGTTCGTCGCGGCAGAGTGCCGTATTAGTAACGAACTGAATAGCAAAAATTTCACTCATGTTTACCTCATCCATGGCCGAATTTTCGACATCGTAGTTTCTGCTTGGGGACAGATATTGAGAGATTAATGCGTGAACGTCGTTTTAAGATTAGCGCCTCTGCTTATGTACATAATGCAATGAGGGTTTCTTGGTGAGGCATATAGGAAGGTATTCAACTAACTCAATCAGAAGGCTTGTTATGCGTGTATGTATAATATGTGCGTGCATGCGCGCGCGCGCGTGTGTGTGTGTGTGTGTGTGTGTGTGTGTGTGTGTGTGTGTGTGTGTGTGTGTGTGTGTGTGTGTGTGTGTGTGTGTGTGTGTGTGTGTGTGTGTGTGTGTGTGTGTGTGTGTGTGTGTGTGTGTGTGTGTGTGTGTGTGTGTGTGTGTGTGTGTGTGTGTGTGTGTGTGTGTGTGTGTGTGTGTGTGTGTGTGTGTGTGTGTGTGTGTGGGTGGGTGGGTGGGTGGGTGTGCGGGTGTGTTGGTGGGTAGGTGTGGGTCTGCACTTGCCTAAGTAACAGTTACCAGGATGAAAGAATGAGATGACACAGCATATATCGGGCAATAAATAAACAGCACAAGCGTGAGGTCATGTCTCTGGCATTACTTCCATATTCACATCCGTGGCTATGACATAGCTCTGCTGAGCTTAAGGTCGCGAGTTTGATCCCGGGCATGGTGGCTGCATTGATGGGGTGAAACGCAAAATCACTCGTCTACACAGATTTATGAGCACATTGAAGAACCCCAGGCGATCAAAATTACATCAGTGTACCACGCTACGGCATGCCTCATAATGATATCGTGGTTTTGGCACGTAAATCGCAAATTTATTTTTGTATTCGTTATGTATATACCCGTAATAACGCTGAAAGTATCTGAGTATTTGAGGCTGTGAAAGAAAAAAAGATGAGGAAGAAAATAAGGTAAGCCAACTAGGTAGTGAACAGTTCCTTTTAGCAAACACCGCATGCTGGACAGGGGGGCTCAGAAGGCGACATAAAGGAAAAGTAAAGAGATGAGAATATCAACGGACTGCACATCCCGAGATGACAATCGAAAGGTAACATGTGATAGCGCTGTCTATGGAGCATGCTCGAAGAACTCAGGAAGTGAGACCGTGAATTCGTAGCCTTCGGCATGGACGTCCTCCGTGACATAGCCGGCGCCTGCGCTTTTTGTTCGCTGTCGCGACTGTCCGATACCAGTTTTTACGCACAACTCTTGCGTAGGAAGGAGTTGCAGACACGAAACCATGTTCACTGCGCTTCAAGCAGCAATAAACGAGCAGCTACACGACAACTTAAGGTCAAATTGAAAAAGATTGCTATGGCAATAACGCCTCCACGTCGACTGTGTTCCACAATGCGCTACTGCACAATATACTAGCTCGAACAGACAACGCGCTATTCGGTAAATGATTCATTCATGTGTTTTTCACTCGACTCCGCTTTGAGGGCCACTAGTAGCGCACCGATATAGATTTATTGCCTCGCGATCTCTTTGAATGGCAGTCAAGCACAATGATGCACTCGTCAACGTACCGTCACTCGTCTCACCCCGGCACCATAGAATTTCTAGTAAACGCAAGATGGTGGCCGCTGCTCGAATATACATGAGAAACAACAAAGGGAAAGTGCGTCGAGGATCCCTTCAGGTGAAAACGAAGCGCCATTCGGCTTCGTTCCTTGCTGGCACCGTTTTGCTCATTCCCTTGAATTGAAAGCGACCTGACTCTCCGCGAGTGGCATCGAATGGAACTAGCAGAGCTGCCTCAAAAATAGCTTTATGATAGGTTATAAGGTTAGCTCGTTGCAACATGGGCGAATCAAACTCATTTGCTCACATTGCATCTCCAAAAATTAGCGCTCTTTTTTTTCGCTGAATCAAACCGTTTTGCAGGTACACCTTGCCCTATGTTTCCCTGCCATGAGAATGACCATCGTTTACTTCATCTATTTTTTTACCTAGAGAAACTTGACCCGTCGCAGTGGCTTACCGGTTATGGAGTTGTGCTCTAAGCGCAAGGTCGCAAGATCAAATACCGGCCGCGGTGGCCGCATCTCGATGGGGGCAAAATGCAAAAGCGCCCATGTCTTGTCCATTGGGGGCTCGTGAAAGATCCCCTAGTTATAAAAATTAATCCGGAGTGCCCCACTACGGCGGGCCTCATAATCAAATAATAGTTTTGGCACGTAAATAACTTCGATTTCAATTTGTAGTGAAACTATTTGTGAACGAAATATTAGTTGCTAGCCTGCAGTGCTAGTAAAAGTTTTAAAACAAGGTGGCCCAGTGAATTGACCAGGTGCAATCGGCCGAAATCTAAATGCACTCGACACTGTAGACGGCCAATAACGACTTCCAGATATATTGCTACACCTACTAATGGATGGACTGAATCAGTTCGGACTGCTTCCACAATTTATTTGTTCTAAGTGCACGACTACACTCAGCAGCCCCATTTACGATATTAGGGGATTCCAACGATGAGCAGAAGAGCTCAGGCTGCAGTCGCGCAATGAAAGCTTCCGTTCTGTCTCTCTCAAATTTTTTTATGCTGACGTTCCATTTCAGAGTTCAGCGCAATAAATAATTTTTGCTTGTTATTACATGCTGCACTGATCAAATTAAACTTTTTCCTGAATACATAATTCATTTTAATGCCACTGATTCAGGCGATCGTGACTACTGTGAGGTCACAGTGTGAACTCCTGCTGATAAGATCGCGACTGTGAAGACCAACAGAAACCGATGCCAATTAAAACTGGCTGCTCATCTCTGCTGTGGTATCGCTTATGATTATGTAAGGTTTGTAATCTAGTGCAACTATTCACTTTATACATGAAGAAAATTCTGAAGCTCTGGTGGCGATTTTTTTATTGATATATGCTACGCAATGGGTGCGCACAGAGCGGAGACCGAACGCCAATTCTGCTGGCGTTAGTTAAGATTCAACACAAATGGTAATCTGATCGTACTGGTAAGAGTATCGCGTTGTTCCGACGGAGCAGACGCGTGACGAGTGCGTTCGAGTTTGCTCCGAGAAGAACAAGAAGGAGCGGAGGAATGCTCTTAATTTCCACATGACTAACGGCAACATGTAAGTGGACGTTTAACATTCTGTGACGTACTATGTAACCCTTGTTCTATCCTTTCTTCCTGTCTTTTATTCCTATGACCTGCCCCCCTCCTTGCCGCTAGCCGCAGTTCCCGTGTCGGCAGCTTTACCTATGGAACTACAGAGCGGCCAGCATAAACTTCCTTTCTTATTTTCTTCATTCTACAAACAACCACTGTGTACTCGTCCATGCAGAAATTTAAGGGTGACACAATTTTTATCTTAGCCGTTTCAAACGGGTCATTAAAGCAGCCCACCTGAAGTTGCAGGCGATGCAACACAAGTATGGCAGAGCTCAATCCAATATACCATAATAGAGTTTTAACCTTAGCAGCAAAAAGCCTCCGGTCTACAAATGAAGGCTGGACGCTCATCAGTGAATCTCTTAGCTCTTCTGGTCCAACTTTGGTTTTTAGTGCCAGACCTTTTAATTATTCAGAAGCCGGCTGAGAAATTCCCAGCAATGTCCTTTTTTAGGGCTTCCCAAACTCGCGCGTACATTTCCGCGAATCAAGTTTCGTCCATGGAAGTTGCGAGAGCTGTAAAAGTGAGAGGAAAAAAAGAAATTGGGAACGAAAAATGAAGTTATTACGAGAGAAATGATCACTGCTGTGGACAAACATCAGTACTAATTACAAATTATGCTTGGACAGAGAAAGACAGCAAAGTCTTTTGGGGCAGCGACGTGCCTAAAAGGGGAAAGTAGGGTAGGGACAACGCCGTTGCGATAAGTGCTTGCGACATTCAGGGGCCAACCGCCTGAGTTTGTTTTGTTTTGTCGTAAGCAATCTGTTGTTAAAGCGTTTATGTGCAGCGTGACTCAAACATCCTAATTCTGTGAGTTTGACAGCGAATAACAATGAAAATCACTAAATGAGAAACAAAAATGCTGCTTTCACGTGGACTCCGACATGCGCTTGCAACTCACCACTCGATCCACTCAGCAAAAGCAGTACCGGGGAATGGTGTAGAGAACCAACCACAGTTTTAATACACAACTCTAATTCTAAAGTTATTCATAAATAGTTGGCCTTCCAAGTATGACATTTTTGCGGATGTTTGTACGTAGTTTGAAATAGTTGCATACGACTGCCTACGACTGCCAAGCCTACGGCGTGCGTATCTATCTTCTGGTGCTTTCAATTTCTGCACGGTTTAACACTTACAGGCTAGAATGATTGTGGCTCAAACATTCACCCTGATTTACCTAAACTACATGTAACGTTATACAACATGTCAAGCACAAATTTTAGTCCTACCTTAACCTATCTGCTCAGCAGCGATAGAATACACGAAGTATTTATGGAAGAACGCTTCGTAAAAACGGCCCAGCACGAATCGGAACCAACGGGACGGTAACAGTGTCACTACCGAAAGGCCAACATTCGATATGGAAGACATGTCTGTCTGTCGGTCTGTCTGTCTGTCTGCCTGTCTGTCTGTCTGTCTGTCTGTCTGTCTGTCAACTCTATTTTATTGAATAAGAGGGTCAATGGTCTAAATGCATGTCAACACTCAGAGAAAACATTCGGCATAACCCACCTTACGAGGACAGTCGACGGTAATGCATTTAGCATTGAATCAGTATCGCGACATAACAAATTGCCACCGTCGAAACGAGTTAGAACGAGGCGTGTACTGCAGCGGGATCCCTCCTTCGCGCTTCCTCATGAATACTCGGCACAGTCTAGCGCCGCTACCGTGAAGCATGCGCATGAATTCCGAAATACACGGCGCCCCGGTGCGTGCGAACGCTGACAAACGCGTCAAGCGGCGACCGGGCTCTCCTCTCGCGCTTTTTTTCTGGACGCGCTGTGCCATCTAGTGGCGCTACGGAGAAGTCCACGCATGGCCTCCGAAACCAGAAGCGTGGGTGGCGCGCCAGTACCTGCGAACGCTGAGAATGGTTCCCTCGCTTGCCGCACACTCAGTGGCACACACTCAGTGGTCCAAGTTAAATTATGGGGTTTTACGTGCCAAAACCACTTTCTGATTATAAGGCACGCCGTAGTGGAGGACTCCGGAAATTTCGACCACCTGGGGTTCTTTAACGTGCACCTAAATCTAAGCACACGGGTGTTTTCGCATTTCGCCCCCATCGAAATGCGGCCGCCGTGGCCGGGATTCGATCCCGCGACCTCGAGCTCAGCAGCCCAACACCATAGCCACTGAGCAACCACGGCGGGTTCAGTGGACCAAGTTGGCTAGAGATTCGTTGAAGAGTGGCACGCACTCAGTGCATTCATACCGTAGCTCGCTAAAGCGTTGGCGTGAAAGGCGTTCATTGAAAAGCGGCCCATAGCCAGTGCATCTGTGGAGCAGCCTGCTAATGCGTCAGGTTGCTGTCCTTGAAGGACCGTTGTGACGCAGGTTCGATTCCACTCAGCATCGGCGACGGCTAAGGGATCTTTTTCGTCATTGTAGAGTGGCCCATTCCCAGTGGCAGAAACCTAGTTACCCGAGTTTGCATCAAAGTTGTTCCTTGAAGAGCGGAACACAGCTACTCTCACATATACCAGTCAGCCAAGTTAAAAATGCTCAATGAAGACCAGCACACACCGAGTGGCACATACCCCGCGCCGCATCCACAGTTACCCACGTTGGCGGGAAAGAGGCTCATTAAAGAGCGCCACGAATTTACGCATTGCCCCATACCCAGTGACCCAAGTTGGTCCGATGGCTTGCTAACCCTGGTATCTTAGCACAACAGCCCAATACGCGCACACATTCGATCACAGACTACTCAGTGAATCAGGTAGGCGGGAAAACAGTTAGATACAAACATACATAGACAGAGAAAAGCGTACATACAAAATTAGAAACCTAGATAACCCTTGGAAAGTGCGCGAAGTACCTTACGAATGCTCACGCATTAATACTCGACCGGGGCTTTACAGCTAGCAGCTGCTGCCGCAGCATGCTCAGCGGTGTCGAGAAACAACACCAAGCTGCACGCTTTGATTTATTGCTTCCCGTTGGCGCGTTCGCATTCGCGCGAGGAATAACAAGAGGCAGAAAAAATGGGTGAATACGCCACGTCGGAAGTTTGGTGCCACAACAAGGCAGAACTCATGTAAACATCGCTCCAGAGATTCGCAAGTCAGTGCATTCGTGCATTGGAGAGTAGAAATATTGCGTTCCGGGCAAGTAAACAGAGCTCACAGCCTTGCACCCTGGAGCGGCTGTTTACTTTGCTTCCTGAGGCAGCGCATGCGCCTATGTCACGACCATTCGAGCCACCACCAGTACTATGCATCCATTGCATTTGTTTACTATGCTGCCACTTTCAACGGCCTAGCCCGAGAAAAACGCTGCACTCTGAATGCATTTTGATATTTAATTGTTTGTTGTTTGCCAACTCGGTATTCTGAGTAGGCCCCGTCATGCCGGCATTTCATTCTGATCTTTAACGCGCGCGTTAAGAAGGTTTATAGCAATTTTTACACTTGTACAAGTTTTGAGTCCAACGTGTTCAAGCCACACAAAATGTCTCAAAATTTGGTGCATTATAAAGCTGTTGTTAAAATCTCAGGCTATGAATTTCTTTCAGAAGTTGCGAACCGTTGCGCAACGCGAGAAGGAACAAAATACGATAATAGAGGCATCAACACTCTGTAGACGTGTATATGCTGTTAGATTATTCTCCTTAATGCACAGAAGAAGAAAAGAAAGAGAACAAGAACCCTCAACAATATTATTTAGGAATTAAATATGCCCACTTTCACAGTAACAGCCCTAAGTTTTTCGAGATAAAGCTGTATCTGTGGTGACAATGGCGAAAGTATACGGCATAGTCGCTTCTGTAAATACGGCAAACGTACTTATATATAATGAAGAAATAGCCGTTTCTTCATAGTCTAACATGAGGTAAGTTAGTTTACCTTAAGTTGCAGTTTGCAGCTTTCCTCAAAAGCCTGCCCGGTTCGCCTGGAAATATAAAAGTTCATTTTATTGAAAGTTTCTGTTATGAAGGTATCAATAAAGGAACAAATATTTGTCGTGACGGTGCACTTAACTGATCCGAAAATAACGTATACGACGTACACCGAAGATGATAAATGCGACCGCCGGTACTTAATGCGTGAAAGGTAGGAAGTGCTCGTGTGCCGCTCGTTAGGCGCAAGTTCTAGAACCCCAAGGGGTCTAAGTTAATCCACTGTTCCTCCCCACCTCTCATGGCTTTGGAAATCATCGTCATTGAATCGTTATCACGCAACCGTCATTTCATCGTCTTCATCGAGCCATAGCCGTGCCGTTGTGGTCACGCGCCGTTGTCATGTCGTTGTGGTCACTCCATCATCGCACACTGAGCATCCGCTTCATTTGATGCTTCTATTTCAGCTTAGGTTGAGAGCGGTGTACTGCATAAGCATAAAAAATTGCTTCACTATAATTTTGTGAGCTTACACGTTGTACAGGATGAATTGTACGCATCGCTGTTAATTGCATGACATTTAATTACCCGCTTCGCTAAAGCTTCACTTCATATGGATTCCAGCATGTTCCATATTGGATCTGCAATATATTTTGTAATATTAGCCACACAAAATGCTACGACATTTGTTACGGTCACATTATTCCGCGTCGGGGCGGTAAGGTTGTACTTGCGGCTGCAGAGAAGTTGATTTGCAATTGCGTGGCTCGAGGTCAGGCAGATAAAGCAATAAATTTTGGACATTAAACTAAAAACATTTTTCTGCGATGTATTGCAGTAAATACCAAAGAAAACCTCCTTCTGCCTCCTGCCTATGAATGATCCACTTTCTCCATTTGTTGTATATTTTGCGACATAGCCTGTTTATAAAATTGTAATTAGTAGCTGGTGGAAAGCGACTGCGAAGCGTCCTTTACGCGTTTTCATATGAACGGCCATTTGCCTTCTTGGAAAATTTGACTAGTGCTCGCAAAATTAGTGGTCAGCTTGAGTGGGTGTCACCTGCATTCTTCCAGTGTCCGTGTAGATACCATGAAAATGCCTACTATTGAACGTAGGTCACCCTTTAGAAAGCCTATATAGATTTAGGAAGTTAGGGCAACGTTTATCTATGCAAGGCGATCGTTTTTAAGTTTTATAAAAATTTATGAAATTACCTGTGGAAGATAACATAATTCTTGCCGCTGAGCTGAATTATTATAAGAGGCGGATATTACTAGCACGAGAAATCAGAACACATCTTCGACTAATTTACCAAAGTTAATTAATTAACTTCTTAATTTTTACGGCACATATTGATATTTACGGATTGTAGGCAATGAGCTTCCAATACATATGAAAGTGAAATGTATATACAGGATGACATCAGTTTTGATATATTATTCCCCAAAGTGTGGAATTATATACACGTGTATTCCAGTTACTTTGGGGCATCAGTGCATAAAAGAACCTTTTGTTAAAAAAAGTAAGTAGAACAGTGCATTTTGCAGCAAGTTTGGTGGCGCATATCTTTGAACTGCCGTCGTTCTGGAAATTCATTCTAAGTGGATACGCGTTTCAAATTAATTTGCTACAATTCGTACATTGCAATTTGCCGTAAAGTAATTGATTGAGAAGATAATTAGCAGATATTTGTTAATTACTTTCATATGTGTTTGAATTTCTCATGCAAGAAATGGTCGCCTCTCTGAGTAATCTAGCTCAAGGACTAGAATTACATTAATGCAAAGGGCTATTTTTAAAATTCCATTAAACATAAAAATTACCACCCTGCATAGACCTCCGGCAGGGTGCAGATAACTTTAATTAAAATCAGTTCTGTCGTTTTTCGTGCAAAAACCAAGATCCGATTATAAGGCACGCCGCAGTGGGGGAGCCCGGATTAATTTCGACAACCTGGGGTTCTTTAACGCGCACCCAATGCACGTTACATGAGCGTTTTTGAATTTTGCGCCCATCGAAATGCGGCAGCTACGGCCAGGATGTGAACGGGCGGTTGATGCATAACTTTAAATCATTGCCTGCAGCAAATGGATTATGATCTTGGGGCCTTAGACGTTTACTCCAGCATGGCATCTCTTATGTGAAGCCGTAAATGAGGGTTCCACAGGTATTATCTTTCCAGAATGCAAGCAGAAGTATATGAACTGTATATGTGCGCGCAGTCTTCCTGCGGCACCCAGTGTTGGAGGCGACGTTATCTTCTAAGCTTTAGAGGCACGACACAGTGAAACGCTGACGGCAGCGGCAGCTCAGAGCGTTCGCTTCGGTACAAGCGTTTTGCAGAAACACGCGCTGCCCGCTGCCAGCACTCCTCATGATACCAGCACTGTCCTGGTCATGGAGGGAACTCTGTTCATGTGTATCTTTGGCCTTGTTAAACGACACGTGTTTAGCCTAAAGTGCTACGCCCCGTAATATTCTCATTTCTAATGCTCTGGCTATCTCTGTTGATGATGCCAATGCTTAGTTGCGAAGTTGCTTCAAGCTCACAAAAGAAAAAGAAATATTTTGCCAGAGTAACGCGGAACAGCGGTGCACTTTACAGTGTAACAAGTGAAATGCGTCATGAATGTTTTGATCATGTCATTAAAACACAAGCCCCGCGTGGAGGTATTAGAAATTACGCTCTCCCACGATGTGCAGGGCTCAGCTTACCGCATATGCTTCCAGCGTAAGTTCGCGGGCCTGAAAAGTGAGGCTGCAAGAAAAAGCGATTAAAATGACAACCTTTTCAGCAGCGGGAACTGGGCATAGCGCTGTGGCAACTAGCAACCATCAGGGTGAAAGAAGAGGAATATTATCACAAACGACAGCCGAGTGTCATTATTAGGTAACACGAGTTCAGAAATTTATAACGCACCAAGTGAATTAAGGCATTTTGTTTATACAGAAAGAAACACAAGCAAAATAGTACTTTATTCTCCTCACCACTATTCGAGCCAAACATCGGGAATGTACACCAGAATAAAAAAAAAAGTCATTTATTTGCGATAATTGAAGAAGTATGCATGCAGAGAAGGTGTAGTTACGCCAACAAATAAAGAAAAAGAAGACGTTTTGAGAAACATCGCTAAAGTCCTTATTCTCAAATTCCGCTTCATTCAGCTCTTCCACATGGCAATCTTCGCCGGGGAATGCACGACAGTACTTCTTTGTGTTCTCCTGAAGCGCGCCTAATGTCTAGTTTGAACTATCTCAAAGTGCATTAGGTATTAGGTTTCTCATTAGCTAGGTTTTTAAATAGTATGTATGACTTTAGGAACGCCGACAAATCGAAAGGTTGCTTATTAGACGCGCTCTTCATTAATGAAGCCGTTATCACTCTACCCATTTTTAATGCCCGAAAACAATTAACAGCGAAGTTGATGGCGAATACAATCGTTACCAAACATGGTATCGATTCTCTTGGTCACGTTCAACCCTGTGCATAGAGATGCAAGTTATTTTAGGTGCAAAGAAGCATGGCATTCGTGATCAGAAAGAACACATGCACACAAACGCACACATGAACGCACAAGCACGCACAAGCATACACAAATACAGCCGCTCCTTTGAGCTACCTTGAAATAGAAGTTCTCACTCATGTGTTCCGTCAGCTAAAGTCCAGTTTCTTATGCATAGTCACTACTCGCCTTCAATGCGAGACTGTCTATTCCTAAGAAACATTAGCCTAAGGGACTACATGAATGACATTATCTTAGAAATCAGCTACTCCCGGACCTGAATAATGCACTGACCTCCGAGATGAGCAGCCACACACATTCGCTGTACTCGGGAAGCGCCGAAATGCGGCTTTCTTGAGCTGTCTATCGACGTGTCTTGCATGTCACGAGCTTGATTGTGTTTACCAAAGATACACACTCGAGCAGCCGGGCATGCTCGGAAGACGCCTTCGTCAGGGTGTGTCCCGTGGACGCTCCTTAAATTCAATAGGAAGAACAAAACCAGTTGAGATTGGTAAACTACTACTTGAAAACCATTTTAGCATCTGTTTGACGGGACAGGTTGATTTCTAACGGAGAAAATTGAAGGCGTCTTATTATTTTTTTATTTCGAACCGAAACCGTCAGCCATAGCACATTCGCATGAAGGAACGGGTGAGAGAGTATCTTCGCGTATTATATAATTTTTTATAGGAAAGTTAAACGACATTTCATAGGTTGAGTCGCTGTTTCATTTCCAGCGCAACGTATAATCCATCCTTATTGAGTATCCTTACCTGTCGATGTCGAAATCCATGGCGTCAGTAGCAGATGTTGCGGGAATTTCAAGGTGGCGTAGATATGGCACATATTCGTTGAGAACGCTCATTGCAACTGCTCATAATTTTCTGAGTGGGTTTTCGCTTAATTCGGGGCAACTGCAATTTTCCTATTTAAAAATGAAGGAAATAAAACAAAGAAAAACCACAACAACACAGCAGAAATGCTTTCATGTGACATCCGCTTGATCACTTTCAAGGAAAGTTGTTGCACTTAAGAGAGAAAGTTAGATTGCAGTGACATGAAAAGAAGAATTTCGATTTAGTGCGTGGAGATTTCTGCAAATATTCCCAAAAATTGATGACTTAACAAAATTCAAGCAGGAAGTTTACGAACTTGTAAGTGCTCCAAAAACACATATCGCAGTTTTTAAAGTTACACCAATTGTTGCATTTAAAGTGGACAAGTTGGATAAATGAATTTACAGGCTACGAGTAATTGTATTACATTATATCAATGTTGTCCACTTTAGACATTATTAGAGGCTGTTTACAGAATCTTGATATCGTTTTTATTGCTGAGTTAGAGAGCTGTAAACTTGCTAAACAAGTTCGCTTTTCTTGTTTTCAAACTTTCAAGATTTGTTTTTATTTACATGATGGCTTAAATAAAAACTCTGCCTGCTACTGTTACTACACTGTGACTTTTTCTTTTAAATGGAACAAATCTCCTTGAAATCGGTGCCGTGGTTGCTGAAACAATTTATTCTTTCCCATGTATTTAGATAGGAGCTCCCAAGCTAAAGCTTCATTTTAGCTTTGATGCCACTCGGTAACAGTCATCATGGGCACTTATTTTATTGCCATCCCATATATGTGAACACTACAGGTGAATATGCATCGTCAGCGTGGGCGCCGCTGCGATATTTTGTTTGTATTCGGGTATATATATGCCACATGTTTATTTATGCCGTATATGCAAGGTAGATGTGAAATATTCAACCGCCAAAGTTGCTCAAGCAAGGTGGTGTGTGCTTGACTAAATTATTCTTCAGAAGTTCGAGAGCTGCAGTGCGCAAACAAAAGTAATGAGAAGTCTCATTCACCGCAGGCGCCTATTACCTTGATTCTCCTCAGTCTGACAAGAAAAAATGTAAAACAATATTAGTGCTCAAAATCTGAAAGTTAGTAATTTTACTGGCGCCGCTCTTTACAGACAGTGCAGTGGCGTCTGTGCGATGCAATTGCAGGCATTACATGGCACGTTAAAGCTTCCAATTGTGCTAGAAATTTTGGCGCACCCGTGCATTTGGCGTCCGCGTATAGTCGTACATGCGTGTAGTGAGAACGCCAACCCAGAAGTACCAGCACAATGCTATACCTTGTTATTTTGTAGATTCTGAACAGTTTCATGTGTTTATTATGCTTAGGGCTCCATGTTTTCGGAGTTTATATTTCTTGAAATCCGGAGGGTGTTTTGCAGAGTCAATTTCTTGGCAGAAATTCGGCGTTTATTGGAGCTTATTTCTCGTAAATCCCGAATTCTCCGATAATCGGAGTGGAATTTTGCATTATTCTCAATACTCCAAAATCTTAGACGAAAAGATATGTGAACACAAAAACATCAGAACACACGAAGCGTATTTTAGTTTCCTGGAAGGTCTGAGCGCACAAACACATATACACGCAAGCACAAATACCTGAATACAAAACATCTACGTTTGTGCGTGTTACAATCTTAAATCTTGTTGTAATAGACGCTAGCATACTTCACGTGTTTGCTGTCACTGAAGGAAGTGCGCTCCTTACGATTGATGATTCCCAGCTTTGAAAATGCCCTTTCAATGTTTGCGCTAGAAACCGCCAGAGCCAGAAGACTCAGCGCGCAGCAAGAAAGCATTGGCCACTGGAAAGTGGTAAGTCTCCAAATCGACAAGGCTTCAACAATGCTACTGATTTTATAGTTCTGATAGTTCGCAATATCGCTCATGAGCTGGCTCATGTCCTCAGTTTCAAGAAACACTAACGTAAAAATCGGCGCATAGGTTTAGAATACGCGGGGTATCTCATGCTTCAGATCTGGATTCACAATTTGAACACTGTATCAAAACGATTCACTGGTGTACTGGAGGGGATCGCAAAGATTCCTCTCAACTGCCTGTCTCTACTTTTAACCGACAGTAGCGTAGTACTCATGAAGGTCTGCGACCGTCGTTGAGCGGTCATTTTCTTCAAGAAGATCCAACAGCCTTGTGACATCTGAAGTGAAGACCTCAGGTGGCTCACGCCTTTGACTGAAGAGCGCGTGCAAACAAACCCGCAGTATAGGGCAAACTTGGTGTACCAGGGTACTCTCTGCCTCAAGTTCCTTAATGACTGAGAGCAGAGCACATGAATTCGTCTTATGAAGTCTCAGTTTATTCTTCAAGACGTGCACAACTTCAGGCGATGAAACAAGAGCTTCGAGCTTCTCACACTTCTTTCCCTTGGCATCGCCGCTTCTCATGAAAGACAAAATGGCACGCCAATAGTCCAGAACATCTGGGGCTTCAGAAAAATAGAACCACCTAGACGGACATACAGTCTTCAGCAGCTTGATGGTCATGCCCATGACCACACACAGAAGGGCAAACTTACGGCGTGGCTCTCGCGACGACGTCAACAGGGCAGGAAAGTGCACAACGAAATTGTGAACCGCCCTAAATTAGCTCGTCTTAATTCTATCCTCCATAGCACTGTTACGTAGGTGGTATGGATCTTTGAAGTGAAGTGCCTCAAAATCGGGGCTGCAGAGTTGCAAGTCCTTGTGAAGCTTCTGCATGTAGGAAGCTGAATCGGAGCACAACACAGCCACGTCGGCTAAGGCCTTTCCAACCTTCTGATGAGCAGTTTGTATCAACATGCCAATTGATGTTGCGTTACACTGATGAACTACTTGCAAGTCTATCATGAGGGTCCTACGCCCAAGAAGCTCGTCGTCGTAAAAGGTTGCAAGCACCGCCACTGCCGGACGTCCGCGGAGTTGCGGCGACTCGTCGATGGTGATGGTAATAGGGCGATCTGTCATCGAAGAGCTATAGTCGCAATGTCTTTCGCACTGACCTCATGTAGGTATTCTGGTATAGTTGATCACTACCTAGCATCGTACGTGCCACCGGACACTTGCTTCAAAAGAGGCTGTCAAGAGGTCCATAAGCCTGGTGCAGTGGAAGCCAAGCACGACAGAGTGCATGGCAAAACTGGTGCAGGATGTCATCCGCGTCTTGTGTGTTGGACTGGGCCCTTGTGACGTATTCTTCCAGCGAGCTTTGCTGTGACGAGTTGCCTTAGGAATAGGAATAACAAGACGATGTGAACAAATTAGATTGCGAGCATGTGAAATCTGTTAAGACAGCTGGCATAGAAGAAAGCGTGCACAATAAACGGATAAACCATGTCAGGCTCAACGAAGCATGCTACATACACTCGCACATAGCCGTGAATTCAGAGTACCAACAGTTAAAAAGAGGACTCACCTGTGTCTAGATGGTGCTTCTTCAGCTGGACGTGGTGTTGTGATTGTAATGCTCCTTAATTCTCAAGGCCCCCTTGCTGTTGGCAATGCGAACTGTCACACGACAAAACTTGCCAACAATGACTCCTTCAGATGACATTGACTCTTCAAAATCACTAAGCTCCTATACGTAGTCTCTGGAAAGCTTTCGTTTCCTTCCCCATTTTGCTTGCCCGAAATTTCTGTTCACGGGCATAAAAAAAATGTGTCATGTGGGCATGCTATGCTTTCCCCCAGCAGGCTTTCTTGTTCTGGATTCGATTCGCTGGCGCTCGAATGCCGCCAGGGGACCGTATATCAAGATGTCATCTCGTGCACCCGGGGGCAACAAACCGTTTGTTAAATGTACGATGGGTGTGGTCTAAGCGATACTGTTGACGAGGGTAAAGTTTACATCGGCCAAACCAGCCGATGTATCGATGACCGCTTAGAACATGCCCTTGAAGTGCGGAAAATGTCATATTGGCCGTTAATATCGGAGTTTCTCGAATAAGTCTGAATTGTCAAACAATTTTACCTGCGATTGTTTATCGGACTTTTTCGGATTTATTCGAAAACATGGAGCCCTAGTTATGTCCCAAGAACTATAGTGCGATAGAAATCGAACCTAAATTTGATTAGGTTTAACCGTGCGATGAATTTTCAATGAAAAATGGTTGTCAGAATATCACTATAGACAACCAAAACGCCGTTAGAATCCCAAAAGACGAATTTCTTGTGCTGCCCATGATTCCTATGATATCTCAAGAGCTTCGCAAGCAGACACCACTGCTAGATTTCCTGCCGATGATCGTATAGCCCTACATTCATAAGCGACTGTCGATTTCAGATTCCATATCACGCGAGCTTGCTCTTCGTGGTGTGCCATATGACGCGGTATATGCGCAAAGAATGCTTTACAGGGAAGCTGTCTATGGGTAGGGTCCCGGAATTTTATCGCATCCGTCACGTCGACAAAAAACCCAGATGGGGCAATCTCGGCGGCAGTGCAGTGCCAGGAGCAATGCCCATACCACCGTAAGGCACAGGTGTGAAGCGAACATACAGAACAGCTTTCGTTTCGATACGAAACGGACAAATAAAGAAAGTCGTCAAGCCACATGATTCATGACAAGGCGCACGCACTTCCGCGTTGATCAATGTACGTTGCCACCGATCTTTCGCCGGCGGTTGTTGTCGGAGACTTTAAGGTAGACATCTCAAAACTGGAAAAAACGCAATGGTTCACCCACTTCGTAGAAGAGTTTGGCCTCAGTTACTTCAACGATCTGAGTCAACCAACTACAGAACATGAGTCATATATCGATATAACTTTGGCCAAAAACATTTCTCAAGGAAGAACGGAAAATATCAGTGTGTATCATAGCAACCACAAAGCATACAGCAGTCATTCCAGAGTAGTAAATAAAATAAATATTTAGCGTGAGTTCAAAAGTGTGTTTGTCCCATATATCACTTTGAAGATCAGTGTGCGTAATGAATGCACATTAAAAGTATGGGGTTTTACGTGCCAAAACAATGACGTGACTAGAAACAAGCCGTTGTGGGGGACTCTGGATTAAATTGGACCACTTGGGCTTCTTTACCGTGCATTTAACTTTAAGTACACGGATGTTTTTGCATTTTGCCCCCATCGAAATCCGGCCGCCATGAACAGAATTTGATCCCGCGACCTCGTGCTTAGCAGTGCGACACGAAAGCCACTAAGCAGGCACGGCGGGTGGGCGCACACCATGGTTTCGGTGTTTGACAAGTTACCCTACATTAGGCGCAACATATCTACAGCTTCGCTGACAAACCACCTTCACAGAAGTGGACTGTCTGTCATTTTTGCAGCGGAGCTGTCTTTGGCTAGGACCCGAAAAAAAAGTGTCCGAGATGTTGACAAAACGAATCATCACGTAAGCCGTTCCTGGTGGTAGTGCAGAAAGAGTCCAAGTTCAATGGCACACACCCCTGTGGGGTTGGGGACCTGTAAAGCGCCCTTGGACTATCCTTGTCACACCAAAGGGATCTCAGGCACATGGGTAAGAACAGATGTTTTTGAAAAAAAATATTTTGTACGACTTTTTCAAAAAGGACTGTTAAAACATTCCCGGCACCAACCGCTCAAACCCGCTAATGCCACTGTTCGCGCGTTTGTAGTCGTCGTCGTCTTCTTCCACAAATGGCTCCGTTGTGCAAAAAACTATCATCATCAGTAATGGCTCGAGCATTGTTGCCTTCCACAGCTGGCTCCGTTGCCACTCATCATTCCAGCGTAGAATTTCATTTCTCTTCTGTCGTCATAATGGGGACGCGGCGTTTGCGGGAAGGTGAGCTCGGTCTTGCAGCTCGGTCTCTTGCAGCTCGCAGCTCGTTCGACGCTCCTGGCTTTCACCTTCCTGCTTGTTTTCGGTGTTAAGACCAGCTGTTCCCGTGAGTGGCTGAGTGGCCAGGTTTTCAGATACCGCAGCTAGCTTTTGAGCTTTCCTCTGTGTATGTCTGTGTCATGTCTGTTAACTCCCAGGGGGAGGGTCGGCAGCCTGGTTTGCCAGCTTGCCGGTCCAAAACTATCCCCTCGAATGTTTCATTCAGAATGGCTTACGTGATATACCGGAGGTGGTCATGCCAACTGGCGACATGGCCATCAAAATAAAGAGTGCAAAAGTGATTCAAGGACAGTTGCGCCCAGCCACTAGACACTATCTTGAAATTTAGGAGGTCAGGTCGTTTGGCAGAAGGGGAATTGTCTGCAAATACTAAGATCTGGCTTGTGCGTCTGACTTGCTCTGATGCACAACTTTCGCGTCGTTACCGATAAAGGCCTTCATCCCGGAGCAACAGCATGTACAAAGGGTATTCTGCGTAGTATGGACCCATCTTGCTCTACTCAGGAAGTACTAGAAGACTTCCAGGAAGGTGACGCTGGGATAGTTTCGACGTACCGCTACAACAGGGTGGTGGACGGCACTCGAGTGCCGACAGAGTCCATAATAGCAACATTTGCTGGAACATCCTTTCCTACAGAGCTAAAGGTAAGGCCTATTATCTATAGGGTATCTCGTTTGGAACAACGCGCTCTCTAGTGCAAGGGCTGTTGGCATTTCGGACACAGCGGAAAAGCCTGTAAATCTGCGACGCGCTTTCGCAACTGCGGCGCAAATTACGCATCAGAAGTCTGCTCCTCGAATTTGCCAAGCTGTTGCCTTTGCCAGGATCTTCACGCCGCCTGTGATCCACAGTGCCCAAAAAGGTCCGATGAGACCATAATACTGGAAAGTATACGTCACAACAGGTGCTCCAGAGCAGATGCATATGCACATTTAGAGCGCAGGAAACACACATACGCTGATGCAATAAGACAATCTGGAGATATTCTAGAAAAAATGATAACGGCATCAGTAGTCGAAGCTACGAAGTGGGCACTGAGTGGCCTACTACATCACTTACTGACCACCTTTTCTGAAGCATTATTGCAAGTTCTTTTGGCCAAAGTGCATGTCCCTGAACCTCCTGCATATATAAATTCGTCTTCCGAACCTGTCTTAACTTCCGACATACCACCCTTTCGCTCCGTTTCGAGGGAGTCACTTAGAATGATGCCAACAATAAATGACCTCGCTACCACGTCTACATCAAATGTTACCACTGGTGTAGAAATGGCGAATGTGGCTCAGAAGCGCAGGGCTTTTCATTTCTCGCCTACGAAACATGATCATTCTCAGACAAAAAGCAAGAAAGGTTCTCCGAACATGAAACAGATTGATGTATTGAAGGAGGCTATTGCATCTTCTGTCTTGGATTAATCATTGCTGAGTTAAAGATTCTCCAATGGGATTACCACTCTGTATTGGCTTCTTTAATTGATTTTCAACGCCTTACGTTTACCTGTGACCCAGACATAGTCCTTTTACAAGAATCATGGCGGAAACCTGTCAAATCAATTGTTTTTAATCATTTTCGCAACTTCAGAATAGACGGAATTTACGACCATGGCGAAGGTTTAATTACTACGGTGTCCTCTAAAATGTTTCACGGGGCTGTTATACATAAAAAAAATTATGAATGCGGAATGGAAAATTTGGATATTGATTCAGTTCTTCCCAGATGGGCTCCCGTTACCATAGTAAACGTTTACTCTCCTACGGGTATCCATAGAACAGAATGCTTTGATGGTTTATTGACAACTGCGCAAGCTAAGGATGATTATAACACTAATGGAAACACTCACACATCTGACCCCCCCCCCCAAAAAAAAATATAGGAAAGGACTACACAGATTCATGGAGCACAACAAGAAACCTTCTGTCAGCCATATTTTCAACTCCGTTGTACTGACCCCAGTAGTAGCTAAGACTAATCTTTATTGCTTAGCACGTGGCCTGGAATTGCGATTCCAGGCATAGTGCTCCGTTGTGTTCAGAACGCCTTCAAAGTGAATGACTTTGAAGAGGTCAACTCGTCGTAACTTTTATCTGTATTTATTTTATCTGTATTTATCGGTGTTTATTTTATCCTATTTATTGTATGACACTGGCAGATCCAGTTTATGATGGTATATTTGTTAGCATGCTCAAATTCTTGACAAATAATTTTACGGGAGAGTTGCTTAATATTGTGAACATTTGCCTTGAGAGAACGTGGCAACCTGACGAGTGGAAGGTAGCTAAAATTATCTTGCTTTTAACAAATGCCGGAAAAGGGCTCGCTTTGAACAACATTCGGCCAATCGCTGTAACTTCTAATATGGTAAAATTAATTGAAAGAGTTGTTGATAACAGTCTATTGGAACACATTTTCAAAATGAATGCATTAAGCACCACTCATATTGTATTTCGCAGTGGTCGTTCTATTTTGTCCGGGCATCTCGATTAAGAAAGCAAGATACGGTTAGCGAAAAGAAATTTAGAAGTTTCGGCCCTCGTAACACTAGATATTGCAAAAGCTTATGACAGCGTATAATATAGCATTCTACCGAATAACCTTGCTGCCTTAAACCCTCCATCATATATCATCTCGTGGATAAAGGATTTCTTGTACGGAAGAACATTTTTCTGCACAGATGGAAAGCATAACTTTTAGTGGTTCTCCTAGACCAGACGTGTGCTTCAAGGTTCAGTGCTTTCCCCACTATTGTTTGATATACTACTACATGATATTCCAATTATGCAGGATGTCACGCTGTTTGCGTATGCGGTTGACATTGCTTTCTTTGCTTGCGCTAAAGATATTCACATGCTTTACCAAAAGTTGCAAGCGTATTCAAATCTTCTTGTGGTCTGATTGGATAATTGGCGCATGATGCTTAACATCAACAAAAGTGTCCTTTTCGTATTCCCTACGCATCAATCGGTTTCCTTATCCCTTGTGTATCAGAATCAACTGAGTCCGCAGGTAGACATTATTAGGTACCTGGGAGTCATTTAGATCCTTACCTAGATTGGCGTACTCATAAAGAAACGTTGTGGGAAAAGGTGAAATCGCTTTGAGTGGGTTGAAGAGAAAATGCAACAGGAAGTTTGGTATGCGTAGGGATACTATACATTAATCGAGCTTATGTAAGACCCGTTCTTGAATCTGGCTGTGTGTTGATATCTGGCTCTCCAAATTACAAGTTGGAAGCTTTATTTATGATAGAGAGACAGGCCTTACGTGAGTGTCTTGGCGTTCCTAAGTATGTTGCGAACTCTGTGCTGTATTTAGAAGCGAACATGCCAGATTTAGCGCCGAGATTTCAGCTGCTAACAGTAAAACCTTTCCTTAGGGCATACGAGCATGTTCCCCGGACAAATTACCCGGTGTTTATCGCACAATTCTTTCGATTCCATGTGGCGAAGATACAAGCTCCCCTAAGTCGTGTTTATGCAGAGTATTTTGGCAAATATAAACGTTCACCTAGGATCAGTTCAATGTGTCACTTCAATAAAAAAACATGTTATATTTGTAAGTTTGATAATGTTTTTCCAAAGAATGCTAAATTCATAGCCAAAGAGGCAGTTTTCGGACTCTTGAATGAGTATCCTGAAGATTTTCCCGCACACAATGTAGTGTCCTCGGACAACTGAGTAAAAGATGAGAAATCAGCATTTGCTCTCATACACTATCTTGGAGCTTTGCTATCGGTATTCCCGATTACACTACAATTTATGTGGCCGAATTCATGGCGATATGCTTGGCCGTAACAAAATTCCGAAAAATGTGTTCCACATAATATTGCTTATTGACTGCCCGTCTGTTCTTATGTCGCTAGAAAGCGGAAATAATTCACTATTGCACCGGTCACTACACTTTTTATTCCACATCATGTTAAAGACATTCGGTTTCTGTAGATACCTGGACATTGTGTACTAGCACTTAATGAGACTGCAGACAGCTTGGCAAAGGCAGCGCTTGGTGGGCCAATGAGTTTCCTGATACTCCACTTTACTCTGCTAGCGGTAACAATATTCCGAAGGCGACAATAAGTCTTAGGTAGAAAAACGGAGCCCCTCCTTGCTGCACCGCATTACGAACATTTAGAATTCCCCTGGAATGTCCGGTCTTGTCCCTCTCGGCAATGCGAAGTTACCATCGGACTTTACGATGTCAAATACCGCAACTAAATCTCTGCACGAGTAGGTGTGACTTAGTACCATGGAAACTTTGTGCATCATGTGGGGATATAGAGTCACTGAACCATTTCCTCCTCTTTTGCCTGATATATAAGTCGGGAATAAAAACCTACTTAGAGCACATCCTATTGCGTATAGTCCTTCCCCTCTCGGTGATTAACATTTTATCTCTTGGGGCTGAGCCCGAAAGGAAGTGTGTCAGTTTGTACATGAGCACGTCATTGCGACAGGGAGACGCTCATGTAAAGCGCATTTTCTTCATTATTAAAACTGAATCGCGTTATTTTCGTAATATACCACTTTCGTGAAAATTGGCATGACCACTATTGAAGAAAGTGAAACAAAAATAATATATATTCGCTATTATTCAATATGTTTAATACAGATCAACATGTTAACAGCAAGCAAGAAGTTCATATTATGTTAACACTGAGAACCATGGCCAGTGCCCCCCTCGTGGTTACGTGCCAGAATTTTGAAGGAAGAAGAACGGGGGTACGAATTATTCATTGTATTACGTGAGGGACACATTTAATAACAGAGGTGATACGCGAATGTGTGTGCGTACCTATGTCGGCACGATGACCACAGACTAGGTTAATAAATATGTTCGTACCTTTGTTCAATATTCTGGGTCACCTATGTGCCGTGCGCTAAACAGCTTCGCTGGTCATGCTCCTTCACAGAGTGAAATAGCACTCAATTGTTTTTCCTAATACTTCAAGGATCCCAAGAATCGAGAGGTCACATGATCGGTGGATGTAAAAAGTGGCTGCTCATGTTTTGTGGCTTGATGTGATGGATGGCCTTCTTCAATAGTAGTCCTGAAACCAGAAATATCGCTAATCAGGGCAACATTACAAGGAAAGTTATCCTGTTCTAGCTGTGTACATCGGATGTCAAAGCTCAATTTATCCAATCTGTTCAAAGGAAAAAAATCAGTATAAAAACACAGTGCAAGATAAGATATTAAAACCCATGGTGTTCGATCGTTAGGCCTCTGATGAGTGAACACCACAGATTTTAAAATCGTATCTTGCACTGTGTTTTTTAATAATCTTTTTTCTTTGAACAGCTTGGCTATCGTTAGTTGGGGCACATGGTATAGCATAAAAACGAACGTTGAGATGTAGTGGAAGAGGCATTCGATAGATACGCAGCATTAAAGTGCGTTAGCCGGGAGAAACAAGGCACCGAAAGGATAATTTGGTTATTTGGTTGCTGTGAATAAAACAACGTGTAAATTAAACAAAGACGTGCAATTTTGTGGCCGGAGGTGAGCGAGGAAATAGATAATCGTATTTTAAACCTAAAATACGGAGTGAAAGATGTCCAAAGAGTGAAGCTGGTGGTCATTTTCTCAATTTCGAACTCATGTTTAGCACAATCTTCATAAAAGTCTTTTTGTATCGTTGTCGCCGTTTTGCTAGATTCGAGCTTCGGTTCCGGATTGCGCGCACTGTTCAGTTGCGTGAGGTTGTCATCAAACCACAGTCTATCACACGCCTTGCAGCTGTGGCCGCTCTCACGGTTCAGGAATTCTATCTTTAACCGTCCGTCGGCACCCTCCGTGGGAGGAATCTCTCTGTGTCGACGTCTCTGCTCCGCCTCCTACTCTCGAAGTTAGGGGTTAGCTTTCCTCTGCTGGTCCTCGGCTTGGGCTGCCTTCTCTTGAAAGTGGGGGTTGGCTTGCCTCCACCGGCACTCGGCTTGCGCTTCCCGTTCTCGATCCTCGGCGGTAGCGGCTTCCCTCCGCTGGCGCTTTGCTTGCGCTTCTCGCTCTCGAAGCTCCGGAGTTGTGCGATGTCTGCGCTGCTGCTCTCGTGCGAGCTCCCGCTGCCGCTCGCGCCGAACGGAAGCCATGGGGCGAAAGGGCGCGCGCCGGCGAAACATGTTCTCCTATGCCCCTCTCCTCCCCCCCGCCCCCTATGGCCTATCTCCCCTAGTGGGTTTGTGCCATTAGCTTGCCCCCCTGCGTGACCGCGGACGCTGGACGGCGAAGGCTCGACTTATAACAGCTCCGCCGTTAAAAAGTAAGTCAAACAACATTGCATATTTAACGGCGAGCGTGATAGCGCATATCTCCAAAGTGGCGTAATTCTGCAGATTCATTGAAGTGGATACGCCTTACAAACTCACCGGCTAGAATTAATTAATTACAGTATGTGCCGTAACACAATTAAGAAGTTAAATAGCCAATTTTCTTTAATTTCATGAATATGTGTTTCGATTTCTCGTGCAAGTAATGCCAGCCATACCGAATAATTCAGCTCGAGGACTAGAACTAGATTATCTGCAACCGGGGATATTTAAAAATGCCGGTACGTTTAAGAATCATCACCCCGTATAGCTCGCTCTGCGAAGCCAGGTAAGAAGCAACAGAAAAAAGAAGAAAGAAAAGGTGACATAAGTGAAACGTGAAAACAAAATAGAAGATACTGTAGGATTGCGCGACCCCTCGCATGCTGTAAGTAAGCCTAACCTGTGCGCATGTCTTCAGTGATGACTAATCAGACGGCGCACACCATGTCTTCGAGCATGCGCTCGCTGTTAGGGTTTCATTTGACACCAGAAACCTTCGTCGTCCTTACGCAAGACACGCCATTTGTCTTTTCATTGTTCGTTCTACAGGAAACAAGAGTATACAAGGAAATTCATCCTCCTTCCCGGAGGTCTAGCTCTTTTCGAAAAAAAAAAAGAAGGATCTACTTTTTAGTTTTCACGTTCTAGAACTAAAGGACCACATCAACCTACCGTGAACATCTCCTCGCATCGTTGCTTTAACATCTTGCATTTCACGCCCTCTTCGACGGTGCTCTGGAACTGAACAGTACCACAATTTCTTTTTCTTTTTTGCTGCCACTTCGAGTGATGGTGCACTTTAAGGGAACTCTTCGGCGACCAAAAGTGCCGATGCACTCTACGCAAAGCGCAACAAAGAAAGTGGAATACCGTCTGATGCACTGTCGCTACTATTCTAGGCGTTCTTGAGCGACAGCTTGTTTGAACAAGAAAGCCGGCGCCGACGTTGTTTAGACAGAGTGCTTTACCAGCGATGGACTGGCGTTGGGGAGGGGGCTTTCGCCTCAACGAAGCCTTCGATCTCACGCACGGCAGAGCGTCGCGTAGCGGGCCTCGGGTGCGTGATTCTATTTCTCGCAATTTCTAGAGGAATGGCTCCGAAAGCAGCGGTCGCGAAACGCTCAAGGAAGCATTCGCGTGGGCCTTCAGAGTCAATGTAAGCGGCGGGATGAGAAAGTTGTCTCCAAGGACGCCAGCCTCGTCGGCGAACGCTGATGACAGCCACTGTACTCAGCGAATGCAAAGGAGCGTGAGTGTACGCCTGTTGTCCCACTTACTGGGCAAGGTCGTGCACGGTATCGGCCGAATACAACGTGCCGTTAGAGACTCACTGCTCTCTAACGCCTTCTCTGCTAGCCAGATTGTCCGTTCTTAATTGTGCTAATTTTGCGAAAACTGCAAGGCACCGTGGCTCACTGTGCGGCTACAAAGGTAGGGGCCGTACTGATTAGTTGAAGGCCAAGCAAATAGAGTAGGGAATTGAAACAGGCAGATAAAGACGTACCATATGATATGTGCGAATAATGAAGGCTGTCGAGCACAAGTATAGCACGCCATTTCTTTCTATGGGCATTGCTTTTTTTTCTGAAGCGGGTACATGTATCTCAGACGACAACGGGCACGCTCACTTCAGTTGTGGCGACACAGTCTATTGAATTTTCAATTTATGTGTGCTACCATCTGACGGTCGCTCCGCTTCGCATCAAAAAAACGCTGTGGAAAACCGGTGATGAAGTTTGCCATCTTTTACGTTATCTCAAATAAATAAGTAACTAAATAATAAATAAATAAATAAATAAATAAATAAATAAATCGCTTCCCATTGGGGTCTGCTATTTGAGCTTACGGAAAAGCTTGGATGCCATGTTGAGCGGTTTCCTATCATCATCACTTCTCTCTCTACATATTTCCACCATCGCCCTCCTTAACAAAATATTAAAATAATGAATTGTAGTGCTTATCTTTCCTAAACTGCACCGTGGGTTATGAAGACAGTTGTATTGAAACGTTAATTTAACCACCCAGGGTTCTCTAACGTGCACCCAATGCACGGTTCACGCGAAAGACGAACACACATGTCCGCGAGCTGCTATGCACGACGCTCCAGGAGGCACGTACGATGTTTTCACGCTTAAAGGTCCAGATGAATACAAATCCTCAAGTCCCTCCTGAGATCCCGTCTTGTATACTCAAGCTGTTGACGTATGCAGTACAAAATGCTGCCCATCACTCACATGACTTCAAGAGCACTGCAGAATATCAGCATCTGCGGAGGTGGCATATAAGCGCCGACATTGATTGAGGATTTCAATTATATAGCTGCAGTTTACTGTATCAAAATACTTAATTACGTGAAAGAAACTTCGTATGGTGACTTTGGATGTTGGGAATTTTTTTTTGTCGTGTTCCTTTTATCTTGTGCCGTAGCTAGGTATTAAACCTGCCGCCAATAAGAGTGCAGAAAAAAAAAAACGCTGCTATTTCCCTTTTTTCATTCCGTTATCGCGGTGCTTCGTTATAGTTAAAATGTGCATGTGCATTGTGGTAACCAAGTATCCAGTGGAAGGATATTGATTGGTGCGCTTTGCTAGCACCATGAATCTTCTGGAGAGCTTCACACGTGATCGGATCTTTTTTTTCTGACGTTTTTAAGCCAGGAAAGTGAACTTAAGGAATAAATCTAAAGAAATTTTTTTACCACCTTTTTTCGTGCTTAGATATTTTGTACTTGTGCGTATGATCGCTTCGCTTCATGCAATGCCACTGTCCGGTAAGAGAAGGTTTATTATTATTATTATTATTATTATTATTACTATTATTATTATTATTATTATTATTATTATTATATAACATAGTCTTAATTGCAGCCCCAGAAACTGCTGCTTATATAGTATATCTTAGGTTGATTATCATTCACCATTTACATGTGTTATTGGTTCTTTTCCATTGCTGCTGTCTTTCAAAATCCATCTCGGTACTGTCATGCCATCGTATAATATTACGTCATTGTCTCCCCTTGCCGCTGACATCAGCCTTGAACTTCTTCTGCAGCCTTGGCGGCTTTCCTCACGGGGCAAACTTGTTTTATTATTATGTGGCAAGACATTAGGATATATATGCATCGGTAAGCATGTAATAGCATCTGCTCAACTGCTTTGTTAGCATTGCTTATCTCTGATCATAATCATCCACCATGCACAACGACACCTCTCCAATCTTTCAGGCATTTTGCGTTAACTTACTCGATGAATTCGCAGATTTATTCGATTCGAAAACAGCCCTCCAAAGTTTCTGCACTACGCCGTAGAACTGAAGGACATGCCGCGGCCATGGGAAAAAGTTTACCACCGGCCAGAGTTGAAAGGTCACAACATGGTCTTTCAATGGCTACGAAAATCACTGCGGTAAACCAGAAATGACCAAGCAGATGTCGTCTGTGCTGCTATGCGGATGTTAAGAGAGGATGCAGCTGTAAAGGTCCGCTCGCTTGCACGTGAACTTACATTGACCGTAATCATTGAAAGACGATTTTGTGTCCTTTATACTCTGGCTGATGGTAAAATTTTCCCATGGCGTCAACATGTTGTTCTTGGGATCTATGGGCTAGTGTAGAAAGTAATCTCTTCATTTTCTAATTGAATGTATGAAAAGTGCGGCCCCTGGAAAAATGAACGAAATCCGTATCAACTTTTGAAAAAACATCCTGACGATATTTTAAAAAAATTCAACAATAATTGTCAAGTTAATGGCTATTCCGACATTAAGCGGAATTCCCGTTCATTCCTGTAATAATGCGGGAAGGAGTCAATGATTGGTGTAATTTCTGATGTAGACCTTGAAGTGAAGTATGTGGACCTGAGGGATCTGCTAAGTTCATCGGTGCGCATTCCTGGTGCATCAAACTAGTATTTGCTTCGTCGACTTTGCCAGCGTTTGTCATAGCGGGGTAGGTGATAACATAGCGTCCGACCATGCGTCCCGAGGTCTCTGCAGTGTCGGAAGTGCCGCAAGATAGGCCACGCAAGCGCTATGTGCAGAAATCAAGGGACCTGCCAGCGTTGCAGCGGGCAGCATAGTACCGCCGACTGGAGGCACCTTTATTTGCATGTCCGACCTCTCCTGGCCCTCACGAAGCAACATCGAAGGATTGCCCAAAGATGCAACAGGAAGTTCACAAATCTTCCTATGGAGAGGCTGCTCAATGGGTTCCGCGCGACAAACAACGCTCGCGCAAGAACCGCCACCCAGTGACTTCAGGAGACCCGCACAGCGGGGCGCAGGAGCCACGACAACCTCTGCCTGTGCCGGCACCGAGGATGGTAACCGCGCCTAGTGGAAATTCAGGATCGCTGAGAGCACAGTGTGAACATTCCTCGACCCTAGGTGGCACAGACACGGAGTGGCTTTTACTACCGTGTAGACCCACGGGCACGACGCTATGCCGTAGTGTTCCTCTACGTCAAGGAGTAGACGCTAAGGCTTGTAAAGCCGACGAGCCTACAGGCAAGCAAGAAGCAGAAAAAATGACAAGGAAAGCGTTGAAAAATTGCTGAAGCACCTACTAGAATAAATGAGCGTGATCCTCTGTGGTCTCCAGACTCTGGCCGCTAAAAGCGCCGTGCATCTACTCGCCGTACTGGAGTCGATTGTCGCTGCTCTTTACATAACTTAAAGAACTTTCTTGGTACTTGGGCTGCTCACGCAGGAGAAGCCCACGCACAAGCTTCTTCGTTGCACGTTTTTGTGAAGTTTCAGTTAGATTAGTGACTCCAGCCATGCTCTGGTAGACGGATGACACTACTGAGTGATTTTTTGGACTTTGTTGACAACCATAATAATTCTGAACTTGCCTTCACCGTTGTGCATCCTTCGTCTATCTCATCATGAGCCATCATACAGCCTTTACGTCCCCGTTCCCCCCTCCCCTTGTGCAGAGTAGCAGACAAGAGCACTTCCGCTCCGGCCGACCTCTTTGCCTTCCTTCTGTCTAAATTCTGTCTCTTTCCTTCTCTCTACATCGGCCCCACGCAATCCTGCGAACCTTACAGGCAAACGCCCTTGTTCCCTGGATCCCCACCTAAAGCTCCACTTTCCACACGGCTTAACAGTACGGGAAGTAACTTTGATTTGTCGCCTATGGCTTGGAGTAGCATTCCCAAATGTCTATTCCTTCCTCATCGGAATGACCAGAAGTCCCGAAGGTGAAGTATGTGGGTACGAAAAGACGATCGCGCATCATCTGTGTGATTGTCCTTGTTTTAGTGAACAAAGGAAAGGGTTCTGCACGCCGCTCGGCAAGCATTAAAACCATCCCCTTACGGAAAAAATATTACTTGGACCCTAGCTGCTCCTAACCGATCTCTACCCAAGTTGCTCTAAAAGCACTAGTGTGCGTTCTTAAGTAGATCGGGACTGCATGAATAAAAAACTATACAGCCGTTGTCAGTTGCCTTCCACGTGCGTGTGCGCAAATTTTTTTGTGTGTTCAGTTCTTTCCGGCTCATCTCGCCTGCCATTTCTCCTGCTCCTACTGCAGAGTAGGCAACCGTCATTCACTGTAGTGAAGCTCTCTGCTTTTTAACTTATATCTTTTCTTTCTCTCTAAAGCAGAGTTGAGGTCAGGATTAATATGTTGGATAAAGAAATGCAAGGTATAATGATGCAGAACAATATCAATGCAAGCCGCTAAAGTTTCGGTAGCACATTAAGAACTTTAATTGAAATTTTATGCTTGAGGGGGTGCAAAAACGACGTATTTATGACTGATAAGTATGTTGCAATTAAGTATAATAAATTTCTCTCGAAACTTGACAAATAAAGCCTTTAGTTGTTCTTAAGCTCAGAAGGGCAGCTCAACGAAGGGTTAAACAAAAATTGATAGGTGTACCATAAGGAGAAAGAAAGGCAGCATGGTGTTTTTGGGGGGCCAATGTGTGTCGCCGATATTTTAGCAGAGATAAAACAGAATAACTTGTGTACAGCAGGCCATGTAATGCCTGCAAAAGATAACCAGTGGTCTGCTAGTGCAACAATATGGTTGCCTAGGGAAAGGAAATGCAGTGATTAGGTGGTGCTATGAAATCAGAAAATTTGCAGGCATACGTACGATGAAGATATGGCGACGTAAGACGGGGGTAATTGGGGGATCGCTGGAAGAAGCGTCTGTCCTGCAGTGGGCATAAATCAGAATGATGACAACGATGGTAATGATGAGATTTTTCTAGAGCGTATTCACAAATGATGGCGGTAAACCACCTAAATTTGAAGTGTTTGGTGTGTTGCTTGCTTTGTGTCGTGGGTGACGGCAAACTTTAAGAATGTAGAACGGTAAAAATATTGCTTAGTCTGAAAACGTCCAGGCCGATGTACCCAGATGAGATTGCCAATGGCTTTCTCGGGAGGTTCCCGGTTCTCACTGGATGGCTTGGTAGCTTGCGGTAATTTTCGTCAAACCGACGCACAATTCGAGAAACAGGAATTCGTAAACAATGAAGCAATTAGGGAAATTACTGATCTCCCTAAAGTGGCGCCAAGGAATCTGTTGATTGAGTACGCCCAGTCAACACTATCGCTGACATAGTAGAGCAGAGGAAACTGACAGTTTGTGAAGGAGCATCATACATGAAAGATCTGGAGTATGATGATGGTCCGTTCCTTCCTCCATGGAGAATATAAGATCTCGTGTCTGGAAAGCCAATGATGCAAAGGCGAATAGCCACCCTCCTAAGCAACAGCAATTAGAACCAGATCACATGCAAAGTGTGAGCGCTTGTAAGCATGATATGCCTGAAGTGCTCACTGACTCATCGGTGCAAGTTATCACAGTGGCATCGCTGCTTACTCGTACAGACTTGGCATGCACAAGAGCAAGGCTCTTCTCTTGTTTTCTTATTAGTTCTGCCCCTCACCCCATCCCCCTGTGCAGAGTAGCCAACCCGACACTTAATCTGGTTAACCTCTCTGCCTTTCACCTCTTGTTTTCCTTCCTTCCTTCCTCCAATAAATGGCCCGGCAAAAAGGATCCACTTTGTCTGGA
Source organism: Dermacentor andersoni (assembly GCF_023375885.2). Lineage (NCBI taxonomy): Eukaryota > Metazoa > Arthropoda > Arachnida > Ixodida > Ixodidae > Dermacentor > Dermacentor andersoni. The sequence continues at coordinate 144,239,289 of NC_092814.1, forward strand.
ATTACTTTCAGTTGACTACGCGCTGTACTACATATAAAGATTTATTAGTAATGAGCAAATATCGGCCATTCACGTATACACTGACTCTGGGATACATGGGACACGTTTGTGGGATAACATCCCTCGCAAGAAGAATACACGTACCGACGAGCCAAGTTGATTAAAGATGAAGACATAAATATCGTGACCTACTGGGCTCCTGCGCCTAGTAGAATTCAAGGGGATTATTCTGTGCGCACCCCGGCCACAACTCTACCAAACACCAGAAGAAACGAAAGAAACCAAACTCCGACTATACGTAACTACTGGTTTGAACTAAAAAAAAGCGAAAGAATTGCAGAGGCAGACAAAGAGACGGAGTATTCCATCCTGTGAAGTCCCGCTACCTCCATACCTCACACGATGAGACTCCGTCACACTTACAAGTGTAAGAACTGAGATAGCAATAACCCAAGCTGTGGCCATCGATGGCGACAAATACAGAGTGGTCCTGGAGCTGATCCTGACACATCGCCATCATCGAGAACACAGCCAAAGTGCCCAATACGTGGCCTTTAAAGTGCATCCCAATTGAAGCACATTTTGTTGGAGTACCGAGCGTTGGCAGCGGAGAGGCAGCAAGCCCTCCGGGGAACGTTTCTCCAGGGTGCTGACGACGAGCTCTATAAAGAATGGTGTACATCGAACAGCAAGCCGCTCTGCACTAACCTCTTTTGTTTATTAGGAGCAACCAGCTTTATGAATTCATTTAAAGTATAGGACCGGAGGCCACGGGTAAATTCATTTTCTCGTTCCTTTTTCTTTTCATTTTTATTCATTAAGTGCTTAATAGAGACGGTTCATCAGCCAGTCACAAACCGCTGTCGACTGGATGTGTTCAATAATTTTGGAAAGTGAATGAAATAATTCTAATACCGAGAGGCCGCGAACATCAATCTGTATTCGTTTACAGGCTGATTACATAAAGGTGATAACATATAGAGAACAGCAACCAAGAAAATATAGGAATGGTAATGCTGTAAGGAAGCTCATTAATATGAACAAGAAAACGCACGGGCCCCAAAAAAACTTGTCGTACGCTAGACGCCACAAAATAGGAAGAAGATGAATATTCATTAATAGTTAGTAGTTACGTATTGAATGCGGTTGGAAGGAAAGCCTTTAATCCAGTTGAGCACGTTCATGTCTATATTAATTTACGAAGCTTGTAAAGAAGAAATTCATACGATATTGCATTAAATGCCTTAGCGAAGTCAAGAAAAACGCAGCTGATGTCAAAACCTAAATCTGTAGCGCTAATGACGTAATTAAATGATCATAGCTCGGTATCGCATCAAAACATTTACTTGTTTGCGGCCTTGAGCTACAATGTTCTCATTGTAATTATTTCATTTGATGCACAATAGTTGTTACATTGGTTGCAAAAACTGTGACAGCTGTGACAAGTTTTTTTGCAGCCTACATTGCTCCCACGATGGTTTGTTACATGCGGGCTGCGCGCTTTCTCTCTTGACGTTCGTGGCACTGACTGTATTTTTTAGGGAAGCGCGTGGAATGGTTAGAATGGTTAGGAAAGGGCAATGTGCCGACTCCAGTGTGGTTCCCAGAAACAGTCCGTCATGCATTACTCTTTCGGGACGGGAATATCCGAGCGAGTGTTGGCTGTGCATTTCGTTCACCACTTCGATCATATTGCGGACAAAGAATCGATGACAAGCGCCAAGTGTGTTTTGAAAGTCAGCAATAGCTTAAAGTATACGTCTAGTTGAGTGCAATACACAAGCCACCATGCTTACAAATGGGTGCAACAAGGACTAGTGCGGTTTGTTCTTTCCTATTGGAAGCACACTAATAACATTCCTGGTGTGCTGACTGTCATTTCTTTTGTTTTCCTCGGTTCATCTGTATGCAAATGATCACGCCTCATTTGTGCTCATTCCCACAGACACATTGACCCAATGTTTCTTGCAACCGATTTCAAAGGCTTTGTGAACAGAAGAGCTGCACGCCTCGCTAAGTTCACTGCGAGTTTGAAAAAAAAAATTAGGGCAGAAAGTCCCCAATGGAGAATCGTCATGTAGCGCGTAGAATTTTTGTAATTATTACATATGAAGCGTCGATATATATACTTTACACTTGAAACCAAGACTGCGGTACTTGAGAGATAAGCCACTGCAAAGACTACCACCCACACTATGGCAATCTCCCCAGTGAACTCATTTTTACACCAATCTTGTGTTAGGTAAATGAAAGAAGTGTTGCTGTACTGTTTCTTTTCTCGCATATTTTTCTCGCCGACACGCTTCCTCATCAGAAGCTTCTCCCTGTTGTTGCAGACGCACTTCTATGGCTGCCTGCGTTATCCACGCGTTCCTTGCACACGCAGGCTCTTGCCTGTGTTCTAATTGCGCCTCAGTGAGGCCAAATCCAAACACCCCAAGTGTTTCAATGCACTCGCTTGCACGCGAGGAATTCATAAGCGTGTTCTATGCCACTTGTCGATGCATGCGTCCGTGGCGTAACGGTTTCGATATCGGGAGTCTAATAGAGTGCTAGATGTAGTGTGTTTGAATCCTGCCGTCGGACAATTTTAATGGTATATATTTCATAATTTATAAAGCTGCTCATTGTTTGAAATGGTGAGTTCACGAAGTAGTTGGAAGCCAGAAGGAGGAATTTTAGGCCCCAACCGTCGCTTCTATGGTATGACATAACCTCGCGCAGGAGGTCCATGCTGTCAGAAGTATTTGGCGATAAGCGCACAGAGGTATGAGTATTCACAAAAATTCACCTCTTCAAGCGTAGATCGTGGTACGGCTCTTTTGGGACACAAAACGGAAGGATGAACGGAACGGAGCCGAAAATGAGCCCGAGCACATAGCCAAAGTACGTTACGCATTAAAAAAGGACAGTAGAACGCGCTCCCGACCTTGCTTATGTTGCGTACTTGAAAAGCGCTCAGTGCAACCTTGTAGTTCATCAGCAATTAATGCGACTGCATTATAGGTAGACCTTACGAACTTTGGATGTCTCTATGAAAAGATACGGGCCGATCCCGAACGCAGAGCGGTGAAAGACAGCGTCTCAAAGTGTTACGAGGAAAGCACGTGCTGCACGTACCAGACGTCTCAAAGAGTGACTTTGGCACGAGAGAAGCATACGTGTAATCGGGGCCTAATGGTTAGAGAGATGGTTGTAGGATCGGTCCCACCATCGGTCACGCATTTTGTTATTGCCATTATAGGCGGCCTTAACCCAATTTAGAGATATCTAACAGAAAACTCGATGTGTGCACGAGATCGCAACCTTTCAAAAGGTACGAGGTCTAAAAACGTCACTTCAATAAATGAAAGCGCGCAAGAGCGCAAGCTCACGAATCTGTAGAGACGTCACAATCATTACAATCTATAAATGTGCTATCGCATACTTAGAGAGCTAGCGGTGCTAAGTTATTGTCTGTTTTTTGTCAGAAGAATAAAATACATTTTTTGTGTGGCATTTACACGCCATGGCGGCGAAGACCTGCTAAGGCCTATGATAAACAACCAAACTAAATCCTTAATGAGAGACGATTCCCAAACCCAGTACAATTGCCAGTTAGATTGACTATTATACTGCTGTCGTTCTTTCAATCAACTTCCCATTTATATTGACATCCATATAAGCTTTCGCATTTAAAGTGTTTAGAAAATACCCTATTGTAAACGTATATAACAAAGACTCTAAGTTTACCACCATGCATCCAGCAGCACGCTCATCATGACAAGGGCCACCGTTGAGGACACGGGGCACCCGTATGTCCCATGCTTACAAAGCTTTCTCGTTGCACACATTAGAAACGGAGGAAAAGAAGACAGGCGAATAGAAATATACGCGGTTTCACTCTGCGGACAGTTTCATTGTGGTCTATCCGTTGTTATATGTCTCATCATTCAGTCGACCTTCAAAGTCCTTGAGCGAAAACTGCTGCTACGACACGGAAGGTAGTAACACTATCATTATTATCAATGTATCTTACCTCCGTAGGCAAGCAAGATAACTGATAGAGATGGATGATAAAGCGAATTAAGTGGATGACTAAGCGAATTAAGGTAGATGACTAAGCGAATTAAGTGCAAGATTCAGGCGAGGTAAAGCCAATATAATTAAGCTTGATGACTGATTGAATAATTAGACGGATCGAGTTAAAGGGGATGACTAAGCGAATTAAGAGGACGAGTAAGCGAATTAAAAACCTGAGCAAGCGAATTAGGAGGGATGACTAAGTGAAGCTTAGACTAAGTCAAATAAGAGGATGAGTAAGTAAATTAAGATGATGACTCAGCGAATTAAGAGGGATGAATAAGCGAAGTAGACTAAACGAATTAAAGGGGATGTGTACGTTAGGTGTCCGTCTTTAAAGCATCGGCACTTGGGCTTGCGCCTTCAACTCGTCGTAGGGATAACATAAGACACCCTGTGAATTTTTTGCCCGGACATGTGTAGAATTTCATGGACGGGTCTCGACGTTTTGTGTTATCGACGCTGTTGTACCACTGAACGGCACAGCGACGACATAAGACAGGCTTGCGGGATGACAAGGTTGCATTGACTAACGTGAAAGAGCTACCACACCAAGCCACGGCGCATTCGCTATGACAAGAAAGGCCCCAGTCGTTTACGTTCAACTCTGTCGGCTAGACGGCTGATCGGTGCGGATGTCTTTGGTTGCATAGAGTTGCTCTACGTAACTCAAAAAGTTAGGGTGGAAATTTCAGCCTGCTTCATATATAAATGGCGTGAGAGCCACGTCGAACCAGTAGTGCCGCCTGTTTCAGCCTACCATTGAAATAAGTATTTAAACAAATAATAATGCTATTTTGTTTTATTTTATTTTATTACCCTAACGTCTATGTCTCTCAATGTTCTAGGGCACATTCTTTCTGAACAGATCATAGGGCTTCTTTCTTATTACATTTTAAGCGAATATTGACATGCGTTTTGTGACGGGTTTTTGGCAGTGGCGCGTATGGAAGAGAAATGATTATGCTGAGGAAGTGCTTGATAGAAGAGGGCAAATCAATATAATTTCGAGATCGCATATGATGATGTTTCTCACGGGTCGTTATCAAAGAATTGAAAGATGTTTTAGTAAATAATAATGCTGCCCATTGGATAGTTTCACTTCTAATTAAGCGCAAACTATAAGCTAGTATAAACCAAAGCAAGCCTCAGACCTGTCGTGTTGAATCAGGCGCGCTGCGGCGCTCCTTGCACGGACGTTTATTGTTTTAGCGCGAACGCACTACTTGCCGACCAACTTCTGCATACACGCGTCTCTTCCAGCGCGTTTCGCCTGCTCAGCATCTCCTTCTTTTCACACACACGCCCGCGTGCATATGCGTGCAATAAACATGGAAAGTGAATCGGGATCGTCGTGAGCAATGCCTAAAGACGAGATTCGTCGCGCCAGGCGCAGCGAACAACAGCGAGCTCGGCGACGTAGGCAGCGAAAGTCCACCGACGAAGATGGTGCCAAGCGATGGCGACTGCAGCAACAAAGAACGCAATTCATAGCGTTGCAACGGGCCAATGAAACTGCCGTAGAAGGACAGAAGCGCTTGCATAACGGCAGACTGCACAAGCGTGCCAAGCGCACTCCCGAATCGGATCAACTGCGACGAGCCCGACAAGCTGCGGACGTTGCATACCAGCATCGTAGAGAAAATCTGCTTTCGCACGATATTCCGTGGTTGGCGCAGCCATGAGGACGGTCAATATTTTAATGTACCTTAATGATTTGATAGGTACATGTTCTATTCATGCGAGGTTACTTGCCAATTTTGTGCTGTTTGCGCTGCAGTTGCATTTGTTGTTGATGGAAATAAATGGAATTATTATTTAGATAGAATCAGCGAATGGTATACCTTTGGATGTCGTTGAATGAGCAATGAAATAAAGAACTAAACAGGCCATGTGCAAAACTAAAACTCACATGGCACGGGCCCTTACCTATATAGACTTCATTGACACTTTCGTTGTGAATTTTTTATAATAGCTAAAGGCCGTATAAGAGCTCCTAAAACTGCCTACAAAAAGTGTAAGCATCAAATTTGCAATTTTGTTAGCAAAGCTTATCAAAGCCTCGGATGCATCCACTGCAATTTCAAACTTCCGGAGCTATCATGTTAACTGCGAATAAGTTGTTAGTGCATCCACTATTTGCGAAATGCAAGCGAAGTTTTAACTTTGTCCCATGAGACATCAGCTCAAATTAAAGGTACAGCGTCAAGCACTGTTCATTCACTCTCGTGATAGGAAGCCATAGATTGAATGAATTGAATGAATTTTTTACAATATCACGAGTAACTTGATCGTGGTTAACAAGAAGCATTGTGTAAATGAAACCACACTGAGCGATGGCGTCGAAAAAGAATACATGTGGTCGAGTTAAGATGTTATAAAGAATGTTTTTAAGATTTTCTTTTCACGAACAGCACGGGAATGGAACTCCTCATTGGGTTGTCGGAGCAGACAGGCCAGAAGAGTGGCATCAACGTCTTTTCAATTTTCCTAATAGCATCAACGTGGTATTTTAGAGTAAATTTTTGTGGCATTTCAATGTTTCCTGTATTGTTTCTTTTTTGTTTAAATGAAAATAAAAGGAAAACATGCAATTAATGGCGAGAGCTTTGTTTGTGTTGATTCTGGCGTTGCACATCACCAGATGTATAGCCCTCTTCTTTCACAGCAAGTTTAAAACTGGCATTTAGAAGGCCTTCGAACCGATAACTTATCGATTCAATGGCAAAGCAGGTGCTGCTACACGGGCAGCTTCGACGGCCGTTGCGTCAATAGTTTATCGAGTCCGTTGCGGGGAGCTCTATCGAAATTTCGAAGGCCATTGAGGTACAGACGCTGGCACTGTCGTAAACAGCGTGCTTGCGCTAGCGCGTCACAGAAAAAGAAAGAAGAAAATCACTCGGGGAGAAACAACAGCAAAAAACTATCTACCATGATTTTTTTTTTATGAACAGTGAAGTTTGTATTATGCGATGAAAGCAGAGAGAAGGAAAAGCGGGCAGGTTAACCAGGTTGCACCTGCTTTGCTATCCTACACTGGCGAAGGAGAAACGGAAAGCAACATAAGGGAAATGAAACAAAAAATGATGCGCGCGCACGCGCATAAGCGATCGCTGTATATCTGCAGAGCCTGCCATCGTCTTTAAAAATGTGCAGCCTGGCTCTAGTGACTTCTTGCGCGTATGACAAACTTTCGTAATCCGTGTTCATATCGGCATGATTGACAGTGCGACTGACATTTTTTTTTTTTGTGCTTGTATTCACAGAGTTTCCTGCAATATACGAGAGGGAACTCTGGCGCTGCAATCGTTGAGCCACCGTGGGAATGATGGGGAGTACATGAATTTGTCTGATCTTCGTGCTTGCGCGTTGAGAAGTTCTTGTTGATTCGTTTATCACGCTTTGCATGCTTCATTGTTGTAAATTTCAGGGCAATCTATACTCTTCGGAGTGGAGAAGATGCTGCGGACATGCACTATTGCTACTTATTGCAGCAATCGGGCTTGTCGAGGTGGCCAAATCGAAACGCGCCAAGCGTCTCAACACGCTGGCTAGCCCGCGATAAATTCATAAGGGTGTTATATGTCGCTTGTCGATGCATGCGTCCGTGGCGCAATGGTTTCAATATCGGGCGTCTGTGCTGGAGGTCCTGTGTTTGCATCCTGCCGTCGGACTACGTTAATATTGTTTCTTTATTTATCACGCAGTACAATGTTGAAAATGACAAGTTTACAAATTCACGAAGCCGTTTAAAGCCAGAAGGACGAAGTTAAGGCACATCTATATACTTCCCATGATTTCCATGCTGGCTGAAACGCTGCCATTGCGGCTACCATATACACAAGCTGCCAGAGTTCCCTATAGTAACTATTCTACGAAACTCTATTGTTGTACAAGACCATAGCGCATGCGCTTCTTTTGATAACGAAAAACAGTGTCTGCGCACTTCCCTAAGTCGACGACAGAGCGCTCGCAGAAAAAGCAATATTCGGATGAACAATGGGAGTAGGGACCCGACCGTCATCCAACGCCATGTAAAAAGACATTGCAAAGCTGTGCTAATATTCGCAGAGCGCTTAAGCTAACCCGACTACAAGCCGTAAACAATGCGGGACTGCGGCAATGGCTTCACTAAGAATAGCACATTGTTTTAGTATGACATATAACAGCGTTTCATAAATAAAGATGCTCGTTTTACATATTTAGAATGTTTTTGAGGGCTGGTCACTGTCGGAGTACTTTCGGGTGTACTTTCTTTCACTTGCGATGGGGGCGCCAGAAGTGCTTAGTGTAAGATTACTGAAGCACTGCAATGGCCGTCGAGTTCGCCATGTAGCAGCGATACAGCTACTTATATTTTGACATTGTTTAAAATGTTGACTCGACACCCACTGAAAAGTTTGCCTATTACATGAACCGGTATAACGTGTGTGCTAATCCATGTGGTATAAAAAGAAATTTAATGCTGGTGTTTTGCCAGATGACTCCATACGGAGATCACAAGCTCGCTCATCGCACCACTTTGAGGCAATTGGAGAACATGCCTTTCACACGAGATTCAATTTCTTCGTGAAGTTCACCAGCTTAAGTGAGTGCTTGTGGTTATAGCTAAACAAGGAACGTTTGAACGCGTGCGCGCGTATACGTGCTGTGAACTTTTAATCTCCCTCTCTCCCCATCTTTTTGTCCACTTTCTCTAGATCCTTTCCCAGTGCAAGGCAGTCAAGCGGGCTCAGACTGGCGAACCTTCACGACCCTTCCCTTATAATCTTTCTCGCTCATACACATTATCTATAAACAAGACAGGTACAGAGGAAGTTGACGACTCTAATTAGTCAAGAGTAGTCGAACAAGGTCTGCCTCTGTAGCCAACGTTTCGAAAAGAAGTCTTGTCTTAATCAGGGCGGTGACTTCTGTCCGAGGCAGCGTTTACGTGACTCCTTCTCCCGCATTCCCAATTGGGTAGGCAAATAAACGGGTGCTAAGAGTAGCTTAGAGTGCTTAGAGACAATCAAAGTCAATCAGAGAAACCTGACAACGTTTAATTTAAAAAATCTGGAAGAAGGGGTGTTAGTTGTGACAGCGAGGAGGTGGTGGTTTAAACTGTGCTGCGAGATCTTCTAATGAAAACGCAACACAAGTACTCTCTGTCCTGTATACAAATATAGCTACCACTGAAGAAATGAAAGTGTTCTTGAAATTACTTTAGGATAGCAAGTACGCGCACTCTGCTGAAGCTTAGCTTTCACTGCTAAGGTCACTCTCCTCACTATTTCAAATTCAATTCGACCGACCACCAATAACCCCTCCGCATTAACTAGGGAATCCCATTCACGCAACGTATGTCATTATTGTTACGGGACAGTTAGAATTACATCTGTCAAGGTAATTTTAATTAGAACCACGTGCCTTTTCCGCTACATAGATGATATCTTCATTATTTGGAACCACAGCGTAGATTCACTAAACACATCTATTAGTAAGCTGAAGTGCGCTTTTCCTGGCACTAAGACTATCATTCACCCCTGTGCTAGTTGAAGAAGCTTCCTTGGCACATAAATTTGCTGTGAATAGAGAAAATTGACGCTTCACAGAAAACCTACATGTAGTCAGCAATATTTGCATTACAGAAGTCTTCACCGCGACAGTTTAGTCAGGCATGTTTTACCGCCAGGAAAATCGCACAAATAATCTGCATAGGGACGGCGACTACCGCGTTAGTGACTTATGTAACCTCGAAGTAACACTACCTGAAAAAAACTTTAGCCACAAAACGCTCTAACTTAGGCCTACGAAGACGCGCCTAAGATAGAAACACCTCAAATACGCTCTAAGAAGCAGCTGGCCTTTTTAACGAAATGCTCTCAAGCGCTCCCGAACATAAGTGCCACCCAATATTTTGAAGCAATGAGTGTCTTCAAAAACTGTTCCCCTTTGTACCAAGGATCACCTGTGGCCGCAATAGAAATATTAATAACATTTTAATGCATGTAAAATCAACCCTCAGCACGCCATCAACATGCCTGTTTGTGCCACAATGGTATACTCGTACGACTTGTGAACGCCTTCAAAGATACATAATAAATAAATGTACTCGAAAGTGATTACAGGCGCGAAGGTAAATCCAGTTTTACCTCTGCTAGCTCTAACGTCATTTATAACGTCACGCAGTGCATCAATGGTTGAAACTATAGCCATGGCTCAGAGCTGTTCAATCACGACACACATCGCCATCGAGATAGGGCGCTCACACGTCAGGCACTTTGCATGGATCCCTTCCCATTACCTCACCGGCCTCACCATAAAAAAGGCCCGCACGTGATATAGTGAAACTGTCGATGCATATCGTACCTCTCCTAGATCGGAGTAGGCACCTGCGGCCAGGCCGCTGTTTCCTCCATGTTGTTCATGCCGTCCTCAAGTACACCTCACGATTCCAGGACTTCAGAAAAAAAATCAAACCTACAACAGTCTGTAATAAACCAACTCAACTTACTCCTGTTGTACGAGAATCACGAAATCCACGTACACATCTATACTGCATCGGCCAGTTCTGGCGGTGCTGTGCTTATAGACATGAAGAGTGACACTACGATTGAAGACGTCCTACGTCACGACGTCCACGGCTGCAGAACTCATGGCTCTGCGCAGTGCAGTTGAGTTTATTGACGCAGAGAGTTCTGATAAATGGACCGTGTTTTCCGACTCAAGACCAAGTTTACACTGTATGCAGTCAGTTCTCCGACGTGAATCTCACGAACAGATGACGTGAAAAATGGTCAGACTTCACCAAGATGCCAAACAAACAATAAAGGCCACGAAATTATTTTCCTGTGGTTACCTGGCCATTTCGGTATCAGTGGAAATGATCACGCAGACGAAGCTGCCTGAACGTTACGCTGAGGAGCACATAGCGTTCCCATTCCTCTTTCCAGGACAGATGCTGCACGCCAGCTTCGTCACCTTGCACGCGCGCTCTGTTGAGCATAGTAGAACACCCCAAGTATAAGGGGCACCATATTACACTAACTGAATCCGTCGCTCCAGCTCCACCTCTGCCCGGGCTTCATCGACGTGAGGCATCAATTCTCTACCAGATGTGGTTGGGATTGAGTGGCCTTCATGAAGGCTTACACTACATTAATTGAAATTATCGACAGCGGTGCGTGCGACGTCTGCAGCAGCGAAGAAAACAGCGGGCATTTATTGTTCCCCTGTCGTCGATTTCAGTCACAGAGCCAATAATTCTCCATGACATTGCAAGGACTGGACCATCGGCCGCTGTTCGTGCGGAGGCTACTAGAGCAGCGTCCCTATCAGTCGTCGGCCCACTTCCCTGTGAAGAAACTTTTCTGTTTCTTAAGGACAACTGGCCTATGTGGCCCCTTTGACGGCTTGGCGCCCTCCGGGCACGTGCGCGAATTGACGGCGTCTTTTCTTCCTCTCTTTCTCTATGTCATATTTCTATTCCCCCTTTCCTTCCCCCAGCGTAGGATAGACAACCCGACGCATTCCTGCTAAACATCCGTGCCTTCTGCTTTTCTATACTCCCTCTATATATGCTAGAGTGTTCGTTCTACCACAAATAATACATCGGCAAAACACGGTAGCCAATGAACGTTAATTTAAATGGACGTTTTATGGACTCAGTGAATAAACATCCTAAAGCACTGCTGAGCATGCTAACCTGCCAGATAACAACTTTGGAGAACTTAAACTTCATATTGTGCAGACTACTAACTTCAGTCAACACAGCTTGTTGCGCCAGTTGGTTCACCATTTTAAACGTGTAAATGCGCCTAACAGACAAGGACGAGAAGGAGGACAAGACAAACATAGTGCAATCACTCTAACCTTCGCTCTGCGAGCGACAGAAAATACCAAGGATATATCATTCACAAATTCAAGAAATTGCAGCCAACAAGAGTTAATATTCTAGAGGCAGCTCGCGAATCCACGTGTTATATTAATGCCAAGAATATAAACAGTAGCGCTTAACTTTTCCGGTGGTTCACATGGTCCGAATAGCGCTAATACTATCAATTCTGAACTATTGTTTTACAGCGTAAACACTTATGGGCTCATTCGGTTAGCCGTTTCGGTTACCGATGTTGTCCGCTGCCGCCGCCACCGGTGTCGGTCGAAGTCGGCCAGAAGTCGGCCAGTGGGCCAGCCTCCTAACCGCTATGGGGGATTGGCCAAGAAATGGTGGAATTGTCTCGTGGAAGAAAAATAATACTAAGGAGATGTATAAAAAGCGCTAGTATGAAAAACATGTATGGCATACCTGATTAGATCAAACAGGCTCGGTGACTGTTACAGCGAAGCTATATATGCCTACCAATTTGTACGTCCATCGGGCGCTTGTACGCCAAGAACGCCTCCGGCGCAACCCCATGCGCATGCACGAAAAAAAAGAGAAAGAAGGGCGCGCGATTAGCTGCGCCAGTAGGGAACTCGTGGCTCTCCGCCGCGGCCGAGCACGCGCGCAGCAGTTTCTCTTCGGCTCCGAAATGGCTGGCCATGCGTCATACCTAATGCTGAAGAGCAGGCAGCTTTCGATTAGCAACGCCGCGAGCAGAACTGGGAACGAACTCGTCTACGCCGTGCCGACGCTGCAGCCCGGGCGCAAGAACAGGCTCGTGTAACCGAGCACAAGCAACAGCTGCCTGCCGAGGATCTGGCAGCATACTAAGCCGTCGTTTAATGAACCGTCGGGATTTACCCAATGATAAACACCGGGGCCGCACATTCCAGCTTCGCTGGTTAACTATCTGTATTAAGTACTTGGGCAGTGCCTTCTTGCATTTTAAAGAAGATGCCAATAAGTCGTCATCATTGCAGCAGCATCATGAGCACCGAATCGTGCCACTTGTCACGCCATGTGTCATGCGCGCTGCATAGCATCGACACGTTCAAACTTTGCATTGCAGATGCGTTGCATTCTACCAGTGTCCCGATATGTAGCAGTTGCATGTAACAGTTGCATGCTGCATGTAGCTGCACTTGGTTAACTCAAGCAGCCTAGGCGGCTATTTTTGAACGCCCTGTATCACAGAAGATGCCAAAAATCATCATCATAATAATCAGCAGCAGCATCGTATCGTGCCACGGGTCAAGGGATGTGACATGTGCGCCGCATAGTCTCGATTCGCATTGTTTATTCCTCGCTACACTTTATGCCGCGTGCTGAAGCCACGGCTGAAGAAGTGAATCTACAGGTACGCGTGCGGCTATAACTAGGCAGTGTCGAGCTCAGCATACGACTGCAGAGAGCAGCACAAGCCGTAGCTCGCCGTCGACACCCGGCGGACAGTTCAGATCGTTCTCCGGAAAACGATGAAAAGAGACTACGCCGCGAAGACCCTCTAGGGCACGCTTCCGAAAATAGAGCTTCGGCCGCTGCAAAAGGTCACGCGATGGAATCCCGGCCATGGCGGCTGCATTTCGATGGCGGCGAAATCCGGAAACACCCGTGTCTTAGATTTAGCTGCACATTAAAGAACCCCAGATGGTCCAAATTTCCTGAGTCTTCGGCTTGGCGTGCCTCATAATCAGATCGTGGTTTTGGCATGCAAAACTCCATTATTTAATTTTTTGGGGAATCTGCTTGGTGTGCCGGACAGGCCTATGACTTTTTCTTTTCACACAAGCTGTTTGTTAGTTATAAATTTATTTGCATCTGCAGTCAAATTTTATGTCTGGCCTTCGGTTGTTCAGTTACTTTAGAGTGATCATCATCATCATCATCATCATCATCATACCATTTTATGTCCACTGCAGGACGAAGGCCTCTCCCTGCGATCTCCAATTACCCCTGTCCTGCGCAAATCGATTCCAACTAGCGCCCACGAATTTCCTAATTTCATCGCTCCATCTAGTCTTCTGCCGTCCTCGACTGCGCTTCTCTTCTCTTGGCACCCATTTTGTCACCCTAATGGTGCAACGGTTATCTACTCTACGCATTACATGACCTGCCCCGCTCCATTTTTTTTCTCTTAATAACAATTAGAATATCGGCTACACCCGTTTGCTCTCTGATCCAAACCGCTCTCTTTCTGTCTCTTAAGGTTATGCCTAGCATTCTTCGTTCCATCGCTCTTTGTGCGGTCCTCAACTTGTTTTCGAGCATCTTCGTCAGTCTCCAAGTTTATTCCACATATGTCAGCCCCGGTAGGATGCATTGATTTTACACCTTTCCTTTCATTGATAATGGTAAGCTTCCACTCGGGATCTGACATAACAGTATTGCGTTCTGCTATTGTTTCCACCTCCCACCCGCTTCTGCAAACGCGCCCGATGCACGTATGGGCTCATCATCTCAGAGAGGCCAGTGTAGTAGCAAGAACACAGCAGCATTGCAGACTGTTCCGAGAAGCGGTCCGTTCCCGTCGTGGCGGTTCTCCGGAGAGATTGCGAGACTGCACACGAGTGAAAGGCTGTGTTGAAACTAAACGAGTCTTCTAGTAGCCGAAAAAAGACAAGCACAACCTACGTCAATACGACAGACACACGCAAGATTTTTTAACTCGTTGTTTATGCTTCCCGTAGCACTTATTTATGAAACTGAGAGATAGAGAGACAGAAAAAACTATGGCTGCACCTAAGCAATTCTTATCTGTAAATGCAAGAGCATATCTTGTCGCTGAGTTATGATGCTTAGTTTAGTGCTGCTGCTTTATGTTTCCAAGTGTATTGTTCGGGAAGAAAGGGAGTTAATCGAGGAGTCCGATTTTTTTATTGATCATATCATAAGAAGCGAACAAACAAAGACAGCAACAAGGAAATTATCACACAGAGGAAATTACTTGCACATGTTACTTATAATTGAAGAAATGGGAAATTAATGGAATGAAAAGTGGATGAAAAACAACTTGCCGCAGGTGCGGAACGATCACACGTATTTGCATTACGCGTGCTTTGCCCTTACCAATTGACTTACCGCGGCATCACTTTCTCATTCACTTTCTGGGCTATTTATGTGTTACTACTAGAACTAACCCTGGGAGTGTTAGCCAGCGCTACCACTCACAAGCCTTGGCGGTAGAATGCGTTACATCCTTTCTGCCGCAGGCATCACGAGTACGTGATCTTTTTGGGTGAAGGCAACTGGACAGTAAACCCACACATGCTACCTGAAGGTATCAATGTTGCCGGATTCGAGACCTTCGTTACGTAATGAACGAG
Source organism: Dermacentor andersoni (assembly GCF_023375885.2). Classification (NCBI taxonomy): domain Eukaryota; kingdom Metazoa; phylum Arthropoda; class Arachnida; order Ixodida; family Ixodidae; genus Dermacentor; species Dermacentor andersoni. The sequence continues at coordinate 144,254,538 of NC_092814.1, forward strand.
AAGAAAGGGGGTTAACCGAGGGGCCGGTTGACATTGGCAAAATTGAAGCCTTAGGGAGCATGTGTAGGTTTATTGACCAGTTGGCTTCACCCAAAAAGATTACGTACTCGTGACGCCTACGGTAGAAATGATCTTCCACATCCGCCACTAAGGTTTATGAGTGGTGGCGCTGGCTAATACTCCAAGAGTTAGTTCTAGTAGTAACACATAAATGCATGTACCCCAGAAAGTGGACGGGAAAACGGCGTCGCGGTAGCTCAATCGCTAGAGCATGCAAAGACTTGGGATCGTTCCCCACCTGCGGCAGATTGTTTTTTCATCCATTTTCAATTTCAATAATTTATCATTTCTTTGTTCATAATTTGCAAGTACAAGTAATTTCCCCTCTGTTGTCCTCGGTGTCTTTGTTCGCTTCTTGTGATGCGAGTGTATTGTTGCTGCTTATGAGGTCGCAACAACGCGTACTCGGCTCTCAGCTAACTTTTATCTTCGGAGCTATCAATAGAGTAGTGTTTCCCGCCCATTGCGTTGAGTGTTCTTTCTCGATGACACCACTTTTCAGCACGATGACACCACTTTGCCGAGCGATGACAGCACTTTTCCGAGCGGCACCATAGTGTTGATACTACATTTCTTCATCGGGTTCATAGGTGAACTCCACCTCATATTTCGGGGGGATGTCGTCGTCCAATGGGTACGAGAAGCGCGTTGCACCTCATTCGTCGTCGTCAGCCATGGCCTCCGGCGGCGACGTCTGGGTGTCCCAGACGACGCGAAAGGCAGAGCGGCTGCAGTTCGCCGTTCTCGCTCCGCAGCCGCTCGCCCTTCCATCCATTAAATCACCCGCCAGGCAGAGCCGAACCACGTGCACAGGATCGAAGATATTCATCACGGTCGCCTGCAAGGAGTTTAACCTCCATCGTCGCCTGTTGCAATCGCGGCGCAATGCAAACGGTGGCGCTGTGGTTAGCGCGCTTGGTCACGGAGCGGTAACAGTGGCTGTGGGGCTGAAAATCCAATCCTCTCTGTGATCAGGTTTCTTTGTTAGATGAAGGCGACGCAATATGTGTGCCGCTTTTCGGCCACGGCTTTCCGGTGGCGGCGGATTCGCGCAATGAGCCAAGTAATGCTCACACATTACAAACCGATTGAAGCATGCGCAGTGACAAAGAAAGGGCCGGAGCTTTCGTAGACCACATTTGGCTGCTGCCATCATCTTCATAGAGGGAAAGCATGCGGCAGCTGTAGCCCGTTTTTGCCATGTAGCTTCGGATTTTGTGCTTGCGTATATTCACTGCCTCCCCCGTAGTATATATATGTTTGCTACGTGCAAAAGGACCAACAAGAGCAAATAACAGAGCCCTGCGATGGCACTGAAAAGAATTCTGGAGAATTTGTGGCCACTACTAGGGTGTTTTTAAGAGAGTGTTATAAGAGTGCTTTTTATTTGTAACTGCCGCCCTGTATTTCATGTTGTATTGTCATTTTTGTTCGCCTAATTCCTTTGCGAGTTTTTTTGTAAAATCACTTCGCTGTTGTGACTGTTGCGTTGTGATGTGATTGAGCACACAGTGAATATTAAATCTTCTTCTACTCGTTCTTTTAAACAGACCATATGTATAAGTGTACAAAAGATCTATCTACCTATACCACCCGTTCATGAAGTAAGGAGTAGCCGGCGTCATATCTGTGCGTCAACATCTTCTTCAGTGACGTAAAAAACAAGAACAACAATAATTGACTCGCCATACCGGCCCTGTGAAAGTGGAGATCCAGCGAAGCTATTGAAAATAACTACTTGATGGTAGAAATGCTATTTCAGACTATTGGTAGTAATGGGAGTAATCGTAATTGTGACAGCATACCGCCGCCCGTAGTGGTGCTGCAACAATATTGAAATGAGTTGATTGGCTGGTTATATTTTATATGAAAGGCTAACGACGTAACTGCAAACGTCGCAAGCTGCTGTCGCCGCGGCAGCTTGCGCAAGAGCTATCTTTAGCGGGAAACTTATGCGCAGAGCACTACGTGCTTCGCATTCCACGTAGGCGCAGGAGCGCCTTATCAATTATGCGGTCCGGATGCTCATTTTGATCTTGTTCATTGCTGAAACGTATGCTATTCTGTACGTCTGCGTGATTAAAAAAATGTACTTATTGTTCACTTCACTTTGCTGAGGGCTCATAGCCTCTGCCCTTAAATTTGGGGGTATGAGCCATTGATGATGATAGTGTTCTGTCGACGTTACTCTACGAAGAAATGCCGGGATCCTAACCATGGACAGCTTCGCTGTAAAAACACTCTAGTTCACTTAATTAAAGCGTCCGTCGTTTTGTATTCGTACGTGCTGGAATTCCTCTCTAGCACGGTTCTTATAGTCTCAACAGCCAGTTCGATTTTAATGGCGGGGAATGCGGAAACATACTCTGCACTAAGTCTTCAATGTATTTTCAAGAGTTGCAAGCTGTGAAAATATATGAGGGTTCATGCGCTGTCAGGCGTTCTTAAAAGTTCAGGCGTACTTTTGAGACGTAGAGCTTGGCAGTTACTAATGCTCGACGGATACGATACACACCGGAAGGCAAAATGGACCATCTTTATATGTAGTCGTGGTTCGCTGGCCCCGAAAACTGCATACAAGCCCAAGGTAGGTTGTAAAGGTACACTGCAATTTTTTAGCCACTTGTTCATGACGACATATGTTGGGGGAACAACTTGGGAAGGGGAGTTTAGTAAGAAAGAATAACCATGCTGCATTTGGAAGTGCGCGAGAGCTGAAGCACTTTCTAGAATTTTAGCGTAGGAAAAAAGAGAAGAAATACATACACTCTTCTAAGTTAAACAAAGTGTAGTTTTAATTTTAAAAAAAGCTGTATGCTCGCTATGCAATGTCTGCTTGCATAAAGCTGGCTCATCCGCTTTGGCGGACACGATTTGCCATGAAAATTAGGGCCACCAAATACATAATAAAGAAATACTTCTTAATTATTACTAACTGTCACGATTATGCTATATATTTGCATATGAAACGTTAAGGCAAACGTATTTGAAGATAACATTGTTTGATTTTCCGCGAACGCTGCCGTTCCGTGATATTTATCATCAAATTTGACACCCAGTTAGTTAATTTCGCATTCAGGGGCGTGAACAATGCCCTCGTATGGCAGCCCAAACCTCTTGTTTTCTTTTCTTTTGATGTTTTCGGTCGGCGTCCGTTTTACCTTTGACTTTGATAATACTTGAAAAATCGTTTTTCCATAGGAAAGCTTTCGTTTGAGTCTGGTTGAGGACGGTTGAACATTTTATTCTCGGGTAGCGTTGAAAAGAAACAAGGACGAAGAAAACCTGGGGTAACAGCCGACGATTCATGACCGATCCCCCACGGTTTGCACGTGCCATTTGCGCAGAGTAACAGCAACAGCATTAGCAACAGTAATGAAGGGTGAACCGAACGCCAATAACAAGGGGTACATATTTTTTTTTTATGTTTCCCTATTGTGAACACTAAACAGTGCGAGCTGATGAGCTTTTAGCACAAAGATGAATGTGATAATGCTACATTTATCAATCCACTAGGTACGGGTAGGAAGCAGCCTTAGTGAAATTTATAAGCGTTCGACATATAAGGTCGAATAAAAAAATAATGTCGGGCTTTGCGTCCTCTCAAACTCCACAGTGAGTTAAGACAGACGCGGTGGTTGTGGGGCTCCGGAACTCTGGCGTTCTTTAACGCGCGTCTGAAGACTAGTACAGGAACGTTTTTCTTTTTTTCTTTTTTTTTGCATTTCACCCCTTCTCGGGAACATCCCGGCTGCCATCGGGAATCGAACCGCCTCAGAGGCGGCGCGGCTTGTCTTGCTTGAGACAGTAAATGGCCAAGCGCGGCGGAAACACCATCGGTTTATAGTAAGCGAACTAGCCGGTGACAATGGTTCACACCTCGCGAAGTTTTGCGTTATAGGCTGTTGTCTGTAAACATTGTAACACAGTCAAGTGAAGCTGGCCTGCTTTTTGAGAAACGATCAAGTGGGATGTCATAATTCTGATCAAGGTTGGGAGGACTGGTGAGATGTACACAGGGAAGAGTAATAGGCATGTCTTTTACTCCAGAGACTTTTCTCATAGGTGTGATTACGTGGTGGGATTCCTAGTATGTATTGATACATTAATCAACACTCACCAAAATGGGCTGGTTGGTGCACAGCTTTATGAAATTTTACAGTGTGGAAAGTGCGGAATGGTCTTTGTGTAGTTTATTTGCCACGAATTCTAAGAATAAATACCAGAGAATGGCAGTCATAGTAAATAAGTCGTATTAGTTACAAGTATATTGCACGAATCTATGCACTCTTTACAAGTCATAGTCACAAAAAGGAGAAACGTTTACGAATTAATGAAAATATCAAGACTCAGTATACTGCAGTGTGATGGGCGACCATAAAAATTGGAGAAGTGGAAATTGACGTTTGGAGTGCAGACTTCTATATAAAGATGGGAAACACGCAAGCTTCCGCAAGTAGTATAAAACCTATACGCTGAGGCACGAAATTCTCAAACACGGGATACCTAGTCGAATTATGTGAGCTGCCCATGTTAATGAACACCGGGAAATTAAATTTCATTAAAATTATAATATTAAAAAGATCGAGGAAGCATTAGGTCATCAGATAAAAAATAAATCTAGAGAGAAAGATGCCAGGTGGTGGCAGGAGGAAAACGTATACACGCGGCTAAATATAGAAAGGGCATTGCAATAAGCACTTGTGATGGTATAGTAAGAGCACAACACGAACGTTATAATAAACTGCAAAGTACCCGGAACAGCCGGATGGCCGCCTGGAAACGTAGATATAGTTGCATAAAATCGACTCCAAGAAACAGACTACGATGGCGGCAGTTATGCATAGGCGCCGACTATGGGGGATTGGCTCCGGGGACCGAACCACCTCCGAAATTTTCCGGAGGGGGGGGGGGGCAGAGATCACCCCCTCAAAGGGACATTGTCAGTGTTCTGTTACCCACATAATTTGAGGTTTCTTTTGAATTGCCTCTATATTTTCACTTAAACATTATTGTGCCTAAAAGCTTACTGCGTCGTTGTCGGTGCGGATGCGCATAGCCATTAATTCATACTTTCGTTTTAGTTCTGCCAATGCTGACAATAAGTGGATACGGGCATTAGAAGCACGAGCGGCGGCTATCTCCATCCACATATTTTGAACTTCAACATTTTTTTTTAATTTCCATCATGAACATCATGCACAAACACAATATATTTCAATACATACACAAGACAAAGTGTATTATATTTTCTCATTAGACGGAGGTAGCCAACTAACAATTATTTTTAATTGCATGGATAGACTATGCATAGATAATGAATATGTTGCTGTATGTTTACTTCGCTTCAAGTTGCTTTGTATGCTTTTTTGATTCTGAAAAAAAAAGAACCTTAATACTTCAGCAACCCCCTTCTGCAGAGTCTTTTATGAACGGCGTGTGAAATGCACGTGAATGATATGGGTCTCAGTATTGCTTCTCTTTGCAGTAGGCAATACTAACGACTTATGCAAAAAAAAACATCAGTACTTTCATGCAGAGGTCATAAATATATGTATAATTCACTCAGTAACTGAAATGAGGGCAAGCCGGTTTCACTCGAAATCAGAATCAATATACCCGCACTCAAAGTAAAAAGAAAAGAAAGAACAGAGGCAGCAATATCACCGGAAAGGCGAATCAGTATTAGTGATAGCGAAGTATAAAACATCTAATCGAATTAAATTTCTTACCGTTTAAATCCGTGTAAGGGCCGCATCCCCAGCTTCACAGCGAAAATTTAAAAAAAATCCATTCGAGAAGCAATCGCCTTCGGTGCGCTGATTCAGATCACGCTCAATAGCGAATTTTCGCGCATCGCTACAAGATGGCAAAAGGCGGCGATCGTGGAGATTTACGACGGATTTCATACACGTACTTGTAAAAATTAGGTCAAATAGCCCGGTAATATAAGGATCGTCAAAATCGCGACAAGAAAGTGTGGGCCGTACATGAGTCTATACGTTAGGCATATCGGCCATGTAAATTGTCGTAAACATTCATTGACTAATTAAAATAGCCTAATGCACGGGCCATGTAAACCTGTAAATATCTGACTGAATAAACTGCGAGCCTTCGCCGTCGCCATGCTGGCATTATTAAGAACGCCGGCAGCGCGGGCGAACGGTTCGTACAGCCGCGCGATTTACCGCGACTCCACAAATTAGATTCGTCATCGTTATCATCATCATCAGCAGCAGCAGCAGCCTATTTTTATGTGCACTACAGGACTGCCTCTGTAAGCGATTTCCAATTACGACTGTCTCAGACTACGCGATCTGCAAAACCAGGGGCGCTGAAAGACAATACCGGAAGGAAGGCAGCGCACATGAAGTTAGCAGCCCTCCCTGCACCCTCCAGTTATTGTCAACAATTAGACAGGGCCCGCGGGCCGCGGAAGCGTCAGTCGCTCGCAGTCATTCTCAGCTACGGCAGAGATAAAGGAGAAGACGCGCGTTCTCCTTTGCAAGCGCGTGTTTGACCTCATCCCTGGACCTGATCGGTTAGAACTGGTTAATGAAGTCTTCCATAATTAACGCATCTCTCTTCGAGTCATCCGAGAAGTATTTAGTGGAAGTTCACTGTCCCAGTAAGCGGCGTCAGCAAGAAGGCAATGCGAAGTGCATCGTCATGATATTTTGACTTGCGTTGAACTATGATATTACACGTGCGCGATCGCACATGGTTCTTTACGGCTGCCTTCCTCATTTGGCGTAATTGAGTGATTCGTAAAATGGTCTGCTCTCGTTCTAATAGACGAGTGCGCCTTCATGTACACTGCGCTACGATAAGTCTTGATAAAAGAACGAAGTGTGGAGCTATCGCATAGCTCTCACCCGTTGTGTACCAGGGCGCCAGTTTTACAGAGAGTGCTCCTTCTACAGTAAGGCATACATGAGGTATTCGGTTGGCAGAGTTGTCAGGCGCTAATACGAGGCGAGGTGGCAGTAAGGGAAGCTTCAGGGAAATGAAGCAAGCGTCAAGCAAACCACTTGGCTTAGAAAACAATGAAAAAAGTTATACAAATCAACGGAAATGGGGTACATAACAGAGCAAGCAGGTTGAGGCCTTTTGGGTACACGCAAAGGCGCTTGGTTGCGCTTCTTGTAAAACTCCCTAGCCTACCCTATGCATTTTCCATATTAACTTTTATTCGTCATATGTTTTATCAACTACTCAATAACGCAACCCACGCGGTTCCTACTTGCCCTCGTGTCCTCTCACGCTTTTGAGATATCGCTGTGTCTTATTATTTATTGATTTATTCGTAAATATGTATCTTTATCCGAGTGCCTGATAATTTATTATTATTAATAATATCATCATCATCATCATGATCATTGACACCATTACTTTTCCCTTAAATACCCCGATGGCGCATTACATAAAGGGGGGTAGCAGCAGGAAACATTACAGGGCGTGATATGACAGAAATAGTAATATTGAACAAGAAAAAAAAGACCGAATTAAAAGACCAACTATATATAACTGGAACCACATACAGAAAGGATATCGTTAAAGGGCGACGGGGGGAGATTTCGCTCCTGACGTTTATCGACTGGTGATTCAATAAAGTTGTCCCTTCCTTCATGAGGGAAAGACAAAAAGCAGAGCAAAAGATTTAAGTAATAAAAAGAATTCTTATGCTATCTTTGAATTTTGAGGGATTTCTCTCATTGACAACAGACGCAGGAAGTTTGTTCCAGTCTTCAAAAGTGCATGGTAGAAAAGATTGATTAAAGGATCTGGTAGATCCGTGGAGAGTGGTTGTAAACTACAAGAATTGAAAATACGGCGGAAAGTACGATTAGGAGGCAGCAGGAGAACACCATGAATGTCGAGAAATTATTGTATATTTTGTAGAAAAGAGAAAGACGAGTGTTCCTGCGGCGCACTGCTAAAGATGGAAGACCTATGAATGATTTCATATTGGTAATACTAATATTCCTGTCATATTTAGAAGTGATATACCGTGAGGCTCGGCTCTGAATTACTTAAAACGCGTTGATTAAATAAGCTTGATGGGAACTCCAGATAGAAGATGCATACTCAATTCTGCTGCGGATAAATTTTCGTGTGCTAGCTATCGGATGAAAGAGGGAGAAAAAGCGGGGGATCGTGTGATGAAGCTGAGTGTCTTGGAGGTATCAGCAGCGAGCTTGAGTATGTGTTCTGACCAGGATAAGTGGTTAGTGATTGTTACTCTAAGATAGCGATGAGAATCAACTTTCTCAGTACTAAATGAATTGAGAGAATAAGGATAGATATCGTTTACCCTTCTGCGGGAAACCTGCATGAATTTGCATTTATAAATGTTGCAAGACATTTGGCCCATAAAGTGCACCACTTCTCAATTTTGTGGCAGTCATCCTGAAGTTTAGACAGATCATTGCTGGAAGCAATTCTTCGATAAAGGACGCAGTCGTCCGCAAAAAGTCGTATAGCAGCGGGGAGATTATTTGGAATATAATTTATAAATACGAAAAACACTATAGGACCTAGAACCTACATTTGGGGAACGCCTGATATTGCGTCGCAAGTTTTAGACTCGAGATTTTCAATAACAGAGAACTGTGAACGATTTGATTTGATTTGTTTTCAAGTTTTCTCAATAAACGAATATGGGTTACGCGGTCGAAGACTTTAGCGAAATCGAGATAGATCACGTCTGTCTGAAAAAAAAGTTTATATCAAGGTGGGAAGCGACATTTGAATATATAATGTGCTCTAGGAGTTCGGAAGCGATGCAGGTGAGTGATATTGGGCGATGATTTGACGGGCCAGAACGATTACCAGATTTGAAAACAGGAACAACTTTACTGATTTTCCAGTCTTTAGGAACAGAACTATCGGACATTTATTGTGCAAAGTTGATTCGTAAAACTTTGCTGGAAACCAGTTTAGTACTCTTTAATACCTTTGATGGAATATTATCGGGACGTGGGACGCTGGATAGCTTGAACTCATTGATAAGTTTCATAATTCGTTCGGCGGTAATTAGTACAGAATCCATTTGGACAAAACTATAATCAGGTAGGGAGTTTGGCGGAAGGGAGGTTTCCATAGTAAAAACAGAACTAAAGTAGGAGTTGATAACATCGCATTGAAATTCAGGAGGAACCGGGGATCCATAAGGATTAGCTAGAGGAATGTTGGTGAGAGCACTGTTTTTCAGCAAAAGCAAGTTCCGGATTTTTTTAGGGTTACTGCGGAGTACGTTCAGTAGGTCCTGGCAATAGAATTTATTTTGTTAACGCTTTAATCCAATCCTATACTGGTGTAAGCAGTCTAAGTATTTCTGCCATTTATTACTAGAGCTCATTCGCTTAGCATCTCGGAATAGACGCTCCTTTGTTTTCGATAATCTTCTGATATCATTCGAGAACCACGGCCTGCTGACATCAACGTTTATGCGAACTAGTGGCACATGAGCGTCTATAAGAGCAAGAATTTTCTGCTTGTATAGTGGCCAGCTTTGATGTACAGTCGCGGACAGAATATTATGGACCATGAAATCTAAGAAAAAGCTGAATATCTCCGCAACCTCACAACGCAATCTGGTATTTGCATTTTGGACCTCGACTAGAATATGCTAACAACGTTGTCGTGGGCAGTTTTACTGGTTACTGCTACGGGCTGCTCGGGAATTGAACGTTTTCGGAGATCCCGTGGTCCATTTTATTCTGTCCGCGACTGTACATACCTAGAATATGCTGATCGGGAGAAGTGGTCATAGTAGATATCGAGTTCCACGTTGATTGCTGTAAAATTGGCTCTTTTGTAGTCGCGTATGAACTTCGTCTGAACTTGGCGACTGGGAGTCATGATAGAAACGTCGAAAAGAATCAGGTTGTGATCACTAAGCCCTTTTATGCACTTCAGTAATTGAATCATATCAGGATTGGAAACTAGAAGTCGAGAGTGTTAGAGCCAGGAGTTGGAACTGTGATTATTTGGTAGAGGTTATACAAAAGAGCGAGATCTAAGAAATCTTTCGATTGGCGAGTCGTTGCAGTAAGAGTAGACCAGCCAATGTCGGGAAAGTTGAAATCCCCACATAATAATAAATTTGTTTTAGGAAAGAGTGACTTCAAGTCTAATATAGCTGTATAAAGCTGATTAATGAATCAAATATCGCAGTCAGGGGCACGGTACTACGAAACAAGTAAAAAAGATTGTGAAGCAAAGGATATAGTAATGCAGAGAATTTCATGTAGGGTATTTATTACAACAGGAATCGAAGCCAAGTTGGCTTTCAGGAGGACCAGAACACCGCCGCCACACCTGCCAGCTTTATCAAGTCTATGAACTGTGTTGCAATTATCATCAATAACTAGTTCAATATCTTTCACTTCGGGAGATAGCCACGATTCAGTAAAAACGGCGATATCAGTAGAGTGATCCTCGATTAGCGCATGCGCTATGCCTTTTTTTGGAAGATACCTTCGAAAGTTAGCTACCATCACAGACACATTATGGTAGAACGGCAAACCTGTTTTAAGCGGTAGTACGACGAACCTGTGGCAAGGAGGGCAATGAAAACCGTCCTGAAGGTCCTTCTAATTGCTATGGCTTGACTTCAATGAAGAAGTCATGGTCAGAGTCATAAATGTATTGTTTATTGTCAATGTACAGTTTGTTGAAGCGAATGTTGAACGAGGTGTTCAACTGATGAGCGTATGAATGAAGTTGCCTCCGAGCTGTTTGCACTTGCTCAGAAAAATCCTCGCGGACCGAAAACGATGGTCCCTTCAGTTTGGAAGTGACGGAAAGAATCTTAGATTTGTCTTTAAAGTGAGTAAGCTGAGCTATAATGGGGCGGTTTTTGCCTTGTCAAAAACGCCCCAGCCTATGTGCGCGCTCGATGTCAGAGCCAACGACAGCAATATCAAGCTTTTGAGCACAGAAGGAAATTACTTGTGTCTCCGATTGCTCCCATGATTCACCATGCGTTTCTGGGATGCAAAAAAACAAAAACAAATTTTACCTGCGAAGGCGGTTTTGAGCGTCATCACACTTTACTGCCAGAGCCCTCATGCCGGAAGATAGTTTTGCAACGGCCGTGCTACGAATTGATTCTGAACATTCACCAGCACTTTGAAGATCTGCTGCAGTTTTCTCAAGAACGTCAACACGCGACGATATGCTTTTGATGAGGTTTTTGATCTTAGTTTGAGTTGATCGGATGACTGTAAGTTCAATTAGCATAAAATTCTGCGAGTGCTCCTAACGAGCAAGAAAGCCGGCAATGGTTTCTAAAGTAGGAGGATTAGGGACAGGATTCAGTTATATGTCGCCCGAAATAATTAGTACAAAATGCATGGCATGAGCTGTGAAACTACAAACTAAGCACTTCATACAGCCTTCAGCGACAACAGCAAATCAAGTCAGTGGGGCACGCTACCGCTAAAAGAAAGGGGTCCTCGCAACGACAACAGGAAGCTTTCGCCAGGTAACTAACCTTCAGAACGAAGCGCGTTGATTTCAAGGAAATCATTGCGGCGGCGTGCCCCAACTGATGATGCAGCGAGGGCTGTTTAAGTAGTCTTGGTGGACCGTCCAGGCTCATAGTGCCTAATGGTTGCCAGGCGAGAGAACGCTCCAGGGGGGGGGAAGAGGCGTAACTGAAGAAACGGCGCAGTCGGTGAAGATGGACACGAAAACGTCGTAGGAATTTTGGCGCATCTGCAACAGATCAGTGGTGTCGGTCCAAGCCGGAGCTAGCCAGATGGTCCATGAAAGGACAGCCTGCGGATCAAAGGGCGTTGATTTCAAGGAAATCGTTGCGGTGGTGTGCCCTATGCGGTAGCGTGCCCTAATTACCCTATAACCCTTTATTCCGTTGCCGGGAAATAAATGAACCCAATGGCATAAGGCATACTTTGACAAATAAACTATTGCGTTATCGAATCACATTATTTATTGCTAATAATTATGGTCATAAGTTGGGCTCATACACGGTTATAGTGAAATCTTTACGTGCATTATGTCTTATCTTTTGAAGTGATCGTTGCTCAAGAAAATATTTCCTGATTGTATCTATGTGTATTGAAGCTTGGCGAAGGCGTTACATGGCTTTTTTCATTGATGCGTATTTGTGCGACTAATTACACGCAAAGCACATATATCTTCCTATCATATTTAACTAAATCCTCTTGTCGTATTGCTGATCCGAGAGACGCCAGTCTCTTGGTAGCGCGAAGAGACTCAGGCTGCTACTATTCTATGAGGTCTTGTAATTACTCATATAAGGCCGCCATTTCAATAAACAGTTCTTCGAGGTGACGATCTTTCAAGTGCAGCTGTTAATAAAGGTATATATATAAATATATATATATATTTATGGGTGAGGTTCGACAAGCTGGTCGGGCCCCTTCCCGCCCCGGAAAAAGGAAAACTTTCCGCCTGTGGTTGTGGCACGACCTCTTCAAAGAAAAACAGCCTCCGTTATTATGGCATTTGTTTGCATAAATCTGCATCATAACACCGCAGTTTACATTTGTGCCTATAAAATACTCTCAGAAAGAACATTAGGAATCAAGAATACAAAGGGTGTTAATGTATGCCTATTTCGCCGCTGCGTTTATGCCCGCTTTCGTTGGTGCGCGCTAGCTCGCACGCATTTGTATGTGTCTGGATGTGTATGTCTGTGTGCCTATACCATCAGCAGGAGAGAACAGTAATATTCACTGCAATATGCAATGACTTAAGCATGGCAATACTACTATGCACATGCACTCTACAGCACGGCCTCTGTATTCACAAAAAGCTCTTACGTTAGAATTGTTCGTAACAGCAAATTACAACCTTTCCCGGTGCAGGACATCTTCTTAGCGAAGGCAGCTCACCTAAGACAAACAGCACTTAGGAGCAAAACGATCTATTAATTCAGCCCCAGGTGAATAGATGGAGATAGACCAAGAAAGCATTGTTTCTGTAAAGCGTTTGCTGCATATCTGTGTAATAATTCAGATAACGATTTTATCTAAATGACATATATTGTTTTGTGTCTATTCTAGCCATGAATGTCGATGTACACTGATATTCCAGCTCGCTTTAAAGAAACACTGTGATCAATTCTTCAATAAGACTTGCTTTGAAGGTGGTTTGAATGATGTTTTATTATTATTAGACAAGATACACTACAAGAACATATTCAGTAGGACGTACCGAGGTCAAAGACTGTAATGTGACCTACTGTACTGCCTATAACTAAGAATACACACCACAGTTGCAACAATGTTTGTAAAACATATTAAAAACAGCAAACAAAGTATTGTTTTTAAACTAATACTTTGAAGTTATGAATCAAGTTATTGTTTAATGCAAATAGCATAAGTTTAGTATTCGCTGGACAAGATCGAGTTATAAAACTGTTGTAGTGAGAATTATCTAGTTGTCGGTATAAACACGTACCAAGGTTAAAGGTTGGCTACAGTAAAAATGTTATGGTTACATAGTAAATGTTTAGCATTGAAATGGCTTGGAGTAAAATTGGTTATTCTAACGCCTGGTTTTTGCAAGACTTGTAATGATTGTAGGTGAGGAGCACACGCATTGCCCCAGCAAGCGTTGCAATAATTTATATGTGAATTGCTAAGTGAGTATAGTATAAAGGGAGTAGTGTTAAATACATACAGAGCTTTTAAAAGAGTTCTAATTCATTAGGTTGCCTTCTGTCTAATGTTGGCTATGTGTTGATAAAATTTAAGGTAACAATAAAGTTCTTCACCCAACTAAATACAGTAAGCACTAAGTGCGAGAAGATTGTTACCGAGGTAGAACGGACGAATTAATGCGGATTAGCGATGGTGGCACGTGAATAAAACAAATGTTTTAGGCAGGTTTATGTCTAGTTGGTTTATTTTTGTAGTCCAGAAGAGGCTTTGCATTAAAGAGCTCAATCAATGAATTAACCTTGGAATACTAGCCGCGTAGAATACCAGCCTAGTATGTGTTTTGAGCCAAAAGAGTACATATTACGGTATCTTATGAGCTTGCTGCGTAGCGGCGGGACTTGTGCGATAAGCTTGTAGCGCCTATCAGTCTTGAACCGTAGCTCGCCACTGTCATTGTTCATATGGGACTTGTTTACAGAGACACCATTTGTTATCGTGGATGTGACGTACGCTGTAAAAGCGTGCGCTCCATGGCAAGGATTCGGCGCCAGCTTACAGTAATTTGTGTCCGCGTCTCGCTTTATACAACTGTGCTAACTTTACGTTCTAAATTCTCCCTGTTTCTTCTCTAGCACCTTTCACCGTTCTGCTAGAAGTTGGATTTCCTTTGCGCCAATAAGTACAGCGGGCATTCTGGCTCATTGTATACTTCCGACCTGCAGACTGAATCCTTGCGTTAGCATTGATAAGAATTGAGACTAAGTGATGATTTTTTTAAGGAACTGGAAATTTCAAGAACAAAGCCGCATTTCATAAAAGTCTTACTACCAATAAGTGAATATTACTGGTGTTCGTGGTTCGCCATCAAGTGAATATTTCATAGTCGGCACTCATGCATGAGTGTTTCCTACCTCAAATAGAAGAAAGCAATGCTAACGCCAATAAAGGCGCATCGACCTCGAATCTGTTAGGCGGGGAAGATATATTTGGGGAACTGCTTTCTCCGTGGCATATAGCCTGAGAGCTATAGGTATTTACACAATCACGGAAAGCTTTTGTACGTTCACTCGAGGCGAGGGCCCTACAAAGCTTGATAAGGCGCGGCGCTTATCTAAGGACTGATCAAAATAGTGTTTCCATGTTTCCCGTTCTATTTATTTTGCACTATGTGCGACCGTGCACCATGCAATGTGAATAATTCTCCTTATAAATTGCAGGAACCGTGGGCATTAACGCAGCATACTTAGGCGCTGTAAGGAGCACCGCAAGGCCGCTGGCAAACTTGGAGACAGTATCCGATTCCAGGTAGAGTACACTTCATCCTGCGCATCTTGCGATCATCTTGTCCCGAAACACTCGCGCTCTCAAAAAAATGCGCATGAGCACCGCCGCGTCGCCCTAGGCGTACTTTCCTCCGTTCGCCAAAAAACGTCCCCGTAGACTTCAAAGAGCGCCGAGCGGGCGTGCGCAAGGCGAACGGCTGCTCCGGAGCAACGCAAGTGCTCGTGGCTACACTGTATGGAAGCGCTCCATTGTCGACATTTTTGTGGCAACGCTTTCTTGAAGTTTCGCGCTGAAAATGCGCCCACCGGGAACTGTGCTGATTGACTACAAAGAGATGTTGAGCGCCTCGTTCTGACTCCAACTACTTCCGCTCTCCGACGGCAACTTCAGGGAGGCGACGTCGTATCGTTCATTTTGTGTCAACTCCCGTACTTTCGCGGGCTGCCTTTGTGCGGCGCAGCCCTCTTTGTGGGCCTTCCTTCCGCTCCGGACCAGGGCTCGGGAGCTGCTAACAGATAAAGATGGGGTTGCCGCGGGGCGTATTTGTTCTCAAGTTCTTTGTTATACACTTCGCACTAAGGAAACGCGGAAAATGCCTTGCTTCGGCGAGAACGGCAGGGGAAGAGCGTGATCTATGCATTCCAAATGGGACGAGCACCGAGCCCTCCGCGCATAAGAGATAAGCGCTACGACAAAAATGTAAAAGTGCTGGAGGGAAAAGCCTTTGCTCATACACAAAGAGAAATACTTGGCAGCGTGTTAAAGAAGCATTTCTTTATACTTTGCTTAATGTACGCAGACCGTGTTCTTGTCTGCATAAGACATGTGACATTACGAAAACTGTAGACGGCCATTGATAAATCATGCCTCTGACTAGGCAGCGGACATCAACTACGGGAAAGCGAAATTCTGGAATGATTTGTCTGATTATGCAATAATTTGTATATATTGCAACCCGATGAGAAACAGCTTGTAGACGAAGACGACGACGGTCCGTGGAGCGAACGGCAACATTTAAACGGCTATCTTCCCGATCGATCATCTCTGCTAGCCTTCATCTGTAAATAAACACGCAATCATTCGTAACGGTTTGGCGGAGGTGCTGGTTGCTCCGCAGCCAACAACGTCATCGCTACCTCCCGAGGAACCGCCGTCGATGATATCTTTGTCCGAGAGTAGAAACTGCTGCCACCCCTGGTCTCAGGGCTCATTTGCGACGACCTTCCCCAACAACGTTCCACGACAGAATCACCGCCACGGTTCTTCTGCTTCCGACCACAGCTTGACTCCGCCATCTTCACGCCAGCATCGCTCTCTATCTCCACGGCGACGTTCATTGTCACCATCACCTCCGGTAAACTAGCTGGCGTGACCAATGGAGGAGAGGTCGCCGGAAATGATACGACAGAGATGCCTCTGCCGGTTACAATGCTGCGAAACAAAATGGAAGTGTTATTTGATCGTGTGTCTACAATGGCCTTGGTGGACACTCGCGCTATGATACCTGTTACCAGCCTTTGTTTCAAGAACCGCCTTAGTAGTAAACTGATGTTCTTTGGATGGTGATATTAGATTTCATAGTGTAAGCCGCGAGATGGTTCGTCCCCTTGGTGTTCGTGGCTGCGAATATTTTACTAGCTGAGAAGTGCTTATTAAATGAATTTGTGGTACTTGAATTGTGCACACATGATCTTATCCTGGAAACTGACTTTTTCCAAACATGCGAGGCATCTCTCGTTTGTTGTACCAATGTCAGCTTTCTGTCAACAGCGTCATTGCCCCAGGAATTATTTATGAACGACCGCGTCAACAAGACATTTGCTGTCGCTCATGAGGTGACGCGGCTTGCATAGCCGCTAGCGCCTATTCCTCCTATCGCTTTTGTTGATACTGGCGGTTCATTTGACGCTGTGGTTCAACCGTTCACCAATTTTTGTGGAAAGAAAGGAATATCGGTGCCTAGTAGCCTTGTGTCTGTGACCAATGGAACCACGTCGTTTTGGGCACTAAAACGTCCTGCCGTGTCCGTACTACTTCGCAAACAGATGAAGTTTGCTGCCTTCGACGACGGCACGTAGAGTTACGTTACGGTCGTCAGCGAAAAGTTGAATTTTCGAAATTAACAACCTATCTGCCCCCTTGAACAAAAAACTCAGAGGATGGTCAGCAAGTATCAGCCTTCACGTGAACGTGACACCTTGGTGCAAGTACTATCCGGACATGCTTTCGTGTTGGACTTCTTCCAAGCTGAAAACCATACAGCTCTTCCAGCTTCGCGCGCTCGCCATCGGATCGAGAACAGCTTATCTCACCATATCTGACAGAAGCATTATCGAGTGTCTTCATCGGAACGGAAGATTATTGCTGAGCAAATGCAATATATGTTAAAGAAAAATGTAATTGAAGAGTCCTCAAGCCCGTATCTAGCGCCAGTTATCCTGATGAAGAAAAAGGTTTATCACGGGTATTGATTACAGGCGGCAAAACGCGGTCACAAGGAAGGATGTGTACCCGCTCTTGAAAACCAATGACAACCACAATTGACTGTCTGCATTCTGCCTCCTACTTTTCATAGTTCAATTTACGATCGGGTTATTAGTAGATACCTATGGACCCCGCCGACAAAGAGAAGACGGTATTTGTGACACTAGGTGGTTTATGCGAATTTAACGTTATGCTGTTCGGGCCTTGCAACGCGCCCGTCCTCTTGAAAGATTCATGGAAACAATTCTTCGTGGAATAAAGTGGGAAATATATCTGTGTTAGCTTGATCATATTGTCCTTTTCGGCCGTACATTTGAAAAGCCTAACAACTTTCTTAGCCCTGCTTTCGATCATGTGGAGAAAGCTGACTTGATTCTAAACTCCGTAAAGTGCCAGTTTGGTGAGCGCCAAACATTGGTTCTTGGCCACCACGTCAGTAAGTATGGAGCGTGGGATTCAGTCTGACGTGACCAGGGAAAATTCAGGCAGTCAACGCATTCAAGCCATCGCAGTATGCTCGAGAGACCCGCAGTTGTCTTGGATTAAGCTTGCATTTTTGCCGCGTTGTTCCGAGATTTGCTGACATTAGGCATGCATTGATGCGTCTGTTCCAAAAACATGTACCCTTAAATTGGACACTAGAATGTCAGTCGTCGTTCTGCTAACTCAAGTTCCTACTTGCGTCAGACCCTGTCCCATGTCACTTCGACTCTTCTTTTCCCACTGAAATCTATACTGACGCCAGCGGAATAGGCATTGGAACAGTGCTTGTACAACGATATAATGACTCAGGACACGTTCTTCCTTATACCAGTCGTTGTATGAGCAATCGTGAGCGTAATTGCACTGTCACGCAGCAAGAATGTGTCGCTCTTTTTCGTTTCAGAAGTTTTATTGTTATATTTACGCTCACCCATTAAAGATCGTCACTGATCACCATTCTTTATGCTGGCTTGTAAGTCGTCGAGATCCGTCTAGTCGTCTCGCAGGCTGGGTTTTACGACTTCAAGAATATGACTTTGTGGTAGCTTACAAGAGTGGTCACCGTCATGCTGAATCCGATTGTCTTCCTCGCTAACCATTGGCAACGACACCCTCCGATAAAGACACCTTCTCATGACTGTCTGGCTGCTATTGCTCCTGCACTTCCCGATATTACTGCTTTCCAGCAGTAACAGCGTAACGACATAAGCTTGGAGCTTCTCTTTGTGGCGGCCCGCGCTCCCGAAGCCAGGGGTCGGTTTTCTATCCGTGACGGGCAGTTCTATAAAATCAGTTACACAGCTAGTGGAGCTCGCTTCCTCCTTGTCTACGCAGTGACTTGCTGCCTGCCACGCATGATTACCCGAAATCCGGTCATCTGGGATTCTACTGCACGCTGCCACGTCTCCAGGGGCGTTTTTACTGGTCGCAGATGTGTCACACATTGAAACAACACGTGATCACCTGCGATCAATACCAACGTCACAAGCGACACTCAAGCGCTCCATCAGGCCTTCTCCACTCACTGCTTCCTCCGTAAACACCCTTTGATCAAGTTGGTGTTGACCTCCTGGGCTCCTCTCCACGGTAATCACACAACCACCGATGGGTCATCATCTCTGTTGACCATATTCCTCGCTACGCGGAAATAGCAGCAATACCCCAATACACCGCTCCTTTCGTTGTAGCTTTCTTGTTGCGTTTCGTTATTCTACGCCATGGCCGGCCTTGTGTGATCACAAGTGACCGCGGTCGGGATTTCGTAGCCAACGTTTTCGAAGAGTTGCTTCGTCTGTGATTTGTACAATTCCGACACTTAATTCCGTATCGTCCACAGACCAACGGTCTTGTTGAACGGACGAACCGAGCGTTGGCGAACATGACGACCATGTACCTGCCCTCTGACCATATGAACTGAGATGACGTCTTGCCATTCGTCACTTATGCGTATAACACAGTGAAGCGTGAAAGAACTGAGTGGAGCCCTTTCTACTTTCCTAATGCCCGATCGCCACTGACCTTCCCTGAAACCATCCTATTGTTTTCTCTATATGCAGAACATTCAATTGCCAAGACACTCTGCCTTGCCGATGATATGCCAACCGTATAGCGCGATATCGCACGGTACCATTGTAAAACCACTGGAAGCAGCAGCATGACAGCACTCATCAAGCGGTTTCTTTTGCAAAAGGCGATTTAGTGTGGCTTTGGACCCCGCAGCGCAGGTGCTGCGTGTGCAGCAAGTTTCTGTAGCAGTATGCAGGCCCGTTCGCCGCTTTAGACCGTTTCAATGACCCAAACTACGTGGTCGCATGCCTCTTGTCTACAGCTCGGCGGTCTAGGAGAATGCAACTTCCGCATTGTGTGCGTATTAAACGCTATCATCCTGTCACTGAACAATGAATTTCCCAGCAGACTTCGTCTGCGAAACGACGATTCTAACGCGACGAGAAAAAGAGGTTGGAGAGGAAGACGGCGGTGGTCCCCGAGGCGAGCGGCAGCTTTCTAGTCTCCATGTGTTGCTAGTCTCCATGTGTAAGTAAACACGCAATCATCTGTAACAGTAAGATTGCTGTGTTCGTGAGGTGTAAACTGCACTCCTGTTCTTATGTAATTCATCGTAAAAGCGCCCTATGGCGCCAATGGATTCGTGTGCACTTGGGTGAACCTGGTTCGCGCGGCCGAGCCGACCGGCGCTGGCTATGTACCATTCGATGTTGCCAACTAGCTTTCAATAAAACTCCCGTTTCGGGAGGAAGTAATGTTATCAACGTAGTGATGCGTCAGTATGGCACTATAGCTGCAATTCGCCATCGGGCGTTTTAACGCGTCTTCAACTACCGCTCGCATGGAGCTCAAATTTTTTAGAGCAGATAATCACAAATTGTTTTTTGCCTAGATAAGAATTTTGTGTGCTCTATAGAAGCATGATTTCCTTGATGTGCCTTCTTTTCGGCAGCTAAAAAAACCTAGAGAAAATGAGAGAGCGCAAGGTTAATAAAAAATGCGGGATCATATTTGTATATACGGATCGCTGGTGTCTACTAACGCTGATTTCATTGTAAGCAGCCTAAAGTGGTGGCAGAAGACCAGCTTGGAATCTCTGATTTGAAACTTATTTTATTGAAGAGCAATTCCGAGAGATTCCCTTGAGAAGGACTGCTTAGAACTCTGGAGAAACTTTTCTGATTAGTGGCATACATCATCGTGCTGCTAGGAAAAATAAAGAAAAGAAAGAGATTAGCAATAAGTTAGGCCTCTGCTGCCCTATACATGTATATGCTTAGCGCTGCGGCTCAGCTGAGATTCCCTACAACAAAAATTATTTTACCTTTAGAGTCAATCCTAAAACATAATTCACCACACATCATTACCTTCCCGTATAATGCTTCTGAGGAGCCTAACGTCAAGCTAATTCTCAGAAAAGCGTTATCTTGAGTGCACTGTTTAAAAATAGTTAACTATCTACTGTAACGAATGAATACGGCCTGCTGCTTCTCGAGGGTATCAAAGATGGGTGAATATGTAATTTTTCATTTCCTTGTTTTAGTGTGTTCCATTAAGTGCTTCATGTCAACAGCGACAAGAAGGCTGCAGCAACCACCACGATACTAACGTAACGGCCTGGATTAGATGATATTATAGCGGACGGCGATGGATAAAGCCTCGTCAGGGCAAGAGAGCCTACAAACAAGCCTTCTTTGTAGGCTCCCATATATTCCGGGCGTATACGAGTTGTCAACAATGGCCCTTGCATAGATATGCGCACTCGTGGCATGGGCTCTGCGCTCACTATACCGCCTACGAAGGGGCCACAGCAGGGGGCGCAAATGTATCAAAGGATTCATCTCGCCCGTTTTTGCTGTCTTTGCGCCCTTAAGTCGATACGCAACAGAACGTTCATCTTGATAAACTACTGTTTCCGCCACATTTTACCCGTAATAGTTTGCTCGTGAGTCGGCCGAGCCTTACGCAGGCACGTGTAGACAGCTGGAGGCTTGGTGCTTTCCAGGGAATAGCTACGTTCCCCATCGGCGGGCCGTTGGGGCATTGCAAGTTGGCGCATGCGACGAAGACGAGGCGCGAGGAATTTGTTTTGCGGACCCGTAGCTCGGCTTCCGCGCTTGATTGAAAAAAAAACGAAAACAATATAGCCGAGCTTCTCGTTCGTGCGCGTCTTTTCTGCTGTTTGCAGTAGCCTACCTAACCAACCTAGTCCACGCCGACACTCTTTCGCGCTTGAGTATGTAAGGCGGGTGGCGACGCGCTGGTGACTTTTAATATTCGTCTCGCCGAAAGGAACGGTGGGTCCCAGTGCGGCTCCGCTACTGCCAGTAGCCGTTCCCGGATCCGGGCCCTGGCTCATGCGTATAGTAGTTATGGATGCAACAGATTTTAGAAAGATGCCATAAAAGCTTTTGGTGAAGAGCAATTCCGAGAGATTCCCTTGAGAAGGACTGCTGAGAACTCTGGAGAAACTTTTCTAATTAGTGGCATACATCATCGCGCTGCTGGGAAAAATAAAGAAAAGAAAGAGTTTAGCAATAAGTTAAGCCTCTGCAGCCCTATACATGTATATGCTTAGCGCTGCGGCTCGGATATGCATCAGACCCTGCGGCATGGGAAACGAATAGGAGGCATTTTATTTACCCTGCAGAAAGACGCTGTTACAATTACCCAAGGTCTGCCGCCACCCTTTTCGACTATTTGTGTCATCCGCTCCCCTTATACAGGTCATACTCCGAGAAGTTCGTTGTATCAGAAGTGCTCGGGACTTTTCAACCTTGCTCTCGATATAATGGAGAGCCGCTGACAGGAACAGAAAGGGGCACGTCCTTCTCAGCGACATATCCACACTGAGCCACTGCAGCTTCTTTTTGTCTGGGATGCTATTTCAAGGCCCCCTCAGAACAGAGCAACGCGTTGTTCTTTTTCGACTTTCAAGACAAACTTGACTTTCTGTTGACTTAAGAGATGGGAGTTTCTGTCCGAAAAAAAGTATATTCACAAAATTACCATTTACCTTAGCCAAAGGAAGACAAAACTGCGCTGTGCTTAAAGACGTAAATGCACGTTGCATACAGAGCTAAAGTTTAGCGAAGAGTCAACGATATTCAAGGGTGCATGATGAGGCAATTGGGTCATTGATAGCTGAAGGAAGCAATAACTTCCAGGTGAATGCCGCTTCACTATTTCCCGGACTGAACTTTCATGCTAATGAACGTTTTGTACGGGGAAAATGCGGAAAGCACAGATATCTCCTATACAAATGGCCCTTATTACCCCCACTTTATTGCACTATACACGTTTGAGGCTTGAATCAGAATCCGTCGAATAATTGTAACATGAATTAAGAGGACATTGTGAGAGCGGGAAATTGGTGGTGCTGCCGTGTCATTATGCAACCACACTTCTGTATTTGCCGTTGTACTTGCGTGTACGCCTCTCCTTTGTCTCTCAATGCTGCGCGCTTCGGCAGCGAAATTCCTTTGCACACATTAAGCGTGATATGTGTGCACATGGCCGCCGATAGCTTCCGTAAAAGCCCAAACCTAAAGAAAGAAGTTGGTTAATGGACACTGCCGCCCTTTTTACTATAGGGTCAACTAAACTATTGTGACGTCACAGTACAATCATACATCTGAATTTATCACTTGAGAGCGCGCACACACACGCACACTCTCTCTCTCTCTGTGTCAAACAACCACATACATGCGCACACCGGTCAAAGTTTCTGCTGCAACTCACTCCCAGCATACTGATGCCTTTCACTAGTTCCACTGTGTGCAGCACTTGTATATTACATCTCCAGCAAGATATATAATGCTTATAAGAGTCAGGTGCACATGGTACACGACATGTGCGGCTGTGACAAGGAAACAGAAGCGCACAACGAGGAGCCGTGATCTGCGTGCGTGCTTATAATACATTCTGCGGGGGATGTCATGAACAGACGGTCCCATATCTTAGGCATACGCATATAAGAAAACATCCACAAACACAGAAAAGTGAGATTGGATTACTTGGAAAACTCCCTAAAGATTGTTTCAGTTATCAGAATTTGAGCCGCATGCATTTGTCAATCAAGATTCTACTCCATACATTGCATCTTTTTTTGTTGCTTCGAGATGCTTTTTTAAAAAAAAGCTGGCAAATTTACGCGAATGACGTCCCTACATATTAATTACGTGCCGAGGCAGACATCAGTTGACAGAGAAAACAAAACGGTTGATTCACTGAGTAAACTAATTGCATTAATTACCTTACGACGCGTGTCGATATCTGAAAGTTGGGGGGAATAGTCATAAAAGTCTGGTTCCGCGTTTCTGCACTTCAAAAAAGCCATGTAGACCGAAATAACTGGTGTCAAATTACATGATAAATTCACCTCATACGCACGCGGTGCAACCACGTGTGACGTCGTGGATTGGTGCAAGATGAAGCTTCGCGATATGGTGCGATAGAGGCGCCCGTCTCGCAACTGCTTTTGAAGCGACTACGCGTTCAATCGGGAGTTACGCAAAGCCCCAATCGGCATCTACTCGTGGTAAAAAGCAAGTGCAGCTTCATGTTGCGCCACCCATCTACATCAGAGGGACTTGACGGCGAGAGCGCTTCGCGGGGCCGCGTGCCTAATCACGACACGTGAACGAATAATTTGACGCCAGTTATTTCGGTCTACATGTCTTTTTTGATGCGCAGAAACGGTCAACATGGCCGTTTTGGAATGTACAAATATAGAACTATAATTTAATGACGACCCCCTTCTACTTTTCTATTTAAGCATGTGCCGTACTGTTTGTAACTGAAACGTTAATTACTGTAATTACTGAGATTAAATCGACTCAGTTTTTCTTGTAAATGATGCTCGCCAGAACAAATACTTTATCTGTAGTGACGTAAGCTAGGCAAATTTTGCACGCTTCTGTCAAAAGTGTTCGAAGTAAAAAAAAGCATTGCATATCTGGAACATGGCTTCCATGTCCGGACACACTGCATATCCGTAGCCTGGTGCGTCTCATTCTATTCTGTTGTAATGCAACTTTAAGAACACGTAGTTTGTGCAGGCTTCCGAAATTATCAAAGAGTCTCTTTTGAAACCGGAGTTCTGAAAAAAACGTACCAATACGTAAGGACGTCGAGACCTGTCTCTTAGAATTCCCATGAACGCGGCAGTACGAGGCGTAGATCTAGGGACTTCTGCAGCAGTCTTCAGACACGCAAGCCGTGAGAGAAGGCAAAGAAAGAGAGAGAGAATAAAGATAGCGGAGTTTGGGGGGCGTTCCCTCCTTAAGGGTTATTTGCGTTGGCAATAGCAGCCACTTGGAGCAGTCTGTCTCCTCCATTCTCTCCCAATACACACACACACACACACGCACACATATAATATATATATATATATATATATATATATATATATATATATATATATATATATATATATATATATATATCTGCACACGACGGAATATATTTACATGACTTTGTGAGCACGAGTGCTTGTGTGCGTGCGTGCGCCTGAGTGTGCTTTGAGGCTTTTCTGCGGACACTGGATAGCCACAAGAAAGCAGAAGCAGGACGAAGCAGCTCTGCCATGATCGCCAGCTCAATGGCTCTTCGGCTGCCGCGGTCGATAGGGCAGCGGGTGGCTTCGGCTGGCTAGAGATGTTTCTCTCGGCGAACGAGGGATGAAGCGTCGGATCTCGTTTGCTCAGCTTCCGGAAAAAAGCAGCTCACACGAAAACTAGCCTGATCGGATGTCGAAAAAGCCCTGGCCATCGCGCGAAGGTGCACTCTGCTGAACACATTGGCCGCCGGCGGCGGCCCCAAATGAGGGCTCGCAGGAAGACGTCGACAGTTGGCGGCGAGCCCGGCCACTCCGTCGCCGGGTAGTTTGGCTGCAAGGCATCCAGCTCTGCACCTCAGTTGCCCGATTTTTTCCTTACCACTACAAACACACACACGCTTGTCCTTCGAAGATGGGTCGTGCACAACAGCCTTCTGCTCCCACTGCCCTGTTAAGAGACCAGCGAGCCTTTCTATCTCAAGTGTTACGAGTGGTGCCCTTCTGAAAAAAACAAGAAAGCTCAAGGACATCCACCAAGCCGTCAACTACGAACGAAGAATCAGAAGAGAGATGTGCCACGTACGTCGTAATTATGAAGAAAAATACATGCGGCCCTTTCGGAAAAATATGCATGCGGCCTCTCCATGCGGCCCTTCCAGTATTTGCACTTACTGAGCACCCTGCTTACCGCTGTCAGGTATCACTTTGGGAAGCTCATGCGCAAAGTAGATCTTTTCACGTGAGGCTGTGCTAATGTGATCAACCGAGCAATACTTATCACTGACGTGAGTGAAGGCGAGAGGCTCTGACATTCAGGCGTATTTGTGAGGAAGCCTGGAATGCCTGGACAAATTCACGACGTTCATCTGCAACGGAACGTTTTGCAACTTTTTGGTTAAACAATGTAGCATTGTTCAGCCAGTAGCCACGCATGTCTATGGTAACAAATTGGAGTTTGTAGAACTGTCCCGACATCTGAAAAATTGTGCGGTTGCGTATGTCACTAAGGAGACCTGGGTAATTACAAGCCTGGTCAGGAAAAGCCTGCTTTTGCGTTTTACTTTGTTTCAGAACTGATAACTTTTATAGTGCCAACATGTAGGTGTGAGTGCGCGCAGCGGAGAATGCTAGCATGAGATCAATAATGAACTATCTATCTAATAAATCACGGCGCATCAGCCAGGATCACACTTTGCCCCCCTGGAATCTGAAACTGCATGGCGCTCATGCGATTACACCACCAAAAAACATAAATGAATTTTTAACTCTTTTGGGCTAATGACTACAACAGCGATTTGAATAATTTCATAACTGCAGTCAGTGGAACACGAGACAGTAACACTGTCAATTGAAAGCATGACACAAACTTGCTGCATGATATAGATGCGCGCGATACACTGAAATACGCAGATCGAATGCGCTCACAATGTCGTGGCAAACAAATAGCTTCAAATAATGCCGGGAAACCGCACCTCCACAGGTAGTATATACGAATGAGATGCTGCTACGACATCTGCCAGTTGATGAAGCGCGCACACCATGACGCAGTTGAAAGAGGACATAGCTGCTAATTTTCGAAGTCAACATCCTTAACTGCACGTCGGCTTTGAAACGGTAAGTGAATTTGACCTCAGGTATGTAAAAAGTGAGAGACAATAACGTGCACAGTGAAGCAATTATCATAAGCCCATTTGAGGCTGCGATGCGGCATTGCACAAAGGGGTGCTATATTTCATGTAAAAGTGCTGTTCTGCCTATTATTGGATGTTCGAGTGATCAACATAACTTCCAGGCACTTATGCACAGTAGTACAATACGCGTTCTGAGCCCACGTTATTGAACGACGTTATTCAAAGCAACGGCAGACGCAAACCAGTTACGCGACGCGTTTACGACACGTTTAGACCTTCCTAGGCCGACGCCGTGCTCCATAGGTACAATGAGCGTCTTCCATAAGGGCAGTCACACATGGGACACTTGTCATGAGCTCTACGACCTGGAAGTCAATATAGAGACATTTACCGGGGAGTTTGGCATTGTAAAAGCTCATTGTAAAAAAAAAAAAACACTAGGTTGTGATTCCGCTGGAGGAGACCGTGTTGACAGCACTTGCATGCTTGTGACGTGTTATAGTGTTTGTGTTATTTTTATCTTTGCTTCACTTATTTTTTTTTACATTCGGTGTAATGTATTGAAAATTTGGGCAGCCAGCTCTAAAGCGATCTATCTTGGTGAAGACGCCTTAGACGAGTCCATCGGTTGTGAGAGAGGAAGTGTGTAGCAGAGAGGTGCGAACGAAAGCATCCTGTTCATTTTTGTTCTTTTCGAGCATGGGTAGTTATACTCCTCGGTCAACATTTGATGAATGGTCTGTTAATTATCTCCCATCAAAGGTTTCTCTTCACATGAAATGTGAAGATAAAAGTCAGTCACTTAATCTTCATTTACCTTGCACCGCTAAGTTTTCGTTCCTTGCAATGTGCACGTTAACAGTCACTCAGTACTTTCACTGTGAGTGATGAAAGACGTAGTAAAAGACGATAAAGGATAAGGTGACGGAAGCATGCAGAATAGATGAGAAACGCTTTTTTTCTCGCTGTGTTATATATGTTTGATATGTTTTACTGCGCTATTGCGGTTCTGTCCGTTCGCGACGTGTATCACTTCCCGGTCTGCTCAGCCGCTAAGCTGCAACTCAAGTGCACGAGCGCACGCAATAATAAGTTGACCCTATAGCTAAGCGAACGAAACCGTTGGTCCGCTTCATACATACTTAACTAAACGACGTGCGAACCGGAGTCTCCTTGGCATTTGCAGCCAGTGTTTATGTACGCGGTTCACTCGCATCTCGACAGAAACACTTATCAAGACCCCCAAAATCTAAGCAGTTCTGGGCTGGCTCTAAGCATGTACGTCGATGGTAAGCACATATAACCATGAAAGATTAGTAGCTAAAGCTCTCTACTATATTAAGAACGCGCAGGCACTTTAACGAGATTCCAACTTCACTTCAGTTTGTTTGTATTCGAACGTTAAGGAAGGTAAACGAGGAAAACGGAGGTCGCGAAATGGGGGTCTTTCTTGATTACACGACTGCAGGCCGCGTGAAGACATGGCGATATTCTGAAGGTTTGGGAGACCAGTGTGAGTGCAGATCTACTAGCGTGAATCTTTCCCTTTCTCAGCTAATTGAGAAGGAGAGCAATGAAACAGGGTGAGAAATAAGACAGGAAGAAGTGAAACTTTGAAGGACGTTCACCACGGCTACGTGACGGAATTATACTTGTTCTTTTCCGGCTAAAGGAGCAGGAGGATGTTGTTGGCGGTAGGAGCAGGCAGCCTTTCAACACGATACCGTTAAGGAGCCCGTGGCGCAGAAAATCCAGTGTCAAAAAGAATTTCGAACCAAATTCCGGACCACGCATACCAAACCACTTCTCTACCACCAAAGTGGCTCATACCTTGTCTTTCATTCTTTACAAAGTTATTCCTCGGACTCTTGAGCACGGCAGCCCACAAACAAATGTAATGAAAAAGAAGCACCGACAGCGCATGTCCTTTATGTTAGCTCTTCTCAGACTGAAATAATAAAAGTGCGATATAATAACTGGCGATAAACCCACGCAAGAGGCCCCGTTTCTACCAGAAAGCTCGCCTTCGTTCATAGCGTTCGCAGCCAGCGTTTCCCGGTAAATGTTACGTTTACATAAGCTGCAGTTGCGGGGAAGCATGAAAACCAGTAAGGGGTCTTTTAACGCTATCGTGTTCCACTCTTCAAGGCGAAGCTTAAGCGTCCTCCAAATTTTTATATATCTTGACCATCCATCGCGTACTTTAGCAGCTGAAGCCGGGAATGACCTAAACGAGCTTTTCTGCTGCATACCGATCACCTTGGTCAGCGTCATTGATAGCAAGACATTCTTTGATGGGTATGCTAGCGATATTTTTCAGGCCATACGCATATAGCATGCTACTCCAGTTGACAAAGGTGATGACAAAGTTGACTCATAGACAGTACTGTTGCGCACATCACGCACAACTAACAAGCACAAGCACACATCGTAATAAGCAACTATATAGAGTCTATGGTAGAGGCCACTGTCCTGTAGG
Organism: Dermacentor andersoni; assembly: GCF_023375885.2. Classification (NCBI taxonomy): domain Eukaryota; kingdom Metazoa; phylum Arthropoda; class Arachnida; order Ixodida; family Ixodidae; genus Dermacentor; species Dermacentor andersoni. Next base: position 144,283,683 of record NC_092814.1, read on the forward strand.
TGGACTGAAGGCACCGTCGTTGTGCGCAAAAGCACTAGCAGCGCTCCTCCACGATCCAAGAATATGCTGGAGTTCGAAATAGCCGCCACGTAAATTTAAAGCAGATTGTTGCACGGAGTATACGGTGCACATACTACAGTGATGATAGCGTAAATTACAATTGGGGCAAAAAGTCGTTTAAGCACGCGGCGTTTAAACAAATACGGCATCCACATGTACCGTCACATGAGCTTTGAAAGCTCACTGGACACGCGAAAATCCCAATTTAGGTCAATAATTCAAATTGGTACGTACCGTTGTTTGTTCGAATCACACCAGAGAGCATGTTGAGATCGTCACACAACGTCAGGTAAGAGGCCTGTCGCGTTCTCTTTGGTGAAAGTCACGAGTACTAGTTGCGATGAGTCGCCGTGTGCTACCCCAGCAGTCCGTTCAGCTTTAACGCTGCCCGCTATGCTTCAGTGGGCGGGAAACCACCTAAGCACGATGATATGGTGCCGCCTACATGTTTCAAGACAGACATTAAGTGTTCATCAGTTTGTAATAATTGTGTATCGAGGCATAAACTATGTATACACTTGACGTCTCGAACAATATGATATTTCGCTTTTGTTGACTTCAAGGAAAAAAGGTCTGTCGAGAGTCGGCGAAGACTACCTATCGATTTGTCGGCTTGCCCAACACCTGAGCGAAAGCAGCACTCAGTGCTTCAAGCCTCATGGCAGTGGTAGGCGTCCTATGGCTGAGCCTCACCCAGATTGTTGCCTTCGTGGCTGGAATCCTGTTCGCTATTCTACAGGAATCTAATGTCACTGAGACATCGGCATAAATGGGGTGCCCACCATCGTAGCATTAGGAGATCTGCTCAACTGCAAAGTATTTAAAAGTTGGGAAGGGGCTGTTAACTCTGCCCTTTATACCTGACAGAAATTGTCAAGGGCTAACAATTCCAGGGTGATAAAAGAGGAGCTGAAGGTGTCTTATTGGGAGGAGAACGCAGGTCGTGTTCTGTAGAAAGGGACAGAGTGAAAGAGAGAAATAAAGAAAAGGCATGGAGGTTAACCACAAAAAGTCTGGATTGCTACCCTGCTCGGGGGAGAAGTGACCGGGGGTTTAAAGAGACAGGAGGAGTTAAAGATGAATATCTGAACGGAAATTGGCGCACAAGATCACAGCCTGTCTCGCAGACCACAGGAAGCGAACTATCTGTGGCTGTCATTAGCGCACACATCCGCTGGGAACACTGTCCAAGTATTTTTTACTCTGACAGTGGCCGGAGCTGTCCAGTGTGTCTAATGCGGCACGGTTAAATATATGCGGACCATATACGACCATTGCAATTGTGGCGAACAAGTGGGCATGTCACGTGCTTTTTCCCCATATTTCATGCGCTTTGTTAGGGGTGCACAAATATTAACTGAAAAGTGGCAAGTAGAAAGAAGCTGCGGAATTAGGTGTTGCCTAGAACGCTCGACATTTTTCCCATTGATGGCTTTGCCATAAAGTTAATGCTTACAAACTTGATTAAATAATCCTGACAAATTATGCGATTAATCAAAATACAAAGAAAAATTGTGCGACTTGCCCCGTACATTAGCCAGCATGCATTACGCCACCTCCTCCTAGAATGCTTCGTCACATATTTAAACCTTGGCTTATGTTAGCTGTCATGCCCTGTATATAAGAGCATATGTGGACTACATATGCTTACGGACATATGAAGCCATGCGTCCTCAAATGCATGCTCGACTACAACGGCCAGTAACAAACAAAGTAAAGAAGTATCTGTGGCATCAGGGCCTCCAGCTGTCAGCAAAATATTTAGGCGGAAGCAACTGACAGGGTATCGGATCATCGTTAACGGTGCAGTGATCCCTGCTGCAACGCACCACAAATTCCTAGGGCCCTCTAGACCGGAGATTATCCTGGTAAAAAGACGCGTCACCGCACTTAGGTCCAAGCTAAGCAGCTTAGTTCACATGTTCCATGTTGTTGCAGAGAGTAGAGACTCTCGGAGGTGTCTCTACACGAGTTGCACGCACACCAAGCCTTTTCCCTAGGGTAAATATACGTTACAGCATGCCGGTGCTTGGAAATATGCACATTAGCTGGAAAGCGCTCAAACACAAGCACGTCGCGCATGCTTTGGCCTACCACGTTGCACGTCAACCAGTCAAAAAAAGCGGAAGCACGTACTTTTCCTCTCGGTACATAATGTACTTCGCGCGTACCTTCGCCTGTTGAGGCGACATAGACATCCCTCTCACTAAACCACCCACTGGCTGCAGCTGCAGTATTAAAACACCTCCACGGGCCCTGCCTACAAATATGGTCTGAAGTAAGATCCATGGAATTGCGGTAGAGTCCTACCTTCCATCTATTGGCCTCGGACAACTTACTTTGTTACATTTCTACAATATATGGCGGTATAATACGCGTACTAAAAAGTAAGTGAGCGAACTACGTAATTTATGAATCTTTTTAATAAATTGCCAAACACGATTTTTTTATGTAGGTAATTTTCCCCTATTCTGGGAACGTGGGAAAGCGCGATCTGTCACAGGCATTTTTAAAAGAATCGTTTAAGCTAAAAGTAATGTTCTGGAAAACGCATTGGGTATAGACATGGGGTTGTCCCTTTATCAGCCTCTATGGCTGCTTTCGTCCTCCCTCAACTGGTCATCGTTCGGCGTTCGGCGGTCACATGTCAGTGTCAACTGCCACATAACTTATTGCTACCTGAGATACAGTACGTTTTCTCTGCGAAGAGGCGCTTCACACATGGGCGGTATTCTGCAATGCTAAAACATGGTATTGATGGTATCTGAACATGACGTTGGCATTCCGTCTTGGCTATTAGAAACAGCAGAGCTTCTCGAGGTTGTGCAAAAAAAGCGACCACCATATCACATTTCAGTGGACATCTATGTACTGTGGCGCGGTCGGGAATGAGCAAGCAGACGTTTTCGCGACCGGTTAGGAGCGGCTTGCTTCATTGCCCCATGCGAAACTTTGCGTTTGACCAGGAGTCCGGTGAAGACGTGCCTTATATGCACCTTAGCAGTTCAACTGTAATATTATTTATTTATTTCAAAACTTTAGACCCACAGATTTGGCTCAAGCAGCTAGGACAGGCTGGAATATCGAATAATTAAACAAATGAGAGAAAAACAAAGCCGTACGTAAGGACAAAACTTAAAACATCTACTATATAGATTCCAAAAGTTTCAAGCCAATAACAGTTTAAGAAAAGAAGATCAATATGTATTTTTTAAATTTCAGTAGGAAAATCACTCGACGCGTCAACAGTGGCAGCAAGAGAGTTCAAATTCCAGTATAAGTCACTATGAGGTATTCTCGAGCAATCGCGTTAGCGGCCGCCATTGACGCATTTCGAAGGAGGCCTATGCGAATACGGAAAGCCTGAGCTTGGATATTTTTGTTCATACGTCATTATCTGTGCCGGCGCTCACAGTACTGTGTGCAGAGATGGTCAGTCACCCCAGTACTCAAGAATTTGAATGAATGACCTCTCAGAATAGATTCTTCTGCAACATAGGCGTGACTGAAGGCATCACTGTGCTTTTAGCAATCCACATGCCTGTGTGAATTGCCATCTACGGCACGTTCCTGTGTTTCTTTTTCTTTTTATCGTATTTTTCTAAGCTCTCTCCTCTCACCCTGGCAATGTTGGCTGTTACTTTGCAATGCTGATAATCTAGCACAGGAGGCCTTATCTCACCAAGCCGCAGTAGTCGGGTCGAAGAAAAATAAAAGATGTACGTATACTGGGGCAAAGATATTCCTCTTTCTTCAGACAACAACGCTCCATGTAGCTTGTGACACACGAAGTCTCTCGCGAGAAAAAATCACCCAGCTATACCGTCTACTCAACAAGTGTGCATGCACGCACGCACATATCAACAAGATTCGAGAATGTTTAGTGCAAATGTACTCCATTGGTAACTCCCCGGAGTTGTAACACACTTCACATCATAATGTCTGTTAGTGAAGCACGTACGGCAAGTTTTGTGGCGTAGTGTGCGGAAGTAGGTGTAGGCGTGGACATTGGCGAGTGCGCAGTGCCACCTCGTGGTACACGTACAGACAGACGCGTGATGACTGAGGCAATTTTAAAGTTCTTAGAAAACATTCGCGCTCTTGGACAGAGCGAAGAGGACCTAAAGAACAACGGTCAAAACGAGGTTTGGGCCAAGTGAATGGTCGCAAAAGTTTGCAAGAGCAGAAATGGTTTCAAAGCTCAGCGAAAACAGCAACAAACACATCCAGTGCCATACAGCTAGTGCCGCAAGAAATGAAAGAAAAAACTTGCACTCGTTGCTTTAAAAGAAGGACGTATCTTTTCTGAGTGCCAGGACATGCCACCAAAATGAAACCTCCCCGTTTAGCGCAGCCGGCGTGCTCGCCGAAAAAACGTAGCACAGGTGTTGCTGCCGTCGTCCGTCGATCGCACAAGCCGGTATGTTCTGGTGAGGTCTGGCTGCTTTAGCCGGCATCCACATTGATCGCGTCGAACTCTCCTTCTTTTTCTGTTTTGCCGTGCGCACAATAAACTATTGTTTAAAAAAATGCATGACGTGAGGAAATTCAATCATCGCGACAGGGAAGCGGGGAAAAAATAGTGAGAAGCTGCGACCAAGGCGTGACAAAGTGGCGCTGGTGGCCGGCTGTCGTTATTTCCAGCACGATTTCGTTTCAGCTCTTGTGAACAGGACCACCCCACATTTTCTCCCTTGTTTTTTCTGGGAACCGCTTCTACGCCAGTTTCATTTCAACGCCATTCTATATTTCAGTATCGCACTTCTGCAAACTGAAGCGCACAGGCTGGCAGCAGGCAGCCACTATTTCATCTCTGGTTGGCTCTTGCGTCAATCAGGAGTCTTTTTATTTCATTTTGCTCTCCTAACAGCTGCGTGTACAGGTATACGTCGTTAAAGTACGAGATAGGAATGTATTTCGACGTCGAATATACTGCCCTTTTTCTGGTGTCAACCAAAGAGACTTTTCGTTTACACTCAAGGGCAGAGTAAAAGGTATTGCACATCAAAGTTCCGCTCGCTGCGCGGTTGGCGGGAAGAACTGTAAAATCAAAAGTGAAAGAAAAGAATGGCCGGGAGTGAGTCTCACTGTTCGACCTACGGTTCCATTGGCTTGACTTCGTCGCACTCACAGAGGCCTCCTCTGCTTTTTTATCTTACTTAGAAAAGCACGCTCACGCGTGTTGAGACGTTGCTGGCACCCTAAACCACGTATACCATGGACTTCCGGCTAGGGGACGCGTGTCTTTTTTTTTTTCGGGTTCTGGCGCATCAGATTTTCGTCGTGCATTATATTTAGGAATTAAAGCTTTCAAAACATTTCAGTATCTATTTTTTTGTTTTTTAAAGGGGTCATATGTGAGGCAAAACCAGGGGGTGAATTCACAAAGCTTTTCTTTCGTAAGTGTTGTTTGCAGTTGGATGGCCGCTGGCCGGTTGTGTGGCCACTGCATTTACTAACAGTTCTGGCGTAATAGCTTTTTTTTTAATACTAGTCCAGGCGTTTCACAACGAAGCTGTTATTGTCATTATATTGATGCGGTGTAGAAAGTCTGCTCAAAATGTCCGCGCACGATATCCACGGAAATTTGTTAGAACAACTGGTGCTACCGCAGTGAAATTTAAGTGGATCTGGTGTGTCAAGGGTGAAAAATCGGCAATGTTAAAAGTGTGTCGGATAATTGCCGGCGCTGTGAGAAATTATTCTAAATTCTGTCACTTGTGCTTAGGCGCTCTATGGTATCGGACACTACTTCATCCAGACTTATCGGGCATATACAGCTTACACTTCGTAGTAACGAAGCATGTCTTAAAGGAAATGTGCTCACCAAGCTTTTAAGCTGTTCATGCTCAAGGGGTGCCATAAGAAATTATCAAGGTTTCGCTAAGGGTTTATTATATCTGATAAGAAAAGTGAAGTTTTTTAGGTTGACTAAAACTTTTGCCCTTTGAGAACTATGTGGCACATCAGGGTAAAACATCGTAGAAATAAAGTGCGCGCTTAGAAAAGAACGCGCTGAAGAAATTTAGTTATTGTACGTAGTTCCCAAGGCGCTGTGGGGAGTTATTAAATGTGTGCTAATTCGGGTTCTTTGGATGCTTGTCGAGACAGGAAAACTTTTTTCACTTGCGTACTAAGATAAAACTTCGCAAGAATATTGTGCACATTAAGAAAAACCAATGCTGGAGAAATTTTAAGGTTGTACGTGCATTGGGCAGCACCTGCAAATGTTTCGAAAACTTCGTTGCAGCCTTCAAAACACCCCTACGATGATTGAAATAAGTATTAAAATAGTTGCTGCATGCAAACATTTAAATATTTTAGTTGAAAACTGGACATTAATGACGGATCCACTCTACGCCTCGAATCAACTGTTCAAAGTAAATTGATATATGCTAAAAGAAATGCTAATTTGGGAAGGTTAGACCTAACGTAACCAACGCCAGCGCAACGTATTTTGCCATGTCGCAGCACGCGGATGTGTTCAGATGGGTTGACGAGAGCGGCGAGAAATTTCCGCAGAAACCAGAAATGCATCCTTCGTGGCGAAGCGTTCCAGGGCTATAACAATTAATGCGGTGGGCACCTCAGCATCCTTATCTCGGAGAAATCTGCTCTGCAGGAGCTTTGGTCGTGGGTATTTCAGCGAAGGGTAGCGGGAAAACTATGGATTGTATACGTTTGCCTGTGTATTTAGCCACATTATACAGGGATAAATTTCCTTTGCGTTAAACTTTGATTTGCATTATACGCTTTATCTTGCGGTGCCGAATTTCCAAAAATTCAGTGTTACTGCGAACACATCAGTTTTAAATTTGCTAGGTTCGGTATCCATTTCAAAGGCTTATTGAAGCACCGCTGTACGTAGAGACTTTTCGCGTGGTTGACTTGCTGCGTAGCTCTAGCAAGCGCTCACTTAAAGTTGCGAGCCCCACGTCACGTCGCTTGAAGGACTGCATTTCGAGCGTGAAAATTCCCGTGGTGACGTCATCTGCAAATCAAACCGACAGTTGGGTGAGCTGGTGTTAAGAAGGAGAAAGAAAACCGAGGGGCTCGATTTTTGTTACTCATGACCATATAAAGGCAACAGGTAATGAATGCAAGCAAAGTATAGGCCCTTCTGTTAGAACATCTAACGACGCATATATAGTGTGTCCCCACTATAATGCACCAATATTTAATTATATGCAAATGCCACGTAGTTGGACAGAACCAAGGTAATGTTGTATGCCGTCGTTTGGAGACCCTCCGATTATTTTTTGCATTTCACCTTTATTACATAATTAGTCTTAATTTTAATTAATCAACTAGTCAAGTGTTATATTTAAATGAAAAGTGTTATACGCAAAATTGTAGAGCGACATCAAAAGCTCGAGATATAGCTTTCTATTACTCGATACTTCCTACATAAACGAGCTTTTCCGAACGTGAAAGAAGCCCGCGAATACATGTAAAGGGCCTCGAGCGGCCAGTCGCGCGGCAATGTTGTGTGCACTTGCGCAAAATTAGAGCGCCAAGCTTCTGTGCTGAGGGACCCGCCCAATTTTTTTTTTATCATGCGTAGTATTGGCTTCTTGAAACTGGTGTTCGTGTGTATGTTTTAGAAATTTAAAGAATGCCGTATATGTTCAATACATCACATTCTACTTGCAATGGGTCTTGATAGCGTCGCAATAAAATAAATGCAGTTGTACTCTACAAAGTACGTAAGGCCTATGTACTAGAACTAGGAAGAGAAAGAGATAAAACATTTATTTGTCATGAGATTGGACGACTTCCTTGCTAGGAAAGAACAGCGCCAACGAGGACAGTCACGAGCGGGAGAACGACTCAGGACAAGCGCCAACTTCATCTATCTTTTCTCACTGAAAAATCAGCAAATGTCAGGAAAATCAGAGACATTGCGCAAAAGCACCACAATGCATCATCTGCCAAACCGTTCAAGATATGACATTTCGCTTTTAAAGAGGGTCGCAGAAGTACCACTAACACGACTTCTTCCTCTCTTCTTTATACGGGATGCTTCCAAAAGCTCACGTGCCTTTTTATGTCTGCTTCTGCCAAGATTCTTTATCTCTCGGAACCGTGGTTCACACTTCTTGCAATAATGGAGGCACTGTTTCCGTGGCAAATGTCCTGCCGCCCGGTCACACACAGTGCAAGTTGCGCAATGTTGTGAAATATGCGCACCTTCTTTTTTCATGTCTGTGATTTTCCTTATATTTGCCAATTTTTCAGTTAGTAAAGATAGATGAAGTTGGTGCTTGTCCTGTGTCGATCTCCCGCTCGCGATTGTCTTAGTTGGCACTGTTCTTTACTAGTTCAAGTATGCACCATCTAGCACATATGAATGTTGTTCTCAACAAAGGCCAATGTGTACACTAGAAAGGGTCACTTCTTCTGAAGGCACATATGATGGTCTTTTACCCGCATGTTGGATAACTATTTTTGCTGACTACAAAAAGTTTCAGCCACGGCTGCAGTAATAAAGAGAGAATAGCGATCACACCATCATGAGTACTTTTTTGTATCTCGGTTCCTTTCTTGCCACTGAGAAAAATTACAATGCTGTTGTCTTTACATTCAGGTAAATAGTACAAACTGTTACAGTAAATTTAGATAAATAAAAAAAGGATTCAGGTATTTAATGCCTTTTTTATATATACAGGTAATTTATGCACGATTTTATTAAAGACTGCTAAGTGTTGAAAAGAGAAAGCGACAAAAACGATCTATATTCATCTTGAAGACAAGACAGACTAAGGAATAAAAATAGGGCAACCCACATTTCAGAACCAAATGCTGAATGCTTTATACTTTTTTAAGCCGGAATCTATCGTAAAATATCACCTATTAAACTGCAGCAATTACTACATTAGCGCCGCGTCTGCTTGGGAAAGCCACAGAAAAGCCTTTTCCCGTGAACGGCCGAGGTCATACGTTACAAACTTGAATATTAAAACAGCTTCCAAATGAAGAATAATTGCCACTAAAATGCTAGTTTTACCACCATAAGGCTAAGCGGGCCTGTATTACATCTGAATTACTTCTCTCCACCTTGGGGGTGTCCGCAGACCTATCACGTCAAATCCATCGACGAGTTCCACTTGAACGGAAGACAAACTTGTTGGACTAATAACAGTGGCTGGCAACCATGAAGGGCGTAGTCCGAAATTCTTGACAAGGACGTGCGAACCAGGCTGTGGCAACTGAGCGTGACGTGCTCCTTTGTCCTTATGTAATTTCTGCTTCAGCTGCCTCAAGACGATGTAAGCGTCGAAGTTGGCCATTGCATTGACAAATACGGTGTTCTTAAGTTTCAGAATGCATGTGGTATTATTGGCAACACGTTTTTAGAGCTCTTAAGGTTTTGCATACTTTCCACCTTCATCAGCATGGAGCAAAAGCTTTTTATTCAAAATAAAGGTGTGTGCATCGGTTCATGCATTGCCCCTGTTCTAAGTGACATTTTATTGGCCAACTATGACCGCAGTCTTAGAACTAAGCTCAGCCAGACGAGCACTGTAAGAGTGATGCAATAAGTTGATGACTTTTAAATTTTCTTTATAATACTGACACTCCTGACGCGCAGCCTGTTGCTGCTATAACAAATGACGTGTTCCGCACAGTTTTAGATTCCTTTGAATTGACCATGGAGCTTCCGTCAGACAATAAGCTGCGTTTCTTAGACTTGGAGCTCTCGTTCTCAAGCAACCATATATGTTGGGGTTATGCTCCTGGGTCTCATAAGAACGTGCTTCCTTTTTTCTCCGTGCACTCAACAATAATTAAGCGCGGTATTGCAAGATTTTGCATGCAGGCAGCCCTCACCAGGTCTTGTGACCACCAAGTAGACACAAGCTTTGAATTGCGAGTAGCCAGGCTGGAGCTCGCAGGTTTCCCGTTACCGCAACATGCCTTAAAAGAAGGCAATCGGCAACTGCTCAATCTGAGAATCACTCACGGCAAATGGTTTTGGTTATCCCATATGTGCACCAGGTAGCCCATAATCTCCACAAGGTTGTCAGCAGGGCAGGCGTTAGGTTTTTGTTCACTGCCAGAAATAAGTTAGGTAGCCTCTGCCACCAAGTTAATCGGGTGACCGAGAACAAAAGAAAAGTTGTAAGAAGGAGCATAGGGAGATGTTTATTGTTGAATGTTGTGACTGTGTGGTTTATAAGATTTCTCTTTCATGCAAGCGTTTCTATATCGATCAAACTGGGTGGTGCATCAATGACCGCATTCGCGAACACTCAAACAAGGTTCAAAAACAAGCTAGAGATATCCAATTATCACTGCATTGTAATGAATGCAGCTGCAAGATGTCTTTTAAACATGTGATCTATTTGTCAAGATACCGCGATGACCGCGCACGTCTTATTTCCGAAGCCTTTCACATTCATAATAGCGGCGAAGCATGTGTAAGCCTCCTCTCCATTTCTCTCCTTCAGAAGGAGATAGCCTTCCCATCTCATTGATTGCAATTTTTCGCCCCTGCGCATGCTGAATTTGTGTTGCTTTTTGTGCTTTAAGATAGCGGTAGAGCATATATATGCTGACTGAAAGAATGAAGACGTTTGTTAGTCAGCGCTGTGGTCTGTGTCCCTCTCTTCGTCCTGTTGTTTAGCGCTGTTTACTGCTAAGATCTTTCATTTTTTTCGATGCCAGAGTAACCCTCATGAAGGAGTTCTAGTACTTCTTGTCTAATTGAAATGCGAATGACCACTCTCATTCCCCAAAGAAGGAAACCGTCCTGCATGCCGAGCTCATTTTAGCGAGTCTTGTAATGTCTCTATTCTGGCTCATGGGGCAGCTGGCCAACACACAAGAAACTGTCAGGGATCCGTGACAAAACGGGAACTTTGCTTGATGCCTGGGCAATGGCTGTGGATGACAAAACGCATGGATATTTTTCTTGCAACATAGATACATCCGCAAGAGCTTCCATGGGAAAGTTCTTAGTTTCCATGGGCAACCGGCTCAGTCCGTCCGCATGACCTATGGTCTGCCCTGGGTGATAGACCAGGATGTATGCGTAGGCAGACAACATGAGGGCCCACCGTATAATTCTCGGGGAGCTACGATCTGTAATGGCCTTATCATGGCCGAACAGTCCGAGCAACGGCTTGTGGCCAGTGGCAGCTTCAAAATGTCTTTCCCAAAGGTACTGTCGGAACCTTGTAACACCAAAGATGAGTACCAGTGCTTCTCTGTCCTGTTGACAATAATTTTTTTGGCTGGCTGTAGGCTCCTGCATTAAACGTAATGGGACACTCCATACCATAAGCATGCCGCTGGGACAGCACAGCTCCGAGCCTAAAAGGGGAAGCATGTATGCAAGTACAAGTTCTTGCTTGGGATCATAACGTGCTAGGATTTGGGCTGAAGTAAGAAGTCGTTTGGTTTCAGCTACTGTGTCCTCTTGTTCTTTTTTCCAGCACCACGAGGTTCCTACTGACAGCAGTTCATGCAGTGGATGAAGTAAAACAGAAAGATTGGGCATAAACCTCTTGTTATGGATTACCAGCCCTTAGAAACTCTGTAACTCCTTGACATTGCTTGGCACAGGAGCCTTGATGACTGCTTCAACCTTGTGTGGTGCCGTGTGTAGTTCATGTGTAGTGTAGACCGAGGTACTCTACACTCTACACTCTTCATCATAAACTTACACTTGTTTTATTTCAGCTTGAGTCCTCTTTCTTCAATCCTTTGTAAAACCTTGCCAAGGTTGTTGACGTGATATTTGTCATCGTGCCAGTCACCAGGACATGATCAAAGTATGCCACGACGTGATGTAACCCTGCAGGAGAGTTCCCATCTCTCTCTGAAAAATAGGTGGCGCTGCTGAGACTCCGAAAGGTCGCCTCTTGTATTGGAACAACTCGTTGGTGTGTTGATGGTAGTTAGCTTCCTTGAAGTGGGCTCTGAAGCTGATTGCTGGTAAGCTACCTAGAGATCAAGTTTTAAAATTAAATTAAATTATGGGGTTTTACGTGCCAAAACCACTTTCTGATTATGAGGCACGCTGTAGTGGAGGACTCCGGAAATTTCGACCACCTGAGGTTCTTTAACGTGCACCTAAATGTAAGTACACGGGTGTGTTCGCATTTCGCCCTCATCGAAATGCGGCCGCCGTGGCCGGGATTCGATCCCGCGACCTGGTGCTCAGCAGCCCAACACCATAGCCACTGAGCAACCAAGGCGGGTGAGATCAAGTTTGGTGAACTTAATGCCACCCGAGAGCCTGGCCCGCATCTCTTCTGCTTTAGGGATTGGGTGCTTGTCACCAACAGCAACCGGATCACCTTTCACTTTGTAATCCCCACATATGCGAAGGCTACCATCCTTTTTAACACTGGCACAATTGGTGCTTCCCGTTCAGATGAGGTGACTGCCTCCAGGATTTCTCCTTGCTAGAGTCTCAACAACTCTTCAGACACTTTGTCCACTAGTGTAAAATGAACTGTGCGAGCACTGAAGAAGTGTGGCTTTGCTCCCTCTTGGAGTAAAAGCTTAATTGACAAACCCTGAAATGTTCCTGGACCATCGGAAAACAACATGGAGTATTGGTCATAGTTTCTGGACGTCACTCAAAGCACAGACATCAGCAACATCGAAAAGGAGCATGTTCAGTGCCTCAACCCAATTCCTTCCTAAAAGTCATCGGGCATCACCTTTGGCAATAAACAGTGGAAGCACTCAATCGTGATTGCTGTACTTCGCTGACACAGTCACCTTACCAGTCACGGGCTTGAGGTCACCACATTAACTTCTGAGCTGGACTTTGGATGATTGGCGAGGTAGTGACGGAAATTGACGGCGCAAGGTTGATTCTCCAATAATGGGCACACTCGCCCCAGTGTCGAGTTCCATTCTTAATGGACGCCCCTGTACTTCCAGCTGCAGTGTGAAAGGTTAGGGGCAGGAACGCTGGCCCTTGGAACCAAGTTCCACATGTTGTAGACAGTTTCTTCGTTAGATGAAGAAACGGCGCTGCGCTGTACGGACTTGTTTCTGCTGTTGTGCGAGCCGTCAACTGCATGCACACGAACCTGCTTGTTAGCGTTCGTTTTCTTGAACTGTTGTCTGGACGCTTGGTGGTTGCTGCGAGCATCTCTCCACTGACACATCTTTGCTTGGTGACCGACCTTCTGTGGTAACCGCCAATTTTTCGAATGTCAGAACATTCGGTGGCGTAATGGGCGTCGCTGCACTGATAGCAGCTCACATGTTTTTTTTGTTTTTTTTTATCCGAGGTCAATAGCATATTTACATTCGCAGAAACACCCCCTTGCGCTACGCAGAGCTCCGACGCGTCGCGCTTGGCGGACTCCATGGCGAGAGCGCTCGACATCGCGGTTTGAATTGTGAGATTCGGCTCTTCTAGCAGGCGCGTCTGTAACTACGTGTCCCTGATGTCGCATAGGATACGGTCACACAGCAGATCCTTTAGAAATGGGCCGAACTCGCAATGTTCTGAGAGCTTCTTGAGGGCGGCAAAGAACTCGCTCACCGATTCACCCTCTTCCCGAACGCGACTATTCAACTGCAATCGACTCGCCACTATCGACGGCTTCAGCTAGAAATGGTCGCTCAGTGTTTTCAGGTAGTTTTCAAGTGTAGTCTCAGTCGGCTTATTCGGTGCAAGAAGGCTGCGCAGAATCGAATAGGTGCGTGACCTGCAGCTGCTGAGGAAGACAGCACGTATCTTGGCGTCCGGCAGCTCGTTCGCCACGAATTGCTGCATGCGTTTCAGGTACCGCTGTCTGCCGGGGACCACTGTCTGGATCGAAGGGGTCAAGGGAACCGTACTTTGTCATATTGTAATTTATATAGTTTTACCCTCGTCTCCAAAATCTGTTGCAATCTCAGCACGTAGAGTTGAGACGCACGATCATACTTGCTGGCGGTGAAGCTCTGAAGCCTGCCCAGCCCTACCACTCTTTATTGTGTGCACAAGTCTCGCGCTAGGGGGCGCCACCAAACGATAACATATATGTGACTTCTCCTCATACATGGCAAATCCAATTCGTAGGTGTGAGCCATTCTTGAGGACATTTCGTCCTCTGTGACAGCCCTCGGCTCTCGCAGTAAATTATTTCATAGCCGAAGGAGTGGCTGAAAGTTGCTCATGATCAGTCTTGCTTTCCCGCTTATTCTTTTCTTTTTCTAGCTCAAGGTGCTTACAAACTCGCCTAGCTGGCCCCACCTCATCCAATCACTGCAAAGCTCGATGTATTCAGCGCTAAGCTTGAGACACATTCCTGCTGCAACTCGCCACTATAATTAGGGGATCCTGCTTACGACATCATATATAGTCAGGTAGCCAGAAGAAATGGGAAGGAGAAAGAGAGATATAAATAACGTTTATTATTCCCAGTAAAACTAAGGCTCCATTCGGGGCTTCCTGGTAGGCTAAAGCCCGCTGGTGAGGAAGGTTCTTGGCATGCTGAACTTTTTTGGGGGAGTGGTCTATTCCTCCCAGTACGCCGGTATGCTGGTTGGATGGTAGTTGTGAAAGTATTGTCTTTCTGAAGATGGAGTTTGCGTGGAACTGCTACAAGGTGTTTATTTGATGGATAAGCACCGCAAGAATTTTTCCATCACACCATTGGTATTTGTAGTGACACAACAGAAGAACGGTTCCATATTTCTCGGCTCGGTATTGTTCTCAACTCATGGGTAAGGAAATCGCGATGAAAAGCGTATGCAAACACCTTGAGAGGTGTCCCCCCAGCCTGTGGAGATCTAAAGGCTCGACCACACGTACGCGTGTCGCACGCCTATACGTGCGCACATGGTGTGGGGCAAATTGTGGGCGTCGGCACATGGCATATCATCACTGTGGCTGCCTCGCGCTGTCCCGCGCCCGGCTACGCAGCTACGGCATGGTGCAATAAACTCTCATTGGGCCTGATTGCTGTCATGCGAGAAAATAATTTTTCCTTCTTTCTTGCGCTGACCTACTCCTCTAAAAATAAAACAATTACGTTTTGAATTAGTTAAGCCTTTGAGTACTGTCAACTTGGTAAGAAATTAAGTCTGCTAAAGCATTTATTTGTGTGAGCGCGTGGTTGCGTGGCTCTCGTAGATGCAAACCACCATTCCTTGTGAGGGTGTCAGGCTCACGGCGCGTAGATGCGAGCTTGCGAGCGTCAGCAAGCGTACATGTGGTCTGCCTTTTAAGGGTCCTTCACCAGGTCTGGCCGTTTTGAGTTGACAAGCGCAGTGCATGCAATGTGGGCTAACGATCGTTTCTGCTATGTATTACATCCCTGCGCGCTGCGGAAAGAGCTGAAATTTCAAACCAAACACCTTTGCCGTTTTCCTCGCGGGAGCCGCGCTCCCAACCAGAGAGTCGACATATATAGTGCGCCTACGTACATGGCAGCGCTGTGACTGTGCTCATAGTGACATGTAACTTGTCTGTGTGCTTTTGTCTTGCTTCGTATCATAGCAACAGAGATGTAGTTGTGTTTCGCCTGTTTGTTCCGAGGTCATGCACTCACGCACTCCTGCAAAGAACGAAATTATCTCATTTTCTACCGTGTTCCAGATCCACGATCATGGTTTTTCATCTTCTCACACCTGCCTCATTGCTCGTTATTGTGGCACTGATCACGTGTGCTCGTGCAGAGCGCGCAAGATCATCCGCTGCGCGAAGCGCGACAAACTCAACAGCTCGCGCGCGAGATGATCACTGAAAGTGCGCCTGTGAGGAAAAACGAGAGAGACATGCAGAGAGAGAGAGAGAGAGAAAAGGAGACGGGGCCCGCGACGTACTCGTCATACTATCCGCCGACTTCGGTATGGGAGAACGAAGGGAATTAATATCGCTTGCGTAGGTTAGAAGAGGCAAGTGGACAGAGTGTCTATGCAGGTGCTTATGCTCGCCACCTGAAATCATTGGCTCGCGCCACTTTAGATATTTCCTATTTCTGCTATTATTGAACTAACTTGAAAAATCATTGCGGTAGAACACTTCTTATAGGGCAGGTAACAACTTCCAGCACGTAACCAAAATTTGATTGGGGACCTGGTGAGAAGCGCTTTAAAGGGCGCGAGCCGTAGTTTTTGTCAGCTAACAGTAATCATGGTGCACAGGTGTTCTGGAACCTTCCAGCTCTTCCAACGGGATGAAGCGAAAGCCTTCTGCTACGCCGCGGACTGGACATATTCACGAATCCGGTTTAATGAACTTTACTCCGAACCATAAGTGCTACATTGTGACTGTCGTGTGTGATGACTGAAAAGTTTTCTTCAGCGCCTTCAGTTTTCTTCTTCTTGAGCAATCGCTGAGGAGGGCGGTGCGATTAGAGCAGCAAACTAAACGAACCTTGGTTGTATGCAATGTATCTTAGATGACAGGCGTGTTTGAGTGCCGGAGACTTCACCATGCTGAACGCAAGGTTTTAGCGCAGAGTTTGCAGAGTGTGGAATGGGAAAACTGTTAGCTCATGGTCGGCACCAAATTTTTTAAAATTCAACTAGCGATGCTAACTTGAGTCCGCCAAGCTTCGCTTAAAGCAACCACTAAAGCAAAACA
The DNA here is from genome assembly GCF_023375885.2 of Dermacentor andersoni. NCBI lineage: Eukaryota > Metazoa > Arthropoda > Arachnida > Ixodida > Ixodidae > Dermacentor > Dermacentor andersoni. Next base: position 144,300,289 of record NC_092814.1, read on the forward strand.
CTAAATCAGTTTAGACGAACAAAGAGCTCTTTCAAAACTTTGTCCACCCTCGCTTGGGCATCCTTTATGCAGTTAGCAACTCTTTTCTTTATTGACTTGTTTTCGTGACGTTGGAAATGTCTTCGGTTTAGTCGCTTCAATGTAGGTAGAGCAGTAGATGTTAACATGGCAAAAGAACAAAGAAATCGTATCCTAGCCTATAACTGGTGCTAAAAAAGCTCTTTCACTGAGGAAGATAGGAGTTGCTCTTAGTTGATATGGTTGAATTATATATACTACCATCGAGCTAACCTGCCGAGGCGGCAGGTTAGCTAGCCTCTCCCGATAACATTCAATTTATTTCTCTCCTTGTCTTGCTCTTGAGTTCTAGAAGAATGGCAGAAATTTGAAAGAAAAGCTGGCCTAACGAGTAATGGTGTAACGCAGCACTGAAATATATATGATAAGTTGAATTTACGAGCAACTTCTTTGCGCAGTATCTTTGGAGGTGTCTGAGTAGCATCAACAAGTTCCTTGATATTCGGTATCCTACAAAAATATTTTGTGCGCGTGCATGAGTGCATATGGTGAGACTCTAGCGACAGGACGACAGAACCGCTGCGCTGTGGAGGGTCTACACATGAACATCAGCCTAGCGGCGCCGTTTTTTGTCCATCTGATCTACTGAGAAAAAGGGGAAGCGGGTGACCTGTTATATTTCTGCCACGTGCAAAATAAAACCACTAGTCGAAGGTCTAGCGCTTTTCTTGTCATCCGCTCTTTCTCCAGCCTTTTATTTTTTTCTTCTGGTGTTGAGCTGCTAAGCACGAGATCGCGGGTTCGAATCCCGGCCATGGCGCCCGCATTTCCATGGGGGCGAAATGAGAAAACCCTCGTGTAGTTAGATTTAGGTGCACGTTCAAGAACCCCAAGTGGTTCAAATTTTCCGAGTCCCCCACTGTGGCATGCGTCATAATCAGATCGTGGTTTTGGAACGTAAAACCCCATAATTTTTTTTCTTCTATGAAAATGTTTGTCTCGTTGTTATTGGTGTGTTCGTGACATTTGAACTGGTAAGGGTGTTTTTGTATAAAATAGGCAGCCGCCAAGTCTCTCGGAGTAAATAGATCGTTATTTTTTCGTCGCGATCCTTCAGTAGGCTATACGATTCATTAGTAAATGAAGAGGAGCGACATGTTCTCGAAGAGATTCATAAGTATACATCGTAGATGTTGCAGCTTCTATGCCAGCCTTCCCACTAAAGCCACACTGCACGAGGCAAAGGTGGGCCAGACGGAGTTCATGCAACGACCGTGACGCTTGGCGATTTATGGCATCTATGGTGGTCCTCTTTGGCTCTCGAATGTGCCTCTGAGCATGCTCTGCCCACACTCGGAATAAAGGAAAATAAAACACACGCGTACACACACACATACACGCACACATACACAGACACATACAGGCAGACGCACGCATATACGTGCACAACACACACACGCGCACGCACACATACACATAAACGCACAGGCACACACACGCAACACACACACACAGAGCCAAAGGTGGCATCGATCGTTTCCCAACTTGCTGACAAAACAATGCATTCAGGAAAAAACTGTGGTGACAAAAATATTACAAAACCTTGCAACCCAGAAAAGGTGGAACACCAATGTTTTCTGGCGTCCGGAGCGATATTCCAGATGTCACTACCACAGCCGCTTGTACATGCTCAACACAATTTATGATTGAACGTGGGCAAATTGTTTCCGACTACCTCCGCATCGCGTATGCGGCGTGCACTTAGCCTTTATCTTGTATGACAGGCGACCGTTCATTTTGTCGCACTGAGGCCATTGCTGCGATCGTAAGGCTCTCCCAACAAGTGGTATTGATTTACAACGGCGCGTAAGTGCCCTGAACAAAGCTAAGACGAGAAGGTGCAGCATGCGTATGGATTCTCGACACTGGCTGCCTTTTTTGACATCGTTTCATGAGCGCTTCTACCATCGACCTGCTATGCTTCGCTCTAGAAAGACCTGAAATAAGCAAACAACCAAATGCGGTTTCCAACAGCTCTTGTTCAGCACAATACAAAATGGCCTTTTTTGGCGTGATTGTTGACTCCAAAACGCACCGTGGCTATGTAGCGTGATTTCCGTATTGCCCGCACTCACGCTTTGCCAAAGATAACCAAAAATGGCAAACTATCATACCTTTTGCATCATAACGTTATTCATTGTGTAAAGCACTTAGCTTTGTTTTCACTCACTTCATTTAAATGCAAGCGAGCAAACACATCCGCACTTAACGAGCTAAATGTAATTATTTTTCTTTCATGAAGTGACAAATAATTTCTGATCACTGTAATAATAGTACAGTTTCGAGTCTTTACTTCCTTAGTAACATTTTTTGCAGTTATTAGAAAGTAGTAAATGTATTTGCTCCGTTATCTTCGACAGAGGTGCACGGATAAGCTTTGGTGACTGCGGTATGCCGACGACAGCAACTACTACGGTGGCAAGAAGACGATGATTACGACACAATGACGACGACACTTTGTTGAGTGACATCGAAGGCAGCGAAGAGGTGCCTTTCTACTGCGCAAGGCAATAATACCCTAAAAAACCAATGCAAGACAGAAAATCGCAGGAAGATAGGTGTTTCAAGTGATTGACAATGGCAGAACAAGGAATGTTGCTGGAGCGAACGTTTCGACGAGGGGACTTGTCTGTCAGTTCAGTAACAGCTTTGCTTAGCCCCATATATGTATACGCGCAGCTCACTCTTCCACAACCTCGACAAGGGATGAGAATGAAAATAAGCTGGTGTCAAAAGTAGGGTAATGGAAGTCTAAGTATTAAAGAAAGTGGGGTGGGAACCAAGGTTGTTATAAGCGAGCGTATACATGTATATAGTCATAATTAATTGCCCGCCACGCCAGCCTCAAAGTTTCTTCGCTACAAACTTCGACGACGTATTCAAGATTAGATAGGGCAGAAGTGCGGTGTAAAGTTGAATGTGGAATACTTCAGCAACCTGCCGTTTCTCTACGAAATTTTCCTCGTTAGCAACCACGGACAACACTCGCGAAAAATGATTCCTGAATTGAATTGCCAATGTCTATGCGGGGGTAAGAGAATCACTATGCAAATGACAACTGCTATATTAAAGAACCGAACAAAGGAACAAGAGTGCGTGATTTGTAGTCTCCCTGTTAAAGCTGTATGTGAACGAATACATTCCTCTAGGAAATGTAGTTACTATAGGAGACCGGGGACCACGCTAAGGAAATCAGCTGAGGAATAAAATTGAGTTCGATAGCCGATAATGCAGGCATTATGAAGTCACGAATAACAGCCTGATGTTATCGTTTAAAGAAAGCGTACAGATAGTGCATCCTACTAATACTAACCTTGTAAGCTGAAACATACACATAACAAGTAAACGTAAGGAAGAATTAGAGATTTTGTAACGAACGTTGTAACGCAAAATAGTAGGTTTAATGTTACGAGACCGGAAGGTAGCAGTAGCGATTACACAGAGTGGGGATTACACAGATTATACAGCAGATTGGAGAACACAGCAGACGAATGTAACTGATATTCTAGTAATGATTTTAGCAGACTCAAGAGGTACTAATTCATACTCAGAATTATTTGGCGTTGTTTATTAGAGCTGGCGACAATGCGTAGCACCAATATACGGACAGAAGTACATAATTCAATTGATGTACTTTACAAAGCGTACCAGTAAAAAAATACGAGTCATTTTGTTCGAAAGCTCAGTGCAAATAAAATGGCAAAATTAATCAAACGTTTGCAAAACGATTGCAATGTAACCAATTTGGTGCTACGAATGAGTGCATTTCGGCTTCTGATGCCAGTATTCATGCATTCCTACTGAAGCCGTTTTCTCTTTAGAGTATATTGAGGAGCACCGAGCACCCGATAGTTGTGTATGAGTGGAATGCATGTCTGAACTTGTAGAATTCATCCTTCGCATTTTTTTTTTGCGTTGCGGAAATTTGTTTATTAGCCATTGCTCCTGCTATAACGCAGCTTCGGTATCGAAACTTCACTCTTTGTCCTGGACTAATAAAGAACGCGAAGAACGACTCACTTGTAAACTGACCGTAGAAATTAGATACAAGGTCGCGCTTTAGTCTGTGTTGTTCCCTACGCTACTGAGAAAGAGAGATAAACAACTACGCGAATAACCATTCTAAAGTTCATATAATAGGCTTTGTATGTATTCCACTGAAGCAAACCACCGGTTCGCATTCACTCCGGTGACATATTTCGTTGTACTTTCCGAAGCTCCAACCAAAACACACAAGCTGCAAATTGCAGCCGCTGGAGTGCACCGATAGTAAGCTCGGCTTCCAAGGTTGAACAAGAAGAAGTCGCTTAAATGCCCCCAAATTATAGAACGTGAGAAGTTGAGTTCATTCTTTATGCTCCACAGCCCCTAAGAGCGGTGTCACGCTGGGCACAAAGTTGGCCAACACTGCCCACGAGCCATGGATTGTGGGCAGCTATGTCACAACGCTTATACATGTACAAGTGTAAGTTAGAGTAAAGTGCAGTGATCAAAGGTTAGTGAGGGCTAGGATTTACCTCAATACAAAGAGAGAAGGAGCAAAATTATTCTATGAGAACCACGCCAACCTAGATACAGTGAGGGTAAAAGCAGGCCAATGCAGGCTGCTGCTTGCACATATGAGAGAGATGAAGATGGCATAGAGATAATGAATGAAACCGTAACTACGCTGGCTTCAGAAGCAGCAATTCAAGTGGGATGTAACGCACCAAGACAATCAGTAGGTAAGCTCTCCCAAATAACAAAGGACCTAATAAAGAAACGACAAAGCATGAAAGTGTCCAACTCAAGAGATCAGATAAAAATTCGCGGAACTGTCAAAACTGATCCATAAAGAGAAAGTAAGGGACATACGAAATTATAACACGAGGAAGACTGCGGAATATGCAGTAAAAAATGAACGCAACATGAAATCAGTGAGAAGAAAACTTGGCATAGGACAAACCAAGATGTATGCACTGTAAGATAAGCAGGGTAATATCATCAGCAATTTCGAATATATAGTAAAAGCAACGGAAGAATTTTATACTCACCTGTACAGTACTCAGAGCAGCAAGGCTACCACCAACCGAAGTAGAAATTAACAGGATACAGTGGAATAACAGTCGATTTAATCACATATGGAGGCGTTATCATTCTTAAAGAACTTGCGGTCCTTTACGGGAAATGTATCACGATTTCAAGGTTTCTAGCGAACTGGAAGAATGCCAACATTGTACTAATCCACAAAAAAGGCGATGTTATAGAAGTGAAAAATTATAGGTTCCTTAGCTTACTTTAAGTATTGTATAAAATATTCACCATGATAATCTCCAATAGAATAAGACAGATTTCTTGTCGCCTCAGCAAAACTGCCTGGTTCAGTAAGTAAAGTAAAAACTCGCAATTATACTTTATAGACCCATGTATAAACTTATCAATGCCGGAAAATCTAAGCGACAACAGAAAATTTGAAACATTTGTACACCACCTGCGTCTTGGTACTGCATTTACGAAACACTTCTTCTACAGGATAAAACGTGTCTCTAGTCCTCACTGTTCTTGTTGCCATCCAGACGAAGATGTGCATCATGTTCTCCTCGAGTGCAGGAAATACGATCCACAAAGAAGGTTACTGCAAGCAAATTTGTTGATATTAGACAGAAGACCATTCATTCTAAAAAAGATAGTCAGCCTATGGCCAACTGCAGGCCTTCAAAAAAGAGCGCTTCTTGCGCTGAAAACGTTTTTAGAGGACACCAACATTTTGGGAAAATATTAAATATCAGATGATCCGAATACGCTAAATGAGTAACACAAACGTTGTTCGTGGTTCATAATTGGTTTATGTGGTGACCGCAACTTTTACGCAGTATGCATAATTCTGTTCTGTACTTGCAGTATATTACATGTGTGTTTTGGCTGTTCAAAATATCTGACTTTATATGTGCGTAAGTGTACTGAAATAATGCACAAAAATTTGCAACTCATGTACTCTTGGACTGTATATTTTTTATTCATGCAGTGTTCTACTGAGTGTCATATTTTGTGTCGCTATTTTCCGTTTTTGCGCAAATTTGTTTCCTTTGCCAAGTGACAAGGAGTAGCCGGTGCCACCATAAAGGCGTCAACCTGTCCTGATATTCATTTCAATAAAAAAAAGGCCAACAGTGGACTTCAGTCAATTAAGGGAACAGGCTGGCTTCAGGAAGGGATAATCTACAAATGATCACATCCATCTCATCAATTAAGTAATGGAGAAATCTGCAGAGAATAATCAACCTCTATGTATGGCTTTCATAGATTATGAAAAGCATTTGATTCAGTAGAGATGCCAGCAATTATAGAATTACGTAATTGAGAAATACAGGAGGCATGCGTAAATACCTTGGGAAATATCCACAAAGATTGCACAGCTCTCATGGTTCTCCACAAGAAAAATGCAATGATACCTATAAAGAAAGGGGTCAGGCAAGGAGACGCAATCTCTCCAATGCTATTCACTGTATGCTAGGAAGAGGTATTAAAGGTATTAAACTGGGAAGGCTTAGCAGTGAGGATCAACGGCGAATAATCAGCAAACTTCGGTTTGCAGATGACATTGTCCTGTCCAGAAACATTGGGGACAAATTACAACAACTGATTGAGGACCTTAACAGAGAAAGTGTATAAGTGGGCCTAAAGATTAATATAGAGAAGACCAAGATGATGTTTAATAGCCTGGCAAGGGAACAAATATTCAAGATCGCCAGTCAACCTCTTCACTCCGTGAAGGAACCCGTTTATCTAGGTCAATTACTCACAGGGGACGCTGATAATAAGAAGAAAGATTACAGAAGAATAAGAATGGGTTGAAGTGCATAGGACAGGCACTGCCTGACCTTGAAATGGAGCTTACCACTATCATTAAAACGAAAGATGTACAACCAATGCTTTCTACCTGTGCTAGCATATGGAGCAGAAACTTGGAGGTTGACAAAGAAGCTCGAGAACAACTTGAGGACCGCGCAAAGAGCGATGGCACGAAAAATGTTAGGCGTAATGCTAAGAGACAGGCAGATGGCGGTTTGGATCAGAGAGCAAAGGGGAATAGCCGATATTCTAATTGTGATTAAAAGAAAAAATGGAATTGGGTGGGCCATGTAATGCTCAGGATGGGTAACCGGCGTGCCATTAGAGTTACAAAATGGGTGCCCAGAGAAGGCAAGCGCAGTCGAGGACGTCCGTAAACTTGGTGGGGGTGATGAGGAAATTCGCAAATACAAGTTGGGATCAGTTGGTAATTGGAAATTGCAGGAAGAAGCCCTCGTCCTACAGTGGACAAAAATAGGCTCATGGTGATGATGATAATGATGATAATGGTGTCGCAATGATTCAACAACGGCTATTATAGACCATTTCACGAGCTTACAAAAAAGGAAGGGACTAAGATAAAAGTAACACTCTCCTCTTCTCATCGTCTTTCTTCTTAAAAGTACAGGAAATATTCAATAATTTCAATTTTCTAAGTAGCCTAAGTTGCTGCATTAGCCATTATAAGACTAAGGCTTCATGTATGCCATTCGTTCTTGCTGCTTTGATGCTACAATACCGTCCAAAATACGTTGTTGGCATATAGTGTTGGCGAACTTGTCGCCAAGGAGATAAGTTCTGTAAGCTACATTTGTCATCTAAGACATGCTAATATATGTCACGGGCAGGATTTTGAAATGACTACCCAGCAATAGATCAGGAATATATGTCGCAGAAATTTAGCATAGTGTTGATGAATTGAGTGAGTCGTCGTTGAAAGGATAAATAAAAAAATATGAATTTACCATTGGTAGTGAAATGAAAAAGCTGCAAGCCTGCAACCCACACTCGAGACGAGTAAAGATCAAATAAGTAAATCTACCGCTTGCTACCTCTTAGGAGCAGCCGACCAAGTAGTTTCTCGAAAGAAAGCGTCATGGCACCGACAGCGGTCTTTTTGCAGCTAGATAGTCAGCAACGGGTCTCCTCAGCAACGGAAACAAGAGAGGAAATTGGAACGCTCGCCTAGTGTTTCCAGTTTCACGTATACGTTTGTAGAAAGCCGCAAGGTCCCTTTCGCTTTTCAGTCAAGATCAATAATTGGTTTGGGAGAAACCGCTCGAACAATTCCCTTTCTCGTGCCGCGTAAGAGCGCGGGAAAGAGCGCCTGGCATGCCTCCGACTGATGGTTCGCAGTACTCCTGACAACGGAAAGCGTGACAAAGAAACGCGCAGCAAGGACTAGCCGGCCGTCTGGCCTGGAACAGATAAACGGGATGCCTAGATTGCCGAAGGGAATCACGTCGACGCAGAGGTTGGTATTGGGCGCCAAGAAACGCGCTCCGCTGCATTTGCAGGAACAATTGTTTAGGAGAGATTGTTCCGATTGTGTCTTGAGCTTGTCTTCGGGCGCTACAGGAAAATAACGCTTGTTGCATTAATTGAAGATGAGCCTCCAGCTTCACTCGTCCGGCATGGTGAATGATTAATCAAAATATACTTAGTTTTCTTACATTTGTTTAGGTTCATGGATGGACGAACTTTTTGGATTTGTGGCTTTGGAATGTTTTGTAAAAGGGTGCTTGGTGCCTGGTAAACAAAGAAAGAAAGAAAAAAAGCAATATAATACAGCAATCGCACCAGATGAAGGAGGGTTGCGCATTCTGTGTTACGGGCTGGTCTACCTTAAATGACGGCTTAAGTGCGGATTCCCATATCGTTGAAGATCAAGTAGGCAAAAGTCGCCACAATACATCGTCTGTAATATGGGAGCTATTGGATTTATTACAAGACGCATGCTTTTTTGCTGAGCGTCCCTGCAGTCGACACTGATGGTATGTACATTCCGACTATAAGAGAGCCCAGCCACCGTTAATAATAAAATAATGGTATTGTTATGTATATCACTCCATGGTAATGAAATTATGTTAACATCGGCCATTGCATCTCTGGCTAGTCATGAGGTCTGTTTTCAGTGGGCACGTAGCAGCGTGGGTATTGCGGGAAATGAGGTTGCAGACGGATTAGTTACTGCAGAGAAAACAAGAAATACCGCAACTTCCGTTTACGTTTCCGCATCAGATGCAAAAGCGTTCTTCGGCCTCTGCCGCACAAACTTTCAAGGAAGTATGGTTCGATGAACTGGCAAAGTCTTCGCTCCTGTACAAAGATGAGTGACTCCTACGGTTCTCGCCGAACCAGAATATTGATACCACGTTCGACCCACTCTTTCATCGTGTTCGAATTAGATGCAGCTTACAGGCCTAACTTCCTGTGTCGCATCGAATGAATGTCCATTCAGTGGAACATATCATATAATGTCCTCTGTATGACCAGCAGTATATTCACTTGTCTGAAAGAATGTCCAGTCACCATTCAGTGGAACATACCATCATAAAATGTCCTTTGTATGACCAGCAGTGGATTCGCCTGTGTGACCATCTGAAGATCCCTGACAGACGTCCTCTCCCACTGAACAAAGTGCTTGGGCCATGGTCATATAATGAAAAGCGTGAACGTTCCGTCAGCATCCTAAGCGATTTTTAATGAACACTACTTCATGTAATGCCTCTGTGTGGCAGGACATTACCTGCTCAGCCCTGTTCTTTATTTAACGACTTCATGCCATGGTGGTGTTGTCCTTTGCGCGGTCAGGTTTGTCTGCAAATGTGGATGCTGCATTAATGTACACGTGAACGGACTTATGTGGATTCTCTCCGTCCTGTGTGAAGACTTATGAGTGAGTGCCCCACGTAGAGGACTGTGCTTCTGGTGCTGGTGCCAATATAGTGACAATATATGGGTTTGGTACCTGTGATCGTGTGTGCGATGCATGTTGATAATGTGTAACTATCTTTCTTATTTATCAGTTTTTGCTTTAGTAGTATTTGGGATTTAGAGATAGATGGTCCCAGAGCGGCCTGCCGTCCCGTTTTTCTACATTTAACATAAAAAAGGGAACATGCCAGGTAAAAATAGAAAGGATAATTTGCTGGTAAGGACAATATCTTTAATTGTCAGAAAACAAACCACAACATGCATAGGCTTTCTCAAACAATGACAACAACGAGACGTATGACAAAAGTCAAAGATTAAAGAACAGAAGGAATTTACTGTAATAGGTATGCGAGTTCAGCTTTCAGTAGCGCTACGGAAGGTGTACTCACGCATGCGTGTCCTCTCGTACGCTTTCATAATGAACGCACTAGGGTGCTAAACACTGAAGGCGCCTAGTAAAATAATTTTTAGATGTCGCCCAAAATATAATTCGCTGACAGGAGGATGATTTCATTGTACGTGGTACCTGAAAGGTTCGCAAACAGCCATAACGGAACTGATTAGCTCTAAGATGCCTATCTAGGGATTTCTTGGGCAAGTGAACGTACACACCCTAATTTGTATCTAAGCTGTGGTTGGTTCGTCTCCCGTAGATAGCCCCGCATCCCGGAGGGATACTTCATCAGGATATATCTTGTATTTGCGTGTATTTTCTTTCCCATGCCTTCGCTCCAATTTTTTTTTTTTATTGGGAAGCTAAAGGCTCTTGATTTTCACGAAAACAATGAAAATCGTCTTAGAGAACTGATCCTGCCAGAATGTTATTACATGTACAAATATTAGTGCATGTACGGTATAGCAGGCTTTATGTTCTTCGTGCAGTTCAAAATTATGTTTCTCTTTTCACATGTCTTCATATTTATTTATTTATTTATTTATTTACTTATTTATTTATTTATTAAAATATCCTAAAGGCCCGGCAGGCATTACATAGGGGGGAACAACAGTAAGTACAACGCAACACAGTACTACGATGTATACAGAAATCACTGACCATTAACAGCATGTTGAAAAGAAAAACTTTAAATATAAAGACACATAGCAACAATCAGCAACAAACATTCAATTGTTACATAGAGTAGCGTTATATATACGCACATGTATACAATGGGGAGAGGGAAAGGATGAAGGTTACAGCTCAAGGTGACGTTTCAGGCTAGTTACAAACGCTTCGTAATCAATGATAGATGCGATGGTGCCAGGCAGAAGATTCCACTGACGGATGGCTGGGACGAGCGGCGAATGAAAGAAGAGGTTAGTGCGAGTAAAGATGGGTTTGGCTTCGAGTTGGTGGTCAATGCGTGGGAATATGCGATGTGCTGGCGTGAGACGGCACACAGCAAAGAAAGAGTGGCTGTGATATAATTTGTGGAAAAAGGACAGTATGGAAAGCGTTCTAAATCTTTCAAGAAGAGGTAAGTTGAGAGCGCTCTTTATTTCAGTCACACTTGCCGCACGCAAGTAGTTCTTCGATATGAATCGAGTGGCTTTATTTTGAAGAGATTCCAATATTGTTATTAAGTATGCTTGGTACGGATTCCAAATCAAAGAGGCGTAGTCTAACTGCGAGCGCACTAATGTGGTGTATGCTAAATACTTAGTGTCTGCATTAGCTAAACGCAGATCGTGTCTGAGAAATCCGAGTGTTTTAGAAGCCTTGTTAATTACCGTATCTATGTGAATGTTCCATGAAAGGTCGGATGCTAAATGGATCCCTAAATATTTTATGACAGGTACCGATTTTACTTTCATGCTGTTTAGAGTGTAATGGCGAGGTTCGGAGTCAGGTTTTGTGGTAAATGTCACGACTTTTGTTTTCGAGGTATTAATTTGCATTTGCCATTGCGTGCACCAATTGTTAATCTTGTCTAAGCCCGATTGTAACTGAAGTGAATCAGAAGGCTCAATTATTTGTCTGTGTATCACGCTATCATCTCCACACAATCTGACCGTAGAACTCAGGTTATTGCTTATGTCATTAATATCAACAAAGAATAAGATAGGTCCGAGTACAGACCCTTGTGGTACTCCAGATATGATGTAGAAAACGTTTGCCAACATAGTGTAATATGACTGGAGGTAAACTTTGCTTGTCTAAGGCTTTCAATGAAGGCCTTGAAGCTTCTAGGCATCTCCTTGGTACACACATGATCTTGTCGACGCAGTGGGCAGGTGACCCTTTCCTACATTTTCATAAATTTGGTCAGATAGTCAGAATATCATGTGAGTGCTTAAAACACGGTGAACTATTATTGTGGCTGGCATTCACAAAATTTATTCTGCGTAAATGTTATCTGCGATTGGCCCTCGCCGCGACCATTTCACCTTTATTACGGTGAGCACCATCATGAGTTACGGATGCCCGTGCATCAGCCAATGAAGAGGTGTTCTTTCTGGAACTAAGATTTTGTGAATACGGGCTTCCTAAACCGTACTCACTAATTTTTTTCTTTCTTAAGTGCGCTTCCTCGTCGGTTTGCGCCAAGGCACCCGCCACTCTTTTGAGCAATCCGCGTTTTAGCCAGGCCATTCCCGCGGCGATGGCCAATCGCGACTGGTACTTAAAGGAATCTTTGTGGATAGAGGACCAGGTGGCTGACTCATTTAGGTTTTCGTTAGTGAGGAGTTCTTGTCATTGGCCGGCCGCCTTCACTAATAACTCCAAGATCGCTATTGGCAGGCATATGCTCTTACGAACAGTACGATAGCTCCAGAACTTCTCTGTTAATACGGGTGTTGAGGGTGGCAATGTCCATGGACAGTTCCGTCGTTATCTCTGCTCCGGTTTGTTCTTTCTGGAACGGGCAATGCATTTATAGCAACAATATTATCTCCGTCTTACCATCGTTGAAAATTGATGTAATCATCAATACGCACGACAAAAAAAAAAAGAATAAGAGTAACAGTGCGCAGCGCTCCATGCTGTCGTTATTCCTCTCGACACGCCACTGCGCAGTGTTGCTAACTTTGCTAACCATGAAATATTCACTTATATTAACGGTGTCAGCGCACCCGGCATGATTCGGTCTTAGGCACGAGCTAGGCGTTAGGTCTCTTGCATATTAAGCACAAAAGACAGCGCAATAAATTATGAATTGCATTCGAAAGTTTATTCTACTTGAGCGCAACAGGGACGCAGGAGAGGTGCCTAACTATATTGACAAATACAATCAAGTTATGGCGTTTTGACGAGTATATTGTTCAGTTCGTGACGGTGCAAACGGAAAGAGAGAAAACGCTGAGACTCTTTCACCACCTGAGCTCCTCTCGAAACTAACTACGTTAGGAATATTTCGCACGTGTCGTGAATTCAATACGCCTAGACCAACGGAAGAAACAGAATGCATATCTTTGCCTAAAGCATTTAGTCCGCAGCTTCATAGGGGATGCTATAGCTGAACGAAAATTCAGTGAATATCTACCGAGTTCACTAGAAATGCCTATCTGAGGCCGTATTTTCGATGGATTTTTTTGTCCTCTCGTAACAATAATTTCTAAGTTGACTAGCCAGCCCCAGCAATAGGGAGGGGCGTGGCTTAGTGCGGGCCAATGACTGAAGGTAAAAAGAACTAAACGTAACATAATCACTACAAAAGACGGCCACTGGACTCAACGAGTTCCCCAGTGGCTGAATTCATTGAACTCGAACTTCACATATTTCTGGCGGGCACATTGGAAAGGACGTATTGATGCAACCTCCGACCAGCACTAGTAATTTGAATTGAGTATTCGGGCTGCAACTTTTTTTAGGAGTCGATGTAGTATTCGGAGGAAGAACAGGTATTTCAGGTTGTGACACACAAAGATGTATCTTTAGCGCTTGCCCCTTAACCCGTGCGAGGTGTCCTAAAGGCAAGCAAGTCTGTGAGCAATGGAATCCGATAAACGTAATTTTGGAATGGTTCACAAATTCAGTAAACAACATAGTTTGAATCATAAGAATGGTAGAAATGATTAAATCAGGTTTTTTTACTCAGTAATGTCACTGTATTTCCTTTGATGATGCAATGTCACTTGCTAAATAAACTGCATTTATTTCTAGCAGTAAACATCGCTAAACAACAGGACGAAAAGAGAGACACAGACCACCGCGCTAACAACTAAGTGCCCTTATTCTTTCAGTCAGCATATATGTACACTTCTACCGCTATCCCAAAGCGCAAAAGCAACAGAAATTCCGCACGCGCAGGGGCAATAAATTGCAACCAATGAGATAGGAAGGCTATCTCCTTCAGAAGGAGAGAAATGGAGGGGAGGCTTACACATGCTTCGCCGCTATTATGAATGTGAAAGGCTTCGGAAATATGACGTGCGCGGTCATCGCGGTATTTTGACAAATAGGTCACATTTTTAAAAGACGGCTGGCAGCGTATTGATTGCAATGCAGTCATAATTGGCTACCTCTAGCTTGTTTTTGAACCTTGTTTGAGTGTTCGAGCATACGGTCATTGATGCACCGCCCCGTTTGACCGATATAGAAACGCTTACATGAAAGAGGAATCTTATAAATCACAGAGTCACAACAGTCAACAACAAACCTCTGCCTTTGCTACTTTTTACACCTTTTTTAGCGGCGAAGCATGTGTAAGCCTCCCATCCATTTCTCTCCTTCCGAAGGAGATAGCCTTCCTATCTCATTGATTGCAATTTATTGCCCCAGCGTATGCTGAATTTCTGCTGCTTTTGTGTTTTGGGATAGCGGTAGAAGAGTATGCATATATGCTGGTTGTTAGTCAGCGCTGCGGTCTGTGTCCCTCTCTTCGTCCTGTTGTTTAGCGATGTTTACTGCTCGTAATCATGAACCAGCGAGCCGAAGTGCGTGCTCTTCTGCATTCATTTCGTTTCATGCACTATACGAGGCACGAGCCAGAATGTCTCAGAGTGTACTTAATGAAAATTTCTCTTTTAAAATCTGTAAAAGTAGCTTCCTGATTCACAAGTTCACGGATTCCAGAGAGATGTTTCATTTGGAAACATAAAATACATATTTTTGAAATTTTATTTAAACGGTATGGCGTTGCTGTGTTTACCTTACTAACTCGATACATTCTGCTATCATGTTTTTTTTAATAACAGATATTGGTAGCAGAGTGCGAAGTGAGGTGGTTAAAAATGACTGGGAAAGACACTTAAGCCCGCGTAATAGGTCCTGCGGGAATTTACCAGAACACGGACAGTGATAGCTGAGGGTCTCTTATGCGTTGTGACCAAATGCAGGATCTTCCACGGAAACTTCGCGTAATGTGCAGGGTAGTTGACGCATTTTAGGTCGGCCATATTTATCGGCGCTTAGCGGTCGCTCTGGTCATACTTCTTAACTCCCATGTATTACCTAACTGAACTGTATATCGCACTATCCTTTTTTAAAACTGTATTCAACGGCAGAACGCTCATGGAGGCACAAAAGTTTATGGGACAGGGATATTGCGAGAAAGATGAATTTTCGCCAAGCTTTGGCGCATAGCTTCGAATACAAAGTGATCCCTGTCATCCATTAGGTGAGAACCGCTAAGCCATAACAGAAAATAAATTCGCATTTGTCGTGAAACCGATGCACCGTATATAAGCTTTCGTGGTCGTCTGTGCAGCGCGATATCTCTTGGACTGTTGGTGCAGTTTCAAAACAAAGTTTTGTTTTTGGAGTCGGAGGTGTTTTGATGCTGTCGTTGTTGGATTATGTAGAGGAATAATGCGGAGAGGTGAATGCAGAGAGGAGGAATATGGAGAGGAAGATTGGACAGCAGGTGCGCGTGAGGAGAAGGCGTTGTGGAGATGAGGATGCATGCTGTCATCCGCGGCCGAGGCGGAGTGGACACCTGCGCTCGGTCGGCGGCACAAAGGATGCGCCCGGCGTTGCGTGTTGTGCAACGCTACAATAGAAGACAAAAGCACGGCACACGTTTGCGACAAAGTTCACGCACAGCCGGGCGTGTCTCTGTTATGCCTGCGAAGGACTACAAGGTGCATCAGCAAAGAAGCCGCTGGAAGCGACGACGATTCAACTAGACAGGAAAAGAAATGAATGAAGGGAAGGGCGCAGTTTATGGCTCAAAGCAGTGCCAGCTTTGCTTACTTTAACAATAATTTTCGACGGTTTCTACGCCAATTTTTTTAAGTACCACTTGAGAAATAGCATCCCGAATATATCGAAGAGAAAAGAAAGCTCAGAACAGATGCAGCGGTAAAAAAGAAAAATAGAAAACACGCACAATGAACAGTCATGAACACCGATTACAATATGTGCTGCCAGACGGCATATCCCCTTGTTCAATATTTAAAATACAATGGTACACCTTGACTAATATATATATATATATATATATATATATAGGGAGAGAAAGAGGGAGAGAGAGGGAATTTCCTAGAATTTCGAAGGCTTCGGCTGGTGAACCAACCTTTGTCAAAATGCTAACTATATATTTAGAGAAAGCGACTCGGGCGAGCGGGAAGGCAGGCGCTTATTACATGGCTGCCACCTATCGTTAGATACCACCTTAATGAGTGTCACTTTAAGTCCTACAAGAACTATGACACGGCCAAACATCAGCGGGAGAAGCCGTGGCCTCGCCGAAGTTGTACTTGCGCACACTATATATATATATATATATATATATATATATATATATACATATAAATATATATATATATATATATATATATGTGTGTGTGTGTGTGTGTGTGTCTGTGTGTGTGTGTGTGTGTGTGTGTGTGTGTGTGTGTGTGTGTGTGTGTGTGTGTGTGTGTGTGTGTGTGTGTGTGTGTGTGTGTGTACACATACACACGTTTGTGTCCCCGCTAAATCTTCAATAGACTTCAAACTATCCTTGACACACAAGGCCAAGGGCGCCACTGGATATTCAGCGAGTGCCTTTAAAGCGGGGCTTTAAGACACAACAGTAAATATAGCTCGAGAATAAAGCATTGCATAATTCAGACATAACCTGCGATACTATATGCATAGATGGCGCGCGAAGTATCGGCAACACGCGAAGGTCTATTCACAGCGCGCGTTACCAGAGTATGACACTCTCTGTACGGTCACTACACCAAAAGCAAAAGAAAACAATAAAAATAATAAACTTTCACACAGTAAAGAATAAAGCACATAATTATAAATGCTACATGTCATACATTGACAGTACGTTCCACCAAAGAAAGCAGGAAAGAGTGGTTCAAGGTCACATGACCAAGTTAACGCGATCATGGAAGAAGTCAGATTGTGAATTTCTTCATGATCGACCATCTTTCAAAGAGCATGCATAAAGTGCGCTATCTGCTAGAGAGTCACGAAGTGTTGTGACACTGCGTCTTTGTTTACTTCGGCCCGACCAGGGATAAGGAAGATTTTCCGTGGATAGAGGACGCCTATCTGCGAGTGGTTGCGCAGGGACGCTCGCTGCCACTCTTTTTGGAACCAGTCGATGACGAGGAGTTCCATAGATTCATTGAGGATGTTACAGTGAATGAAGGCACTGGACAACCTCCACTTCGTTCCATGTAGGAATTGGGTGTAAAGTCCACTTCCAGGCGTGTAGGCACACTATGGGCGTGTCAAAGGGGCGCGATCAATGTCGTTATGATGTTCTTAAGTGCATGAAAGTGCGAATCCTGAATACCAGAGATAACTTTGTCCTGTCGTCAAACCACGTATCCTCACGATGTTTTTGCCGCATTCTAGGTAAGAACAATTGTGATTTTATATTGAGTATTCAGTTGTGACCTGCGGTATTCAACTTATGTGCCACAATGGCCAATCTGTCTGCCGCCTGAATTTGTTAATGCATACCAGCAACACCCATAATCAATCTAAAACAGAGTTCATGTCCAGTGATAGATGCAATACTAGTGTTTTTGATATTTTATAAGGTAATAAACAATTGTCCTTGTAATAGTGCGATGCTCTTAGCGTCCCCACAGCTCTCATCGAGTCAGAGTAGACTACCTGTCTACCAATGCAATCACTTTCCAATATCTTGTTCACTTCTTGCAATAGAAAATTCAGCAATAGTAAATGACGTCTGGCTAGACAATGAGTAATCTTTGTTCACGTGATGTTGAGGCACGTGAAATGCCGCCATCAAATCTGCATCCGCTGTTGAACCGTCTATAAAAAGGAATGTAGAGAAATCTTTCTGAAGCCTCATTTAAAAAAGTGTTAGGTATTTTGCTTCCAAGAAATGATTGCATACTTTCTTGTCAATGTTATGTGTTTTTTCGCCTCACGCTGTCATGACTCCGTTTGCCGTATACCGTTTTCCCAGCTTTCACTGCCGTCTTTCCTCAATGTTAGCTATATTTCTCGCATATTTTTTTTTGTTCGCAACCCTAAATCATGACGTTTTTAGTCAGAATCAATGAAACTTTTTTGCACCTGTAAACATCCAACAAGTACGACTTACTGCGCCAATGATAACTTACACACCAGTTCCTTACTGGCACTGAAAGCGCCGCTGTTACAAACGACCGTTGAAGCAGGGCGTTGTATTTTTTGAAAACATTTTCTCTCTCTCCTCCCTTTCCTCCAGAGCAAGCCAGCCAATCAGGCTCACTCCTAATTATTCCCCCTGCTTTTTTCAAGCTGTCTTTTAACTTTTTTGCCTGGTTCTTGTAATAGCTGCGCTACGGAGTTTACTCAAGCATCACTGAACGCACTCCGAACAGTTTTCATTAAATTTGACGACGAGACCGTCCAGTGGCCACAAAGTTATGCGCCTGTGATGCGAAAACTAGGAGTAGCAACTGATAAGGAGCAAACAGAATGCATCGGTATTTTGCCTAGATTTTATGCAAGAATATTTATATAATTTATGCATTTCTTCGATGAAAGGGAAAACAAAGGTACATTTTCCCCTGCTTGCTTAATGTAGGGATATGGCGTGTATATCTGCAACGCAAACGCACACGGTTTACTCCGATGCTGTTTCACAGGCATATTCTATGGGCTCCTGTTACCGTCGCTATGTAGGATTAAGCACGAGTAAGTAATTCGTGCAGTGGCTTCTGCACTCTGCTGCCTCGTTATTGCCGCAGAAGTTGCTCTCCTGTTCTAGAAATTCCAATAACCAAAGAACAAACTCTTCATCCACTGCATATGCTATATGCTTCTTGTCTCCCAAAATTATGCACTTAAGTTAACAGCGACCACCACTGGAGAGAAAAAAACGCACTTAACGCCTTCATGCTATCGCCAAAACTTGTGACTTCACCGACAGATACTTTGTTTTTTCTTTCCTTATTTCCTTGCGTATGAAACGGCATTAACGCACATCGGAAGGGCCGTTATTTCATTTGAGTCCAGCGTAATTGCTGGGTCGCGTTTTCTCAGCCACAAATTTCGTGTCTGGAACTCTCGCAGCATGCAAAAGAGGAGAGACGGCAGGGCAGAACTGCTTTCGCCCGGCGATGAGGGCTCGCTTGGCCGCGGGCCCGGCCACGCGTGCACATGTACGCCCCGCCGATAAGCACAACGTGGTGTCGTCACTCTGTGTGGAAGGATCGAATGCCACGTATCTTCCGCCACCACCGGTTAAATCGATTGCACTGAAGCCATAAGTGCGCGAGCGGGCACGAGCGAAGCAGGCTTGTTTACCATGCGGGGTCGTTTCACAACCGCGCCCGCATTACGGCGCCGTGCTGCTCGGGGCGCCTGGAGACAGATCTCACCGCCGGCGCCGCGCGCGTGCCGGGAGGCTTAGCCTCATGCGTCGGAAGTAGTGTAAGCCGTAGATGCTGGCGAAGTTGGAGGCCTTGCGACCGCTGTCGGGACCACTCGGAAATGTTGCTGGGAGAAGCGCACGCGCGGCCTGATGACGACGCTTGTTCAAAAAGGGCCACCGTTGACGTCTTTCGTGTGTCGTCTTCGGCTTTGCCTCGTTTAGGTCGGCGGCTACACTGTGCAAAGAGATTGTTCTTGAAACATAAGCTACATGATCCTCGGATTCGGACGGTTTCCGCGTCAATGTGCTTGAGTATTCGAGAGGCCTCACTGGCGGAGCTTGAGCGAAAAGGAGGGTGAATGAACAAGAAAAAAGTAATAATAAAGAAAAGATAGACAAGTGAGGGGCAAAGGGGGTAGGCATCCGAACACTTGGCGCCTTTCAAATCTTTCTCGTGTATTTCAGAAAAAGGGCCGTTTCATGTGCCTACTGATGATGAGCGTGTGCACGTTCACGAGAATCAAACCGACACGTGCCAGCCTACGCGCAGCACTCAGTCGTACCTAAACATACTTTTTCCGTCCAGGTCCTCAAGGGAAATTGTGCGCTTATATCATCTGGGCCGGGAAGCACGATTGTCCCTCTTCAATCATTACAGGTCCTAACAAGATGCATAGCACAGTTCCAAAGAATGGAAGTGTAGCTGATTGGTTCCTGTACTAAGTTTGGGGAAGTCTTCTCTTGACTTATCATCCTACTTACATATTACACTCTCCAGCTATGCCGGCAAGGTCACGGAGAGCGCACTGACACAAATACAGAGGTACTCCGAATACCACAACACATATCCTGATTAACTTGCCAGCTACCGGCGTTGACCATGGTGATTGTCGATCTAATAAGATCTTGAATGTTACACACTGCAGGATAAGTCGACGAAACGTCTATCTACAGCGCTATTTATTGACGTAAAATGACCTCGTGATAATATCGCACAAGAAGTCAATATTGATGCACCAATGATTGCCGAACTTTGTGGATGTTTTCTTTACGTGGGTTCGAAGCTGCATCTCAAGCAATCAAGCAAATCTTGATTCATTCTCATTGATGAAGTCACAACTACTGAGAGTTATTCTTGTCGTAGCGTGCGACAGTGCGGGACTTTAAATCTTACATTTTAAGTTATCCCCATGCGCACCTAACCATCTACCCCCCTCCCCCACACCACCCCACCCCACATACGCACGTACGCCACACACACGTGCACACACACGTGCACAAACACACACACACACACACACACACACACACACACACACACACACACACACACACACACACACACACACACACACACACACACGCACGCACGCACGCACACACACACACACACACACACACACACACACACACACACACACACACACACACACACACACACACACACACGCACGCACGCACGCACGCACACACACACACACACACACACACACACACACATGCGCGAATACACGCACAAACGCGTGTCTTAAATCCTATTTACCATGACGAGTAGAAACGGTGCTCTCTGAGTATTTACTCCGGGTTCCTAAACAGCACTTGGCTGCCAGATGGCGAAAGAATGAGAGCAACACTCGCGACGTTTACGGGGCATGAAACAGCCGACAGTTGCCGACCAGAGGGCAAGAAAAAGATAAGCGCTGCTGAAGCGCCAGGAAAGTTCCCTAGCCGAGGCGTGAAGTGCTAAGCGACGAGAAGGGCCGAGCTGGGGCACCCGTACTCATAATGACTTTCGGCTGCTGTGTCTTCGCGATACTTTATAGCTGTTCGCAGCACACGGTCGAGATTTAATAGTCAGCTGCCTTTAATTGTCCTTGACTCCAGACTGAGCTGATTTAATGCCTCACTTGTCGAGCGGCTAATCGTGTTTCGCAAGTTCGTCTTCCTATTTTGTCGCTTCCGATACTCTTTCAAGACTGCGCGGCTTAAGCGTAAATACACGCGCACATGAACATCTTACTTTCTATGCTTTATTCTAGTGATTTCAACGACCGTTCCTTGCTCATATTTAAGGACATTTTTTTAAATTTTATTTTCACTTTCGTTTATGAGGGCCACCTTATTGTTAATAAACAAAGCAAAGTGGGTAATGTGGTTCTTCTGATCCTCAACCTCCACAATACCTCAAGACTAAATGTAGGTGGTGTTCCTTACTTTCTTGTTAAATAACTGACATCCCAAAATTTGATTTTAAGAATAATTGACATGCACAACGCTGAAGGTATTACATTTGCGGTAAGAGTGAAGGGAGGCCACGAATGGTTCTGCCCGAAACAAGGCTTCGTAAACATGCCATAATGGACTCGTCCTAAGCTCGTCTTTTATGCTGTTTGCCATTACTGCTTTAAAGTTCTTGGTTATTTTGCATCTGTGTGTGCCGAATGCGCATTTCAGTGCATCAATTTCTTCAGAAAGTGCACTTCTCTTTATTTATTTGTGCATGCAAAAAGGGTTCAGAGGAACTGCTTTCTGAAGATCTGTATAACAAGCAAAAAAAGTTTATGTAGGCTGCACAAAGAAAAAGGCCTATTTTTGTAAATATGTTATTTAGTTCAAATAAAAAAGGCAGCTGTCAGTATTCTGTTCCAAAGTGAAAATCGCCCCTACCAGCTCTGCTTCATTTTATGATGTTGATGGTCCATTCGGGGGCACTCAACTGACAGCCTGCACTTTGGCCATGTCGGGTGTGCTGTCACCATGACCAAGGTCGATCGACATCCTCACCAAAAGTCGAGTCCAAACTCTATAAAAGAAACATCTCATCATTTTGCTATCAGTTTTGTCATCTTGTG
Source organism: Dermacentor andersoni (assembly GCF_023375885.2). Taxonomy (NCBI): domain Eukaryota; kingdom Metazoa; phylum Arthropoda; class Arachnida; order Ixodida; family Ixodidae; genus Dermacentor; species Dermacentor andersoni. The sequence goes on from NC_092814.1 coordinate 144,322,703, forward strand.
TGTTTCACACATGGCCGTGTGAAATATTCCGTCACTTGGATACTGAAAAATATTCCAGCATTATCTGGCAGCCAAGCTGAATACACAATAAATGGAAAATATTAAAGAGCAAATATAGTTGTCACATTTGATTGATCAAGTACAGCAGAAATGGAAATAAATCAGTGATACTGCATGCGTTGGCTTTGAATGCAAGAAACGTAAAAACAGGAACTTGCAGCCACGCCACTTTCAATTTTCCGCGCTTGCTACACCTCACAACAAGTTTGGCATCGTCCCGGGAATAGTAATCGCTTAAAAATATGATGAACGAGTGTCGGCATAAATTAACAGGATACTTAACCGGGCAATGTTTGCGCGTAAAACGACTCACGTAGCGAAGCTACTGTAAAATACCCGATGACGCATCTGCGGGCGTTTGGGCGAACAATTAAAAAAGGAATGCGAGTTTCACTTGTTTCACGCCTACTAAGCTAAGATAGAATTTGAGTTTCTTACTAAACTATACTGGATATTTACGCTCCGAATAAAACGCTGGAAATTTTGTTACCGTCACATTGCATACGCATGAAAGTGAGGAAATTGCTTTTATTGTTTTCTGCCCAGGCGGCACGTAGCAGCTACCACTCTCATGCAACAAAATCATGAAAGTGGTAATCGTGACACCGAAAACAACCACATACAGCGCCAACGTTACGCCCCTTGCAGCTGGAACTAAGCACCATCAAGCCAGTTTGTTTTCTAGCCTTCATAACGCCATGAACACGACCAAACATAGAGCGAAACAACTGTCTGCTCTCGAAAATTATTACCACTTCCATTTACATACCTAGCGCAGCCACAAGCAAAAGTCAATGGGCTAGCTGTCCACAAGCCGCAGGTTAGACTGACAGCAATATATTAAGGCAACGTAAAACAATTTCCTCGCTGACTTAGCAGCCGCAGTGTGCGCTAAGTGCCGCAGTTCTCGGTTGCGTCTCGAAATTCACACCATGATGACGGGCACTGCATCTTTCACATGAAATATTGCACGCTTTGCTCCGGAGCTCAATAGGAGGGCGAATCGCATTTGTACGTACCTGAAATCTGCATGCCGAAAACCCGACGACGCCTCCAAGAACGGGGCACACAGCCATAGCACCCGTGCAGCCGCTTCATTTGGACGTGAGGCACTTCTATGAAACATTTCACATGCGACGTCTCTCACACCGATTGTGCGAACACGAGAAGGAGAGGAGACAAAGGAGAGGAAAGACAGGGAGGTTAGCCAGTGTAGGTACCGGCTGGCTACCCTGTGCTGGGGAAAGGGGTAAAGGGAATAAAAGGAGAAAGAAGAAGAAGAGAAAAAAAAAAGAAGAAAATTGACACAGTAACGCGAAACTACGCGCTACAACGTTCAGAGGCGGTCGCACAATTCACATGTCCTTAAAAACTTCAACAAAGCCCTTAAGGCCTTGAGTGCCGAAGCCCGTCTGGACCAGTGTCCTAGAGCTTTTTCCTCAGTAAAGGGGCGATTGTCCAGTTTTGCGAGAGCGGTCACGAGCACTTTTCTTCGCACTGCGTAACGGGGACAGTCACAAAGGAGGTGTTCAATCGTCTCCTCGCAGCCGCAGGTGTCACAAGTAGGGCTGTCGGCCATTCCAATGCGGAATGAATAGGAGTTTGTGAATGCCACGCCGAGCCACAGGCGGCACAGAAGTGTTGCTTCCGCTCGTGGCAACCCTGGTGGTAGGCGGAGTTGCAGACGTGGATCCAATTTGTGGAGACGTGCGTTCGTGAATGCACTGGTGTTCCACAGATTCTGTGTAAGCTCGCGGGCGAGGGAGCGAAGACTTGTGGCTGCATCTGTTCTTGACAGCGGTATGGGTGTAATCTGGGCACCATCATGAGCCGACCGGGCAGCGTCATCCGCACTGTCATTTCCTGAAATTCCACAGTGACCCGGTATCCACTGGTAGATGATGTTGTGTCCCTTGTTGATTGCGTGATGGTGGAGTAGTCGGATGTCTGCGACTAGTTGCTCATTTGGTCCATGGTTGAAAGGGGACATCAGACACTGAAGAGCTGCCTTTGAGTCACATAAGATGGACCATGAATGTGATGATTTGTGAACAATAAACTCCAGAGCAGCACGGATAGCTGCGAGTTCTGCAGCCGTCGATGATGTAATGTGAGATGTCTTGAACTTGAGTGTGACGCACTCTGCGGGAATCACCACTGCTCCAGAATGACGCAGGCCGCATTGCGACGCCGTGCAGCCATGCATCTACTGCGTGCGCGGACTCGCAGAAAAACAAAACGATAGGGATGAAAAGATGGCGGCTCTCGTTCCGGAGACAAAGCAGTGGCGTGGCGGAAAAGCGCGAATAAAAAAAATTATGGGGTTTTAGGTGCCAAACCACTTTCTGATTTTGAGGCACGCCGTAGTGGAGGTCTATAGAAATTTTGGCCACCTGGGGTTCTTTAACGTGCGCCTAAACTAAGTACACAGGTGTTTACGCACTTCGCCCCCCATCGAAATGCGGCCGCCGTGGCCGCGATTCGATCCCGTGACCTTGTGCTCAGCAGCCCAACACCATGGCCACTGAGCAGCCACGGCGGGTAAAAGCGCGAATTAATGTTGGCAATTGTTGGTTCTGTCGTTATGCCGGCGGTGGTGGCTTTAGTGATGTGTGTTGCAGCTGTCTAATTTTTTATTTCTTTTCCCCAGACAGTATGGTGAAGTTCAGTTCTTTGCTTACATTTTTTACTATGTCGCTTGGCATTATTTTTTTGTTTTTTTATGTGATTAAGCTGTCAATTATAGCTTCCCACATTTGCGCGCGCCAGCTTCCCATGCAAATCTCGGAGGTCATGGGACAATGCGTTAGGAAACGCCGTTCTTTTCGTTCTTAGCGTTTCATCATCGTTTCTTCAACTGAGATAGAAGCGTAGTGTCCCTTTTCCCGGGGCTGGTGAGGTGGCGACCAAGAAAGCATCTCTCAGCGGGAGGCTAGGGAGTAAGTTGGCGTTAGTTGTTATCGCGAAATTCGCGGGCCCTGCGATTTTTTTACAACTTTACCATTTCTATACTTACCCAACAAGAAAAACCACCATCCGTTCGTCAGTCCATACAGCACGATATCTTTCAAAAATTTGGAGGACGCTTAAGCTTCGCCTTCAAGAGTGGAACGCGATAGCGTTATCGCACCCCGTTCGCACCACCTACTCAAACGCGCTACGCCACCCAAACGTCGCGATCGGCACAGATAGCCAGGCCCCGACGCGCCATGAAGGCGGACGCGATCATGGGGCGAGATGCGCGCCACGTGTCGGGGCAGCGCCGTACATTACGAGGAGGGGGTCTTTTGTGTTTGCCGCAAGATGGCTCTACGTGTGCGCAGAGCGCAGAAGAAATGTAGCGGAAACGTACTTCGCTACTCGTGAAAATGCGACTTCTGTAAGTTACATGGTCATAATTACCGATATATACCGCAGTATAACTTTCTACGGCACGTTTCTAAGGCAACACCGCATTCACTAGAGGCGATTTTGTCCTGTTTCCAAGGCGCAAACTCGTGGCCGAGTGGTAGCGTCTCCGTTTCACACTCGGAGAGCCTGGTTCGATTCCCACCAGCCCATCTTGCAAGATATTTTTATTTATAAAGTGCCTTCTGGTATTTATCGCTCACGGCCAACGCCGCTGACGCCGACACCGGCTTTTCTGCGACACGAGCTCCTTAACGCTGTCGCGTTAAAATAGAACCAGCAGCAGCGAGTGAATTCACCTCCGTGCTAGCTCTCGCTTCAACGCGACCGAAGCGGCGAGAACACAGCGTTCACGAAGCTCTGAGCACATGCCGTACTATGCATTTTTCGCCGATCACTTTGAAGATAGCCGTACGCGCGTCTGTTTTCAGAGTAAACGGCGAGAACACAGCGCGTGAAGTTTTCAGGAGTGGGCACACTCTGTCCGCATTGCAGTTAGCTTTCAAGATACGGTTCGCACGGCCGTGCCACAAGCAGACGCTGCCAGAGAACGGTTGATAATGGTACGACGCGGATGAGTGAAGCGCTAAAGAGCGATAACGGCTGAATATAACCGGGAACGTCATCAGCGCACCTGGCACCGCCACCTGCAGTACTTTGCTTGCTTCATTCACTTTGCGCTGCCGACCCCAGCAACTCGTGTCGCCGCAGCGCTGTCGCTTATACTCGTCGGATCAAGTCTCATAACATTGATGACATTGGACTGCCTGTAGATGAGCAAGTGTCGCAATGCTTATAAACATACTTAGAAAACTCCTAGAGGAGTTTCTGCCTGATTTTTTTTTATCGGCAAGGTGCAGTCGGTGGTGATCCAGAGCTGACAATGCATGTAAGAGGGGCGCGAAGCTTTTCTTTTTATGAGATTCTTGCCCAGCTCCCAAAGACCTGCTCAAGCTAAGACTTGCTGATGGCTGTATGTAGATGTTTTTTTTTGTTTTTTTTTTCTATTGTCGCATGCCCTCGAACCGCCATGAATCCTACTGTGTAATGATATTAGAGTAGTATTCACGTCCAATAGGAAATGCAGCCGGTAATTGGACTGCCTAAGGTTTGCGGCCCGGCGGCAGCTTCGCTCCCCCGTTTCCGTTGACAAGTTAGGGGGAGGGGTCTAGAGCAACCTTACGCCCCCCCCCCCCTCCCCACAGTGGCGTAGCCAGAAAAGTTTACGTGTGAGGGGGGCGGGGGCTCCTAATTGACCGTGGAGGGGGAAGGAGATGGGCCAGTGCTATTGTAGCAAAAATTTTACTCATTGTAAGCGTTAGAAGTGCCCGGCGTGCCCCACTTGGCTACTCCGCTACCCCGCCCCTCCCGCAATCAAGCTATCAGAACGTACATGACACGCATTCATGACATAACATGAATGACATGCCACGAAGCTGGCATATGGATGTCGTGACATCATCATCATCAGCCTATTTTGATGTCCATCGCAGGACGAAAGCTTCTCCAGCGATCTCCAATACCCCTGTCTTGTGCTAACTGGTTCCACGTGTTTTCAATTTTTCTCATTCCATCACGCCGACCTTATTCTCTGCCATCCTCGACTGTGCTCCTCTTCCCTTAGCACCCATTCTGCAACTCCAATGAACCAGCGGTTCTCTCGCTTAAGCAGTGCATGGTCTGCCCAGCACGACTTCTTCCTCCTAATGTCAGCCCGAATATCAGCTATCCCCGTTCGCTCTCTAATCAACATCGCTGTCTTCCCGTCTATTATCGTCACGCCTAACATTTTTCATTGCATCGCTCGTTGCGCGGTCCTCAACGTCTTCCCAAGCTTCTTTGGTAACCTCCAAGTTTCGGCCCCATATTTTAGTAACGGTAGAAAGCAATGATTAGGAGTAAGCTCCATGGTCATGATTTAGTAATGCCTACCGTAAACTCTCCAACTAACCTTTTATTTTTGTTAATTTCCTTGATCAGAGGCCCCTGCGAGTAATTACCCTCAATAAAAGTATTTTAGCGCAGGTTCTAGAGGCTGACTGCTGATCATGACATTTCGTTCTCTCGCCAGGCTGTCGAACACTACTTTCCTCTTCTGCATACTAACCTTCAATCAGACTCTTACACTTTCTTCGCTAAGGTCCTCCAACGTTTGTTTCAAATACTCTGCAACGTTGCTGAGTATGCCAATGTCATCTACAAACCGTAAGATGGTGAGCTATTTACTGTTAGCCCTCACGTCTAACCATTCCCAGTCTAACTGCTTGCACAACTCTAAGTATTCAGTGATACCATTGTAAGGATTTTGCCATTGATCATGCGAAGCCTTTTTGCAGATATCTGGCTATGCAAAGTCGACGCGTTAGGGTCATCCGTTCGAAATCAATATTCGTGGGAAACTTCATTCTTGACCGCTGTTCGGAGTCAGTGCGCTGCTGCCTAGATGCCCCGATCTAATCATTCCAGCTACCTGATTCAAGCGCAGGTACGTAGCGCGCGTTTCATGTATAGCCAATGTCAAAGCGTAAACTGTCACTGTTCATTTATCATATACTGTAAGCTTGCTCACTTACTCCCGTAAAATGAGGGTGTAAAGTAGAAAGACTGGGGTGTTCCAAGGGTGGTTTCTTATTGAACACCCCTTTTCCGTTAAAAACAGGCTGTTGCAAGGGCGAAAAGATAAATACACGCGCATTACAGCCATAGGGGTGGGAAAATTTTGAGTGTGTAAGATGGTGATTTGTACAAAAGTGCAAATTTCACATTTTAAAGCTAACTGGTGTCCTTTCCCATAAGCAGCATTAACATCCGAGCTTTGGCTTTTTAAGCGTCTTTCATTAGGCTGATCGATGTTAAAAAAATTACCGGGATAATATATAGACTCAAATTTAGCACCAGGAACTGTATTATTTAGGCTGTTACTTCACTGTCGTCGTAATCAATGGTTCTCACCTTTACATTATACTCTGAATGATGCCCAGTGACGAAATATATTAAAACTTCTAAACGCAGACTCATATTACCATTATTTGAGGCGTATAGCGCCGGCTAAATTTCGGATGGGAAAATGTGTGCATTTGTGGAAATTACTGTGCTTGCAGAACAGTTACAGATATTCTGAGAAGTGTAAGTAATCGTCAGCATTTTAATGTAGAGTACATCTTCGTAATTCACCATTTATATATTTCACCAAAAATATAGGAGATTCACCATTTATATAGAAGTGACGGTGAATAATGCAGCGGAAAAACGGTGAACGACGAAACTAACTTTCTATTGGACGAAATCGTGCCCACAAAAGCAAGTTGTACTGAAAGCGCAGCGATATTGGCAAACACGGTCGGCGATCGTCGAAGTCTGATCTGCCAGTCAAGCGCGTCGGCTTTTGTACATGAGCCATCGAAGGTTCCAGAGTAATCACTGGTGCCCGCACGTCTTCTAGAAGGTTCTACACAATTCGTGTCGCACATGTAGTCAGATTACGCAAGCTTCGCTGACAGCAAACAGCAGAAATAACCATCGATAACGTTCGAGAAAATTCCGGTACATGCGGGCGCATCCCGCGCTGAGCGATAACATTTGTTAGACGGAGAAAAGCGGTCACCCGAAAAAGATTAAGTACACGTGTAAATATAAATATATATGAACGAGAAGAAAGGAAACCGAGGGGCCCGACTTTTATTAATCATATCATACGAAATCAACTAACAAAGACATCACGGACAGTACAGGGGAAATTACCTCTAGTTATGAACTCAATTAAAGAAATCAAAAATTAATGGAAATGAAAGCGGCTGAAAAACCAACTGGCCGCAGGTGGGACACGAACCCACGTCCTTGCGTTCCGCGTGCGATGCTCTTACTTACCCTGCACACACACACACACACACACACATATATATATATATATATATAAACGAGAAGAAAGGGGGTTAGCCGAGATGCCCGAAGGCTGTGGGATCGACCCCCACCTGCGGCAAGTTGTTTTTTCATCCACTTTCATTTCCCTTAATTCATCGTTTCTTCATTTCATTTATTAAGCACAAGTAATTTCCCCTATGTTGTCCTTGGTGTCAGTGTTTGTTGGCTTGTTATGATATGACTATAAATCTGTATATGGGGTACTTCAGCGGCGAGGCTGTAAACTTTTCACTGCTTATTGGTGTTGACTACAGACTAGAGTGCTTACTTGCTGCAGCGAGGGTATTTACTCGCGATTCCTCGTATTTGCCTTAAGAAACAGACTTACTTTCATCCACAGAAGCTGGCTGCTGTTTATTAGACCACGAGAGAGCAATGAATCCCCTTTCGAAGATCATTTTCCTCATCTCTCTATTCAGACCTTCATTTTACCGTAACAGACACTAGCCCTAGCTTCCCTCACCACACATGTCGCCGTATAAGAGAAGCTGGAGGCGTAATTTCGACCACATGACGCTCAGGCATTTAAAGGGACACTAAAGCGAAACAATAAATCAATTTAGACTAATGAAGCATTGTTTGAGAACCCTGTGGGCAGTCATTAAAAAAGAATTCTTTGATAATTAGATGAGAAAATTAAGGTCCAAGTATCAGTATTTGAATTTCGCGCCGAAACCCCGACGCCGCTACGTCAGTGTGACGTCAGGGATTCCAAAGAATGTTTTCGCATTTGGGCCGCGTTGGCTGAGTAAAGGTTCCCGAAACTTGCCATATTTAATATTTGGTTCCTTTATAACACAATGTAGTCAATCTGTACCGCTATATACAATTAGTAGGCCCTAGAAGATGCCATCAAAATCCAAAACGTTACAGTCCCCAGATGCGGGAACATAGTAGGCGTCGGCACCCGTATTTCGTTGTAGCGCTTTTTCTGGCTTACCAAACGTCTTATCGTTATAAGAGTGGTGTTTTTGGTGTTGTAGAACGGTAATTTACTGATGCAGAAGAAATCATTTTTCACTTTAGTGTCCCTTTAAACTCCTCCTATAGCTGCGCAATGGTGGCCGTGCAACAATTTGAAAAAGTCGCAGTTTCGCCCGAAAGGCGAAGCATCGATTGCGATAGAAAATTAGTAGACAGTTATATGAAGTAAGGGTAGCAGCTTTATCGGCCATATAAACTTGTAAACATTTGTTTATTAACTAAATTAACAAGCCTGGTGTCACGCCCACACAAGCAAGCATGAACACATCTCACTCGACGACCGCGGAAACTCACGGTCAAAACACTTGGGTGAGGAAGCGTGGCAGCAGCAGCGAACGAATTGGCCTTCATGGGGCCTCTCACTTCAACGCAAACAAGCAGCGAAAACAGCGCAGACGAAGCTATCAGCAATTGGCGAGTCGCTCAATAGGTCGCTTTCAAGAGGGGGCCCGCGGGGCCGCGCCATACGCAGCAGATGCCGGAGTGAACCGCTCCCCCCCCCCCCCCCCTAACTCCGCTTCGCCCCACTGCCTTGCGCACGACGGCCGACGGCGCACTTCGCCTCCCCCCTCCCCTCGCTTTCTCCTCTCTTGCTCGTGCGAGATTGAGCCGCCATCGTCGGCTCACCGCCTCACGCTCCCAACCTTTCACTCGCACATATAGCATACGGCGCACGGCGATGACGTTATCGCCCTTATACTTTATACCTAGCATGGAGAAAGGAAACTGAGCAGGGGACCTGACGTCACTCTGTGAAGCTTACGCCATCTTCGGCTGGTCGCTTCTGAGCGCTCTGGAGCGCTTTTGCGAGCGGCGTTATCTTCGGCTGTTTGAAAGAGGGTGGGCGACCTGCGTTCGGCTGATTCTTCTCGATTGCTCTCCTCCATGTTCGAGCGCTCTGAGGCGCTCCGAGCCCTGTCGTCGGATCAGTCGTCGAGATTGAAACGCCATCGCAGCCCCGCGTCACTGCTGTTAACGACCCACCGTAGGCAACCTAGGCCACTGCATGCTCGCGTTTCGACGAATGCTCGTCCCGCCGGCGCGTCCGCCTGTTTTCCCGGCAGCGCCGCGAGCTTTGCATAGGCGAAACATCGGACGTTCACAATAGTCACGTGTTTTCGCATCTCCCATTTCCTCCTCCGAGAGCGAGTCTCACGTTCGGCTTGCGCGCTTGTCCTCGACCTCTGAGCTCGGGGAACGCCGGATCTGCCCGACTCTGCTTCGGGGGAGGGAGGCGACCAGTCGAAGATACCATAAGTGAAGCCGGAAGTTGGCGTTGCTCATAACGTTGCTCCGCCTATCGGGCCAGCTCTCCTCTCTTGTTTACATTTCTCGCGAAATCACGGCGCGCTGCGCGCAACCGGGCTGCTCGGACGCACGCGCTCTGCAGCAATAGTAAAGAATCGCCATGTCTCATTGCACAACCATTGCCGAAGTCATGTTGAAAGAACTTCATAATGAACTTCGCAAATTGGGCCGTGAGGTCGAATCGGCTGCTTTTACCGGCTTTTATGAAAATAACCATGCCTTATAAGGCCAGCTAACTGAACTCATCAACCGCAGGTACCGGCCGCTGCCGAGTTCTTGCATGTTTTTAAAGAAAGGTCCCCTTTATCGCTGCCTTGTACTTGCTTTTCGCTAATTGGGCTTCCAGAAGCTCTCAGACTGCCTTCTGAGCTAGACGTCTGGCGATACGAAACAAATGTACGCATTCTCACTGCACTGCAAGAACGCACTGGAGACACGTACGACACACCGACCCATTTGCGATCCGTTTGGAGTTCATGAGCACAAACACATATTCTCGCTGTGGCTTGATGAATCGTCGTACTTTATTGAACAAACTTTGGGTGGCCGCGCATCACTACGACAGCTCGCCAGTGAGGAGACAGAATGTCATTTCTGACTCCGCGTTTAGATTCATTGACTGCGGCCTGAGGTGCCTTCTTTCCACGGTAAGTGAAGCTTCACAGAAACAAAGTTTTGCGATAGCCGGCGCATGGTGCAGAACAGTACGCGTGTAGAACCGGCTTCCATGCAACATGCAACAGCTGTCTGATGTGTTCGTGGGCGTACGTTCTGTGGAGCCTTGCTCACTTTTGCAGCGCATCCGCTAACCTTCACTTCCCTGCGCTTCTCGCGCGCACAGATAAGATACGCCTGCGGTAGGGAGGATCAACCGTAAGAAGCTTTTTTCCCATCTTCCAGGATGCAGCGTCGGTAGCAAAATGCACATCTTATGCGTAACGCTATATCAGTGGGTGTATTGAGGTACTCCTGTGCAGGTGTGCATGAACCTCGAACGCGCTCTGTTTAAAAGACTTCGTGCTGTCGCGAGTACTGCGAGAAACAAGCAACAGTTAAGCAACATGTGTTTTAATATGCACAGAAGCAAGTTATTACTGAACACGAATGTTCAAAAACCAGGACGACACATTCTTGCATAACGTACGTTCCACGTGCCGCAAATGCACCATGTGCTGTCAAAAGCAGGAATCACTGACCTGCAAGGCGTTCATTGTGCAGATTCTGAAACTCATCGGTTTCGACCTGCGACGGCACGTTAGCATGATTCCGCCAATGAGGGCAAAATACCCCGCGGATATTCCTTCTTCCGTTGCCATTGCCGTGCCACGGTACATTGCGTACAGCGTTGCATGCGCGTTCATTTCAGGAACTTTAGTTCCTCCTGTCCCACCTGGCCACAGCAACATCCGGGAGAGCACGGTCCAGTTAACACACCGCAACAAAACACGGAGACCAACGCAAACGTGCCCAGATGGTGCCTGTGCCATGGAACGAAACCTACGCAGCAACACGTGTGAGCGCACACAACAATAACAACGCCGCCAGTGGGGTGCGAAAGGCATGGCCGCTACAGCAAAAGAAATAAAAGAAGCAAAAAAAAGGAGAACGTAGTACGTCATTTCCTCTACAATTTTCTCTTAGCGCACGTACGGGTATACGGCTTCACCAATTTTTCCTTCCTCCATGATGCGGAGCATCACGACGAGTGCGACGACTACGGCAGAAATGCCTCTGGGGTGTCCATATAAAGGCGATCGCAATAAAACATGGGTGCGATCGAGGGTGGGACTATTGCAGAGCTCCCGGAACTTGTGATGTCTGACGAAAAAGTGGCTGGCTGGGTTGGGTCAGGTTGGATAGGCTTCGGTCAGTCGGTCGGTTAGCCGGTTGGTTGGACCGGATTGGGTTAGATGGTTAGGTTGCTAAGGTGTTTGCTATAGAAAAGGTTGGCCTGCCAGTCTGGGCGGGTAAATTGCTGCTGTTCAAAAATGTGTTGCCATGTGTCTCGAAGTTTAGTGTCGTGTTAGGTCATTAGAAGGTGCGACACCCGCTTACGCTCGATACTCTGGCCTTTGGATGTTATTATCTGTTGCACACACGTGTTTTGAAAGCCTCTTCATTGCAAGGTATAAAGCACCGACCTCCTTTTGAGGTTGAAACGTCAACAGGACCAACAAATAAAGTGTTCTGCCATCGCCTGGTTTTTTTTTTAACTCTGTGCATAGCGGAAAGGAAGGTTGTTCAGCTATGAATGTACATGCTGGAGTGTTCGCGCATCCTGTTTGTGTTCAATAAGTTAGAGTGGCTTCCAATCGCTTAAGACCCTTCACCGCACAGGGCTCATGTGGCGGTGGCCAAAGCGACAGAAAGTGCCAGCGAATTGCGTCTTTTGGAAACCGGTGGCTAATTGGTGTTCTAACGGACGGTGGCCTCGAGATCGCCCCTTCCGCAAGAGTATCGGCTCTTTAATTCCCACGGATCAAAGCTGTTCCTCTCATTTTATGCATTGTTGCATAGCTGGCAGCGGCCAAGTGATTATTGCCACACAGCTCAACGGCCGCTGTGGTCGATAATGCGGTGATTCTCTTTTTAATAAAAGCTGAGCGATATATAGGAGTAGTAATTGAGGTTCCTGAAGATAGAAGACTCTGCAAATTAAATAATATGCCATGTAAAAGTGCTTTGGTAAGCAAACACTTGCACAGACAATCAAATCCTAGGCCGTGTCTCAGCGGAAATGGCGTTCTGCTACTTAACACAATGTCAAGGCTTCAGTTTCCTCCAATTTCCTTTTCAGTTTCAGTTTCAGGACGGCCCGAATGTTGTGAAGGCGGAACGCAGAAACGCCCTTATACACTCATGCTTTTATGCCAGTTGAAATATCTCGCGGTCAATATTATATTTGCTCTAGCCTATTATACGCTCAGTGCGAGCGTTTAAACATTTCGGGCGACTGGGGCAGCATCAGTTCCGAATAGTTGGCAGTATCCTCACTATGTTCGACTAAAACGCACTTGCACTTTTACTGACCAAGTCCTTATTTTATCTTCCCATGTATATAAAAGTGGTCTCAATGCCTAAGAAATCAAAGAGGTTATTGTGAATGTGGGGCCGAATTCACAAAGCTTTTCGTTCGTAAGTGCTGTTTTTCATTGGCTGATCTCCTTCGCTAATAATATGACCTAGATCCCTATTGGTTGAAACGAAGGCTTTTAGCGTAAGAGAGTTTTGTTTATACGGGCCATGGTCTACCATGAAGAGGAACACTACGGCCCCACGATTCTCACCAGAGAAATGCGCACACGTTAAATCATCACACGAACCATTCTTTTTCACGGCGTTACTGACAGGGCAAGTGTATATATGCCTGATACGCAAAACATTAGGCATTTTATACCTTTAAATACAAGGCTGTTTCTTTAATGTGCGCGCTTCCATCAAGAAACCAAATCAAATTAAGCGTACATACATGAATACGCACTACACTTACCTTAATATCTTTATTATTCAGCGGCAGCTACATGTCTTAAAATCTGTGTATGCAACTACATACTCCACTACTTTAGGAAGACTTATTTGAGATTAAAAGAAGAAAAAAAAATACGCGAGCAATATCACGTAGTGGCCCATAAATGTTTTCTCAAGGCTACTTCGGTGCATGAGAGGCTTATAACTTTGGCACTTCCTCGCCTGATGAAGGAAAAACTGAATTTATTGAAATTCTTGCTTCAATATATCAGTCTGCAGGTGCATTGAACATACGCTGTGCAAACTAAAATTTTTGAGCTATTTCAGAAGCTAAGAACTTAGAATCGAGAGCAAATAATTCGTACGAGCGAAATACATATTGCCCTGAAGTTGCTGTCGAATGGAGTGGCTTTGGAGTGGATATATATATATATATATATATATATATATATGTTGCGTTTGAGGAGTGAACAGAATTTCACGCGCACAGTTGAATATAGAAGTGCTCTCTAGCCCGAGTATTCAGCTTGAAAACACTATTGTTACATTCGGACATGTGAAGTCACACGCCAGTTTTAAACTAGCACTTGTGGTATAATCGTGACATCACTTTCCGAGTAGACCCTGGTACACCAGTCCCCGATGCAATTCTTCTCAGGTAGTGATTTATCATGCGGGCGAGCCGGTGCATTGGACTCCATAAGGCGACACGTGCGTCCAGTGACCGCATTCATCACATTATCATTGTGGTGAAGTTACCGCTATAGAGCAAGGCGCTCTCCTTATACCGAGTATTTCGCAAACGTTGTCGTCAGCTGGATAGCAAGATGAACTCCCCATAGCACCGCAGTTCGCAAACACAGCAGCAAACTCTTCTTCCAACACGAGCTCTAATGTTTGCCCTGGAACATATGATGACGCATGTATAAACAAAAAAAATTGTTGATGGACGCCAGTATAGCGTCACTTCGATCCGAAGATTGCCGGCCGTACTAGGCACTATCGTTGTCCTCAAAGTATTTATTTTGCCTCCCGGACACAAGTTCGTGCAATCAACAGTCCTTCCCATTCATCTTAGCAGCTAATGTTTCTTCTGGAGAGCCGTATCGCCCTCCCACACACACACACACACACACACACAGGGAGAATATCTCAAGAGCCGTACACACCCGTACAACGTAAATGGGCATGAACTAAGCAAGAGTGAAATTAGATAAGACAAAAAAATGACAACCGTTCCATCTTCACACGTTGCTTTTCGTGAGAATCTTCGCACGTCCTGCACACCTTGAAGTCGGCCACGTCACCGGGAACTCTGGGAACGTACGGGACAGTGCCTGTAGCGCACGGTCCCGATTAGTCACGTCTTGTACATTTCCGATCCTCGTCAGGTCGTTCTCGAACCACAGACGGTCGCACACTCTACAACTAAATCCAAAATGTTTATTCTTGAAATTTTCGTCGGAACTTGGCATCTGGACCTTTGAAGTCGTTCACTCGGTCAATCCGGTACCTCTGCCGCCATACCGCATTTCGAGTCTGGCGCCGTTGCCGGTTCGGAGGTGCCCGGGCTCGCGATTGTCGTTTTCGTTAAGCATCGCGGGACAGTTCTTCGTCGGTGGTCCTTTCGCGCCGGCACCGTTTACATTGTAGTTGCTGTTCCCTCCGGCGCTCCTCGTACCATGTTGCTCTTCGGGTGCACGAACTATACGTCTCCGCTCCATCGATAACGCAGCTGTTTTAGCGCCGATACCTCTCCTGCTTATATACTGCAATAACCGTGACGTCACGCTATTGCTCACGGCGAGCTTTCCAATCTGTTCCGCATTTTCACATCTGCACGACCGCACTGCACCCGTATGGGTTTGTTAGAAATCGCTAAGTCCGTTTCTGTTGCCGGACACCTAAAAAAAATTACGGGAGGTTAGTCATATACAGTTGTCGCTGTAAAACCGCACAATAGTAATTGAATTACAAGCCCTTCGTACCCAACCCCTAAGATTTTTTATTGAAATACAATACGTAGCTTATCAGAGCACGCTATGTAGGGCGGCTTCACCCAAGTGAACACTTCTGCCGTTAAACAATGGTAGGTTTCCCGACCAGGTCGGTCGCACTTTACGCTGGCTGCGAACGATAGCACGTCGTCATCCATGGATATTGTTTTTGTATATGTATAAGCTTACTAATGGAGAAAGTCGTTAGGAAATATTGACTTCAACAGCCTACTGGTTTTCCAGGAGCAAAGTATTTCCCCCCAGGAATGGTGGAGAACGACGGAAGTGATGTTTTTTTCTTGTTTTGCTCGTCATTGTGAGCGGGTTTCCGGGAGATTTTCTAAATAGACTTGATGCGGCAGAACAGGGCGGTTGCCTCCGCTTCCGTTTAAAGTGCGATGCTTCAAAAAGGCAGTTTTTACTTGCAACGTATATCGTGAAGTACTTTTTTAAATTTATTATTGGAAACGCAACAAATACGAAAAATACAGCCCATTCGTCTTGGGAGAAGATACGGTGGATCCTCAAGGGCTGTTAACTAAGGGTCTTAGCCTTAAAGCTACATTCAAAGTTTTCACGGATCACTCCTTGTTTATTTTAAAACAACTGTTATTCTTCAATGTGGTCAAATCTGTGACAATTTGTTTAACGTCTTCATTTCCGTCATTTTGTCCCCATAGAAACGAACCTACCGGGAAGCCAGAGAACCATCTTAGTACCTGGAACTCTGCGATGTCAGATGTGAAAACACCGAGATGATAAGCTATTGCGACCGTTATGGAGACGGGAGACTGTGAGACTCTGCAGAAACTACAGCTGGCATCGTCCGATCAAAATAGCCAACGCTCTTCAGAACCTTGCTTTTCCGCGCCCAGCGAATACCTTAATCTGTAGAGGGAGAGAGAGACAACGCGGTGATAAGAGAAAGGCAGGGAGGTTAACTAGGCTGACAGCGTTGGCTACACTGCACGAGGTAATAGAAAAAGGGCGCTGAAAGATGAGAACTAGATCAGTTTACACTATGGAAGCACACGCAAACCCAGTGTAGCGTTATCCGCCGCGGTAGCACAGTGACGTGGCGTTGCGCTGCTGAACTCGAGGTCACGGGTTTGATCCCGACCAGCGTTGCCAGATTGGAAAGTCGGCACGACACCAGAAACTCGCTAAAGTTTCCCCAGATTTCACCAGAAAATAAAATTGCCTTAAGATGCACAAAAATGGCCAAGAATTAACATTCGTCAAGCACCCATTTCATTATGTATATAAAATCACGATGAGAAGCCTTTAATCATCCCTTGGAGCATCGTAAATGTCTGAATGTAACCAGCGTAGCATATCGTCTGTGATGATGAAGAGCCTGTAATCATCGCTTTGAGCATCGTAGATGCCTGATGGAAACCTGCGTAGCATATCGTCTGTGATAGTGAACTTCACGCAACACCCCTCTCTGGAGGCCAACGTTGTGCGAATTAAAGTTTTCAGCGACATTTTGTTCCTGTACTTCGTCTTAACACACGTGACCTGACTGAAGACAGGCTCCACCAGTGCATTCGACACTAGGCAACAAAGACATGCCAGTGCATACAATGCAAGGTCCTGGTAGGGCTTTTCCCCCATGGCATTTTTAAACTTCAAAATTCTAGCCCAGAATGTTGCAGAATCCTCAGGAAGTTTCCCGTCGAAGACGGCCTGCGCAACAGGTTTTTGTGACAGCGAAACGAGCGGAGCGTCAGCACGTGTATTGGCTGGCCACTTGACGCATTGCCGATGGCCCGGCGTTGCTCTTCCCGCGCTTCCCACGGTAAATTCATTCCTCCACTAGAACAGCCGGTGCCGTCTATTGAAACGACTTATAGATATACGTGCGTTGAAACCTAGCGCTAGCATCACACGCTAGCCGAAACCTTAGCTACAGTAAGCTTTATAGTTCACTGTACTCTAGCGGTAGCACAGAAACACAGGGAATTCATGAGGAATAAACAAATACAAATATAGACCTTAGAATCGCGGCGGCCGCAGGCGCTACCTAGTGTTAAATGTTTGGATGAGCAGCGCGGGTAGACGGTAATTTCGGTAGAGTGGTTTTCCCCAGATATCCCCAGATTTTGTCTGGTGTAGTAGTTTGTTGGCCTGGCCACCAGGAGCTCTACATTTTCACCAGATTTCCGAAATCTGGTGGCCAAATTCACCAGATGGCAACGCTGATCCCGACCGCGGTTGTCGCATTTTATAGCGGCGGAGTGCAAAAAAACGCTAGTGTCCAGTGCATTAATTGGGTGCACGTTACAGCACCACAGGCGGCTAAAATTAATCCGGAGCCCCCCACTACGTCGTACGCCAGAATCAGATTGTCGTTCTGGCAGGGAAAACTTCAGAATTTATTTTTTTAATCAGGGAAAGTGTTCATTGTTCAGTTTGTTACAAGCGGGTATATAGGCTGGTGCATCTGAATAAACACATCAGCCCTTTTATGGCTTTGCACATCGCAGATGCACGAGGCCTGGTGTAGAGAGACATAAACACCTCAGAGTGTAATTGTTGCTGCAGGTGCACCCAGAAAAAAAGTGCGTGGACCGAAGGTTTTTCGAAAAATACATTTCATTTCTTCGTTCCGTAGTTGTACAGCTGAGTATTGACTAGTGCACTGTGGTGTTGTTTTTAGGGTAATGTTTCGACAGCAGCAGTGTGTTTTAGGTTGCCTGACTAAGCCAAACCCCGGAAGGCAAGTGCTAGTTTCGGTTTCAAGGAACATGCGCCCTCCAAGCGGTTGTCGGACATCCTTATTTTTTTATTTCTCTTTTTGAGAATTTTAAATCAGGCGAAGTGCGAGAAGTAGTTGTCTTCGTGTGTCCGTCGAGCGTACCTCCGCTCACCCTTGCCTTTAACTCAGCGATATCGCAAGTCCGATCGCGCTTGGTCATCTGCTTCGGTTGTCGTCCCATGTATGAAAAGGAGAAAGATAAGAAAAAGAAGCTTGATCAGGTGTGCAACGAACGGAAGACGCAGGGAACGAGGTCAACCAAGCGTTAGACGAAGACAGCTAAATCGGGGCATCACATGTGTTGCACGGCTCTGTGATGTGCAAACACCGGGAATTCCAGTTCTGCGAAGTTTTTCACGTTTCCTAATGACAGCAGGTAAGCGCAAGTATTTCCCTTTATTTTCTGAGCAGGTATTCACTTTTCAAGACTAAACCAGTTCTGTGCAAGCCTCAGTGGACTGACATAGGAGCAGTGTCGCTATACCCATTCGACATGACGGCAGCCCATCTGCTGTCGGTGAAAAAGTGCGTGCTTGTTTTTACTGCTCAGTTACCTTGTTTTAGGCTCAGGTTCGGTGTGTGCAAGTTTTGAGCACCTGTATTATAGACGACGTGCAGTGGTATTTGTTTTGCCGGAAAAATTTATTTACTGATACCAATAATGTAAGTATAGACGATTTAATGCTAATTAAGTACGAACTGGTGACCCCCCTTGCGATGAAGAGTGCGATGAAGCCGGTTGGTCGTTCTGTACTCAAGCGAACACAGTGAAAGAGTCAAAGTCGGGAGAAAGAAAAAAATATATTTACTGACAACGATTCACAAATTTAATGAAACACTAAAACACATGAACACTAACACACGTACTTAATATAGATCAATGACGACGACGAAAGAAATACATCATGCAATTAAAAGTGAATATAAAAACTAACACTACACAAGAATACACTTAACAGTGATCCAGTAAACAGAGTTCAAAACAAAACAAATGATGGCATACGCATGGCCGGGCAGCAGCAGCAAGTCCATAAAGCGTGGAGTCGACAGCAGAGCTTTCCGAAAGAAGGCTGGCGAGCCGATCTCGTTGCGTTTGATGCAATTGCTGTGCTGGGTTGCCCGGCAGTCTGGACCTGACGCCGTCCCTCGAATAGGTTGAGCTAACTTGAGGGGAACTACCGTAAGCTTCGTTGCAGACGTTGGTTTGTCGTCTCTTACGTCAACTAGTAACTCGCAGTTCAGACGCGGCTAGGCAGCCCAAGCGATACTGGACGGCACTAGCCCCTCGACGCTTCTCAGCAGATCATAGGTTCAGCTTCTAGACTGCCTAGCTCGGTATAAAATCTGCTTTTAAATAACTTCTCCTTTCTCTAGTTCCCTGTGTTGGGGAACAGCAGATGTTGGTGACAATCCAGTCAAGTTCACCCAATTGTATCCCGGCTCCTCCCAAGGTCTTGGACGCGCCCCTTTTAATTAGGGACGAGAGAACGGGTGATTTCCTCCTGCTGTTAGAGGTCGCGCACTTGTATTGCACCACACACGCACACCCTTGAGTCCGTGGCGGGCCTCTCTTGTCCGTTCACAAACACGGGAGAAACGACGGCAGCCGGTCACACGGAGCTGTCGGCATACATACACTGTCAGCAATTCGTGGACACGGAATTGCAGAGGCACCACTTATTTCGGGGTATTCGCACCCCTGCCACCTTAGCAAGCTTCTCAATGCACGTGCGGGCCAGAGAATACACAGGGGTTCCTACAAAAAGCTGTTGGGGCGTTACGGTCGCGCCAACAACAATAAAAAAAAAAAAAACTCTAAGCCTACCTTCGACTTTTTTCGGCCGATTGCCCCAGTGGCCGGCAATACCCGTCTTGCTCGCCGGTTCCTATTTCCACGGCCTTTTGCCGCCCGTTGATAGGTGCTTCGGATATATTCTAATAATGCTGCACCGTGATGCTTTTGTAGCACAATAGCGTCCTTATACTCGCCGTGCTTTTCTGTATATATGAATATGGCGCAAAGTATGACGACAGGCAGATTATATGCGCTTGTAAGCGTTTAGAAATATGCGCCCTCATTCGGCATGTAGTTCAAATAATGAGAGCAATTACAGGCTACTTCCTGTTCATGCAGATGCATGTAGCAAGGTTAAAATTCTGTGGATCCTTACTTCTCGAACTGTCAATGAAATACGTGTATTCTACTCTGCCTTCTTTCTGTAAGCTACAAAACGTGTCGCCGTCACAACGTACGTGACAGTCAAGTTACGTGTGACCAGCCCGTGATGGTTAATTCTCGGATTGCTTTGGATCTTCTGGAATGTATATTCGCTCTTTATGTACAAATTTCACTTCTGAATGAAAATTGCTTCTGCAGATTCACACTTTCGCACTGCCTGGAGGTGTGTCTTCTTGCAGTACGGAACGTGTGAATAAAAACAAACACGTTCAACTTTTACTTGTGTTGAGTTTTGGCTGAAAACGGTCAGCTTTAGTTGATCCACTAAACAACACACGATCAAAATTAACGATTGATGGCGCCAGGAAGTTATTTTCTTAATACTACCCACCCCCATATCTGTGGACTAGTTGAACTGCAGCCCTAAACTTAACCACAAGTTAGGAATTTCAAAGCGACTACTTTCACGAAATGATCAAACGTAATATATTAGCTTTGAATATTGATAGTTAACGACGGTTTGCTATATAATTATTTTTCATTATAATTGCTTGGCACTGGTGCGTACGAGCGCTGTCCGAGTGCTTTAAAGAATGAATGGAAGCTTGCGAGGTAAGCGCAGCAGCAAACAAGCGCTTCGTAAACACGGCACACTTCAGCGGGTTCTGCTCTCATATTTGGCCAATGTCGCCGCCCTACCAGCGGACCTGCAAGAGAGCACGAACACAGCTCGCTTGCATGAGAAGTGGGGAAGGAGGGCTTCGCGGCTACTCCCCTCCTCCTGGCTGCGCGCCCTCGCCCTCTACCTTGTGACCTTATCAGTGACGTCATGGAGGCATTGTTTTGTTTGTGAATTGTTTCCACTTGGATATCCGGCAACCACCAGTGGTGGAAGCGGCGCTGCGGCAGCGTATCAGCATGGGACCGAGTGTCCCAAGGGAGGTATCGGGAGTTTCCGCCCCCTGGCAAAAAGATCCAGCTTTTCTCCGGAACCAGTGGTCTGTACATTCTTGCTCATAGGTGTATGTGTAGTATAGAGTCATTCGCTGACGCTATTCGAAATTTTCACGGCGTTGTGGGGGCGCCACAATCGAGGAAACGTAGCGACTGGATCCCGGACGCAATTGATTTTCAGCTTAAGCTCTATCAGATTTCGTCTCGATTGTGATATTAAATTTCGGCGTTTTGTTGCAGGCGAATGTCTTGTGTTGGCCAAGGTTCTCCGCATAAAAGAAAGAAGGGCGCAATAGTAGAGAACGGCTTATGCTTGAAAACGCGCGCAGTTCGTCTGCATCCATCTCGCTGCGTTTCCGTGATGTTTTCAAGGAAGTCGGTGTTAGTGAATCCGCTGTGAATCGCTTGCTTTTCAGCACGGAAGTATGAACAAAAACTGTGACAGACAGGCTCAAAATTTAGTGAAAGCGATTGTTTGTAGATTAGTGATATATTGTAGCGAAGTGCAAGCGCATACTTGTGCTAGCCACATCGCCGAACAGTCATCTGCTAACAGAAGGGCACGCGTTATCGAGAGCTGCCGCTTGGCGTTGCCGGTAATAGTTCGCGTGTGATATCCCGAGCGCGCAAACGTTACTTATACATGTTGCTTTGTGGTCGCCTAGAATATTGTGTTAGGCATGAACTTGATAAAATTTCGTGTGGCTGATACTTTGGTGTACAAGCTAATATGTCGGGTACTACTGGTTCAGTATCACGGTATCGGTGTTCAGCGTAGCTTAAAATAAAAATTTATCGAATTACGTTTTGCATCACTTAAGCTCATCGTGCGTTTTCTGATCAACGGGCTTGCCGAGATACCTGACTCGAGCTGCACGGATAAGGAATGTGCCTTGGCGTCCAAAAATATGTCCATGAGAGACGTACTCGGCGGTGGAAGTGTAAGAGCTGTGCCATGTTACCCCGGCTTTCCTCTTATGTTATACGCTGATGAGTACAGCATAAATATGTCTAGTCAGATTAAATAGCCGCTGTCCAGGTACCCTGGTTCATGCGCGATCTGTTCGCAAATGAACATAGCTCATTCTACCTAAAATGCAGAATGGACGCAATGATCTTCGAACCAATGTCATTCCTCAGTGTTTTGCTATTCTCTGCGAAAAGCGACCGTGCGATTACTAGGAGAGCTACCTGTGCATAGTGAACGTTATCTGAGCCGCCCGTGACATGCCGCTCTGCGTATGCGATCTGCACGAAGCACGCAATTAGCGACGTTTGCCGACAGTGTAATCAAGAACGTTAAAAATATAGCAAAGTAAGTTTAAAGGACGCATGGTATACATTCATGCAGCACTTCTTCTATAATCCAATATATTTTATCAATGAGATATGTTCCGCAACTCGCATGCGCACTGATTGCTGAGCTAGGTAAATGCAAAATGCCGAGGCTGATTCTTTTAAAAGTCGCTAATCATCTTAGAGCGAAAGCATGTCAAGCGAGCAACAGCGGTGTTTTCTCGTTATTCACATTGTAAGCCAAATGATTCTATATTTATAACTGCAACAATGCACGCGACTGTGTGAAGTAAAATAATTAAGATACCTTACCCCTCACCAGTTTCATCAAAGCACGTAATTCGCCTTCAAGGAAAAACACTACAACATGTACGTTCACTTACCTGGCAAAAAAAAAAAAAAGAAATAGGGATCAATCTGAAAATGCCGCGAGCACACAATCATAGCCGCCTTTATAGACTCGTCCATCCGGAGTTTCTGGGCACAAAGCTGCCTCCTCTTCGCCTTGCTGGCATTTGGGAAACAATGGTATGATATCTCACGACTCTTCCATCTTCTGTGTGTGCCGAACGGGACGCAACAATGCTCTCGAGCTTTCTTTTTGCGGCGCAGCTCAGAAGACATCAAAAGAAGGCTTGACTAGCGACCTATCTACGCAGCAAACGGTGTGGTTTCGGAATTTGCTCGGACGGATCCTGGATAGACTGCTTCGCGGCGCGGCCACGGAGTGGCGTACCTTTAGTGAAAATCGCGAATAGCAAATAGAATGCTCTCGCGTACGTCTGAACACAAGCCAGGCTTGGCTGCATTACAGACGCCGTCGGAACGTTGTTTTCGTCTCACACCAATGGCCCGGGTAAGCGCATGTCGTACATTACGAAAGGCTGTGCAGGCCTTTCGCGGCTTTTCTCATCCAAAGTGCAGATCGCATGCGCAGCTGCTGGATTCTGCCACTTGGATTTGATAGTTTTATTTCATTACATCGTGGTAATTTCTTGTGCAATTTTTGATCGCAAAAGTACACAGGTACTCGTGAATATAAGTGTCACGAGGCAAACAGTGGTCTTAGCAGCCGACTTAACAAGGTTTGTGGTCAAAAATATGAAGCCACAAATATGATGCGCCAGAAGCTCTGAAAAATTCAACGTAGAATCGCTTTTCTGAAAGAGTTTTATTACACTTCCACCACAATCACCCCGTTTTGGCAATGGTTATTTCTCCTTTGCCCTGCCAGTCATCTTGTCAAATTGTGAGGGGAGAGGGGGGGGGGGGGGATTACTGCTTAAACTGCCAGACACAGGGTCATGTGACTAAGTGCTGCTGGTGTTTCTGGAAAATTTGTGCCGAGCCTTTCAGCTATAATGATTGCATTTCTATATGGATGAGCCTCGCTCGGCGAATTCTAAAGAAAATCACCCTGGGAGCTTTTCGATCTCCCTCACAAGAGAGGTGCTCTTGGATGCAGTAAGGATGAGATTCTCAACGCCAAAGATATCACGTAAGAGCAAAATATAGGTTTAACCTGGGCGTGTTCAAGCCACTAGAGTGAATTAGGGATCATGAAAAGCGGAACATATATTACCTAAGCAGTCAAAGCGACACCGCCACGAGGCTGTAGCCTCATGTCGACATCTTTGCAAGTGTCGTTTCTTACTGCTTCTATAACGGCCTAATTAGTGCGACCGCGGCACATCTATTTCAAGATCCCTCTCAGGTAAAGTGGCTGACGGACACGGCAGCTCAGCGTCAGAGCTGGCGATCTTTTTCGGCGCCCTTGTATGCAGCCGGAGGCACTGCTGGAGACGGCAGCGCCACGGCGCGCTCCTCCTTCGCGATCACATAGGGGCAGAAACAAAGGAAACTTCCTGTCGCGATTGCACAATATCATCTATATGCACTAGCTCTGCCGGCCGCCTTTGATCGGTGCATGCTTTATGTGTTATTTTCCACCGTATAAGCTATTGACCGAGTGCCGCCTCAAACATTGGAGTTTAATATAATGAAGCTTGTACTGGCTCTTTAACCAGTGTTAGTGTCTGCAAGCGATTAATTTGGGGCCTTGAAAATGCTTGACTGCTATGACAGCGCATTAATTTTCTATATAATGCGAGCGGATTTCGCTATATAAGTGTGCCGACTTTCGGCACTTCATTCGGCAACATTGTCACGTTCACGTATATGTAACACGCCCGTCGAATATATCTCTTTCTCCTAATTAGGTCCTTCATGACTCGTGTAGTCCATCAACTCATGACTACGTTCTGTAAATTGTTGTAGAAAAGAAGGTGTGCTTGTGAGGTTGGTAGCTTCCCTATCAACACTAACATAGTATGTGTTATGCAGCCTGCGCTTTCAATCACTGTCACTACCCTTTATGAGTGCGATAATAATCCTGCGAAGAAATTTACTTTGGCCACTCTAGATAACATCGCAAATAATTAAGGAACCCGAACCTTATCAGCAACCGCGTATAGTAACAGAGGGCACCTGGTGTCATTTGACGTACCGTGAGCAACAGAGAACTCAACCGAACGAGGCAGATAAGTAACGCACTAGAGATATTACGTGCGGAAACCTAGATATCAGTGAACACAACTGAATCTAACGCAAGTATACGCAGGGAATACTGCACATATTGACCGGAACCGCTGCGATGTTAGCGATTGTTTTGCAGGATAAACAGTTGCGAGGCCTCTACAGTTTTTTACAGCAGAATATGACATAGCAGAATGATGGCTCCCCGCCACAACACCATCATGAATGGCGCTTGTGACGCGTTGTTATAAGGAACCGGAGGTGATGATCCGGTGACGGCGTATCGAGGTCTTTGGGGCAGCCGCGGGTGTCGCCTGTAGCGCTCGCCTCGCAAGAGGCATAGCTTTAGGTGCAGGAGTTTAGGAAACGCACGGAATATTGCGAGTCGTGGTCGCCCTGTAGAACTGTCGACGCCCAACCCGGCGAGCGTTGTTCGTAGGTCTCAGTTCTATACTTGGGATTTTGTCTTGTCACGGCGCTGCGCGTGACTCTCCATGTTCGTTCTCCTAACTCCACACCTCAGTTAGACAACAGGAGAGTCTTTATTTGCTATGAACATTCATTCATTCATTCATTCATTTTCTTTTAGGTCAGCGCAAGTGTTTGATTCTTCAGCGTCATCCTTGTGAATCCGTCTGCTCTACCATCTTCAGATGTAGTATTTCTTCTTGGCGTGGATGTTACTATTTCCACATCCCTATTATAAGGCTTACTGTTTGTGAGGGTTTAGTTTAATGCTGATAATGCCCTTTCAGTGGTGATTATTTAGATTAGCAGGTACACTCGTAAGCAATTTATTCGTATGGACATCAACTTTGTCTACTGAATGGTGGTTCCGAAACTGCCTATGTCTAACGTTGTGGTCCACTGATAATTATCAGGTTATGTTGCAGCGAGTGGACTGTATAACAAGGTGTAGTGACGATTAGCCTATGTCTGTAAATAATCTATTATGCGTTTCCGGAAAATAAAATACAGCATGGGCTGCTCTGACGAATTGGCAGCCAATCCGGTAGCCAGTTTGCAAGACCAAATCAATGCTTCCCCTTATGTAATGCATTCGGCAATAAATAAAAGTAATAAATGAAATGAAATAAAATATATTAACACAACTACTGATGATATGAGAACAATTAAAAATTTATCTGGACTTTGCAGCTGTCACAAGAGAATTTGGCTAAACTGATTCCAGTACAGAAAACGACTTGTGTTAACGTATAATGAGAGAGACTGAGTACGTTAACGGCGAACGGTGGAATGTCGCTGCGGAAAGTCGGGAGTCGTTTCAGATTGCCAAGCTCGCAAATGGCTTATCCAAAGAAGCGCTGTTTCAGATGGCAAACTGCATGTGATGGAGAAACTTTTGTTCCAAGCAGCAAACATTGAATCATTGTACATTAAATCTCTTCATTCCTCGGCGACGGTATTTCCGACATCGGGCCTAGGCATACAAGTATTTACAGCTTGAAATTGCAGATAAAGTTTCTGTTACATTCTAGCTTGTTTATTTTTTAATTTTCAAAGTCCATACGATGCTCTTAGGACACTATTGCAGGGCAAACATGTTAACGTAACACAGGTATACATGCCTGCAAAGCTACAAAGACAAAGACAAGTGTTCAGATCGGAATGAAGATTTCTATCAACCACACACTGTGGGCATATTCGAAAGTATAGACCACCTATTGTAGGAGGAAGTTCTATAGAACTGTAGGGAAAGAGAAGATAGAGGAAACAACGTCATGGTGGTATATATAGGCTGTGCAAATCATGTACCTATTTCGTCTGCGAAAATATATGCACGCTCAAAAACTATACTATGCAGAATCTGGACAGCTTGAAGGGGTCATCTGTATACGGCAGGGCGCATAACTCGGCTCTTTTATGTACTTTTCTTTAGAAATTCCAAGTGTCAAGTAGAACACCTTCCGAAACAAGAACAAAAAAGGCGTATCTCGATTCGCCTGAGTCCGAGTAGGTGACCAGCCTAATTTCCGTTAATTTCAAAAGACTTTCATGAAAACATTATAATCACTTAATACGTACCAAGTTTGTTTGAGCTATATACGGACTCGTAGTCCTCGGTATTAGACGATTAGGACTGGGGTCGGATATTTTCCACAAGAGATCCTGCAACTGCTACTCTTTCCAGAGCAGCATCTTGATCAGAATATTGCCACGATCCTATATGCGGACACACACAATCTAAATAAATTGTTGGCAGGGCGAAGTTCAATGATGTTCACAGCCCCCAAATTGTTTGGGGTCATTCGCAAGCCAAGTTAACCAAGGCAAACAGAAACACCAATAACGAAAAAAGAATAAACGATTCGTCCAGTACCGATGCCGTACGTTTACAAGATCCAACTTTCCTGCGAATAGCTTAACATTGCTCAAATGGGTGAGAGTGCGATCCGCTTTTCACTGGCTCTACGATACGCAGTATCGGGACGAGCGCGCGAAACTGATTTCTGAAGCAATCGCAACCGAAAGAGTGGTGACGCATGTGTAAGTTGTCCGGCTCTTTCCCTTCTTCCGAAGGAAATCGCGTTCCCAATCACCCCTCAAGGCGACATTCTGCTTACATCAGGCAGCAGCGGGCAGACAGCGCGCTGCGACTCCGTGCTCCTCGCTGTCGGAGCGCCGTGGCTGCCCGCTTTCCGGTCACGTAAGCAGCGCGTTGGGGCGCGGCCCTGCGCTCGCCGCGGCCTCCCGGTTTCGTTTTCGCGCGTTCCTACAGCCGAATTTTGTCGTGCCACAGTTCAGAAGGTAGTTGCATTTTTCCAGATGCAAAAGTTGATATGGCTTGTACGGAGGAATTGCTCCAATTTCCGTATCACGACGAGCCCACTGAGACTGGAGGCTTAAATTGTAATTGATTGATTACGTTAATTAGCAATTAACTACCGCGTATCACCCGTCACCCCATGGTCGCCACCGTTTTCGTTTTATTTCCTTAAAGACCCCTTTCGGGGTATTAGATAAGGGAAGGGGTAGGGTAGCATATAAAACATGATCACAAGTCTTGCATATGAGATGCCACGGTAGTTGCGAACGTCGAGGGGTAGGTGATGGTGGCAACGTCGTGAGGAATGCCGTACCTGTCGATAGCTGTTCGGGGGAAAAATGAGCCTGCAAACGTAGCTGTTCTGGTTAGTGGCCGGGCAGTATGAAAAGGATGTGAAGTGCGGTGGGATATGCGTGACGGTGGGATTATATATGGGGAATGATTTAGCGAACTGTGAAATACCTTATGAAAGAGGCAAAGGCCATCGATTCGACGGCGAGTGCTGAGGTTGAATGCACGTCTGTGTAGGAACTGGCCTGTTATTTCAAAACGGATATTTTTAAATATTACTTAGAACCTTCCTAGAAACACCGGTATATCGTACGCTCAGCGACAATGCGCTGTTTCGCTGAGCTTATATGTTCGGTGTTGCCTCCAGAAGCGCGATCGGAGATCTTTGTTCGATACGCGTTCTGTTCGGTTGCCGCAACATTAGAAAGTGGCCGTATGCAAAATTTCTGAGAACGGGGCGGAGAGAGCAACCAATCGGCAAGCGGTGAGCTTTCCGCGGAAGTTTACTTCCTCCGTTTCTCGCCTGCATGCAGACAGTATACTACGAAACGAAATGTTTCTCGTCTTCCAACGAATGAAATCTTTATCTAAAGATGTATTTTTTTTCTTGTCAAGCTAGAAGACGTTTTCACATAGTAGTACGTGTGACTACTGCAATTTATAACTATTAGTTTCTCTGCGTCGTTCCTAGGTGGTGTCGCGCACAGCGAGAAGTAAAAGGAAGAAAAAGAAACGACGGGAAATGTGGCGCACTTTTCAAGAGGCAGCAACAGCATCCCAGTGGCTCGCTTGCACCGATGATGGGGCCGATTTCGCTGCACAACCAACGCACTATTTGTTTTGAGAAACGAAAGCGACGCCGGAATTCGCTTTCAGCCATTTCTTCAAACGCGTTTCGCACCGCCCCCCGCTTTCCTTCCTCCTCGAGCAACGCCAGCGCAACAACCCAAGTTCCCAACGCAAGCGCCATTTTTTTTCGAAATAAACTATGGATTGGATCCGAACGTGCTATTCAGCTGCCGAAGCCGCCGTTTGGATCCAATCCAATCCACCAGACACGCCATGCGAAGCCGGTCTCGTAACAAGCGATGATCGCTCCAAACTTCCCAACTCCCGTCGCGCTCGGTGCCTAGCAGACGACGTGCTCGGTTGCACGATGATTCACAGGAGCGTGTCGTCATTTTGACGTCACCAAAACGTGGCCGCGCCCCGCAGCTGGTGACGTCGGCGTGTAGTTTATATCCTTCTGTTTTCCTTATGTTTTTCTTCGCTATTTTTTACATTTTTATGTTGCGCAGCAGTAACACGTATTTCTCAGTCAACATGGGTACCGTATTTACAACATGGGCACCCATTGCCGGGTACAAAGGTAGGGGGCCACTGTTTTAAATAAAGCACAATGAGGTCGGTAAGTTTCTTGCAAACATTTTTGTTTCCAAAGTGTGCAACAATGGCATCAGCACATTTCTTTTTTTACAACTGCTAACGCTGCAACAAATTCGAGCTTAAGGTACATCAGGTCTCCACGTGTGGCAAGGCTAACCGGCTCTACCAGCTAAGGAACTAAAAGCAGCACGCTTTCGCTTACTCCATTTCACAGATGCGAATCAAATTTCCTAACAAAATGAAAAAAAGCAAATATATATCAAATTTAAGAAAGGACACTTCAGAGGCGCTGAAACGTAAGGCTGTTGCAATCAGTTTCTATTTCATTTCGGTCATTAGTCCTCCCCGATTGGTAAAACAATTTCGGCCACGCCCACTTCACCCGCTTGTCATGCGATGTCACGAAAGCTGCAAGAACTTCTCATTTTATATGACCTAGCACACTGATTATGCATGATCACGCTGAAGAAAAAAAAATATTTTCGATTCTACGCGTCTTTTGCCAATAGCCATGCGCTATTGGTCAAAATGTTTCGGGCTGCTTCCACTTCACCTGTGCGTCATGCGACGTCACAAAACCTCAGAAAATCGCCATTTCAATTTGACGAGTACGCATTAAACAGGCACTAAAATACCGAAGGCAGCTCTTTTCTGTCCCTTCTTTCAATACTCACGTCGGTCATCGCGCTGCTAACCAGAGGTGCGGCATTGCCAACGTGCCCGTTCTTCGACCCTTGCGATCAGAACTGGAATTTATTCGGAATAGCCAGAGGCTTCCCCGTTCTGAAAGGAATACGAGTAGAAGATGGCTGTCCGCCGGTCGCTCTAGCATTGGCTGCTCGAAGCTGCCTGCGCGAATAGATATTGTTGTATAAAAAGAATTGCATTGCAGACAAAGCTTTCGAGCCCTTTCGGCCGCGACATTGCGCTGCGAATTATTCATCGCTGAGCGTCTGGCTTAGCGACATTTTTCACTCTCCATTGCAAGCCACCGCGATTTTCGACCGGTGACCGCAAGCTAAGGAAAGGGCAGGTGACCCATCGCAAACGCGGGCACCACACCGTCACCCGGTTATCTGCTTTAACAGCGCTAGCTCGGCCCCAACTGGACCCTCTCCACTTCAGCGCGCTCCTGCGCGCTCCTTGGCTCTTCTCTGACAAATAGCCAAGAAAAGCCTGCCAAGGTGGGCAATGCTATTCGCTTTGAAAGCAAACGAAGGTGACTTCCTATGAACGAGGAGAGCGTTTAAAAAAAATTATGGGGTTTTACGTGCCAAAACCACTTTCTGATTATGAGGCAGCCGTAGTGGAGGACTCCGGAAATTTCGACCACCTGGGGTTCTTTAACGTGCACCTAAACCTAAGTACACGGGTGTTTTCGCATTTCGCCCCCATCGAAATGCGGCCGCCGTGGCCGTGATTCGATCCCGCGACCTCGTGCTCAGCAGCCCAACACCATAGCCACTGAGCAACCACGGCGGGTAGGAGAGCGTTGGATTTGCCTGTTCAAACAAAGTTGCAGGTTATCACCCTATGCTTGCGTCGGCGGTTACATAAATGTGAGGTCAGGTGATCGGAATAAAATCAGGAATGAATAGTTTTACGTTAAAGGCGACCCAGCACGACCACTATAGGGATAATAAATCTGGTAGTGAGAGAGAGAATTAATTTTATTATTTGACCAGGCTTCTTTGACTTTATCCCGAAGGTGGGTGGCCTCCTCAGTGCAGGTTTCCATGGCGCGCTGCCGCCGCCCAAGCCTTGTTCGCCAACAGCTGGTCTTCAATGTCTTGCGTCACCAGGAAAGCTTCGATCCCACTGGTCTTCAGATTCTTCTTCTGGTTCCGCTTCTTTCTGCGCGTTATCGCCTGGTATTGGTGATGACGGTGGTACGTCTGGGTTATTCCTGCACCCCAGCACCATGTGGTGCAGGATGTCGGGCGTGTCCGGCGGGCAGAACTTGCAGTCCCGCCCATAGGTCCCGGAGGACATGGCGTGCAGCAGTGTTCTATGTGGGTAGGTTCCAGCCTGGAGTCTTCTCCAGGTCACCGCTTGTTCCCTTCTCATCCTCTTATCTGCGGGTGGGTAGTGACTCCTCTGCTTCCTGTAGGGCACCACAATCTCCGAGTACTTCTTCGGTATGCGTTCAGCCTCTTGGTGACAGCCGTTGGTCTATGTTCCCTGCGTGTCGGAGATGGCTCGGCGTGGATGACCTCGAGCCGCGGTGAGGGAAAATCAACATTTAACTCGAGTCACTGTACGAAGTACCGCTCCCAACATTTGATGTAATTTCGTATCTAACTGGAGGCTTAAGTTCAAGCACTTAGGTAAGTGGGCGAACCCATGCACGTACTTAATTGTTCGCAATTAATTCTGTGTCAACTTGGCATATATATGTTGCAAAATTATCGACGTTAAGTAATAAATATCAGGCAAGCTACCTGAAGTGTGTCGCTTTCAACTGCGAAATCTGCAGTCGCCAAACGGCAAGCGCTTGCGGGATCTTTACGCTCCTCAATTTGGGATTACGAAGCTGTAACTTCCTTCACTCTTCATTCCTGTCGACAATAAGAATGCAACGTCACTTTCGTCATAAGTACGACTTTTAGTGTTCTTAGCTCGGGCGAAAGCGGATTAAATCTTTGACGAAAATAACTCGCACGCATAATGCGCAATTGCACCGAATAACAGTGCAATTAGTCCGAAGAGATTAACCATTACTATTACACGACGGAATTCCACTCTAAACATGTTTACACCTTTACGGGTGTATAAAAGGTGTTCGGTTGTCGCATGGCTAACGCCCTCACGTTTAAGGGGTAAGATCAAATGGTTCGTGGGGACCAATGATGGCATCTTGTTTGGCGAGTTTTCCTTTCAAGTAAAAGTAATGACAGCTGTGACAAGCAATATAAAAAATACATCAAATAAAGTTTCATATCTATCTCTGTCAAATTCTCCTGTATGATATTTTTGTGCGCCCAAGGATGTCACAATGATTGCATAGTCTTCAATTATGTATTTTGCCATCGCATGTCTACTTAGATCTCCGTTATCGGTACCTTGAAATCTTTGTAAAGCCTTAACGGTAGGGGTGTTAACCGTGTGACAAACGAGCACGCTTAAGGGCGTATACATGTTTACTGTGGACGGAGTAGTGCGCGGTGAGGCACTGGAGAAGCTGGCCAGATTATACTGCTGAGTTTAGCCGGCGCGTTCCCGAAAAATATATTGCGAGCACGCGCGACCGCTGCTACGCTACAAAGAACCGTCAGCCTTATCAGCTGTGATTCGGCGCACCGGCTTCAACCTCAGGCAGCTCAAGCCCAAGCTTCTGATTTTAAGAGCTCGTGTTTTGCACCGGGAGCTATTTATTACGTTTTTCCTCCGCCTTTCATCCTGTAGGGGTTTGTGTCTACTTAGAAGGCGACAACGTTGTAACGCTATATGAAAGACGAGTTCATTGTGTTCCAGAGCGTCCTTCGCAGAGTAAACGATATTTTTCTTGTTCATGAAGTAGACCGAATATCGCTAGCGATTATCTGTTTCCTTTTTGTACAGAGTGTCCGTGTGGACGTGCGCATGCAATTGTCTGTATATATGCGCGTGTCTATACGTGCGTCACTGTGCGTGCGTATATGCCAAGTTCTTTGTCCATGCGTATTTTTCAACACTTTTCTCGAAACATATATGTGTGGAAGAAGCCCGCCCCACGTGACCACTTTTTCTGCGTACTCCTCAGGCCAATGCTTCTAGATTTCTTATATGGCAGGTCATGGAGGTAAAGCGAGAACGCGTGCGCAAGTTTAAATGTAGAAAAAAAAGTAATCAAAGAAATGTTATAGGGTCCCGCGCTAAACGCACTGCCATCGCGCTGCGTTTGAAGTGCGCTCGATTGAGGGTGACGCACTCAACCTATCTCCGCTTCCTACGTAAACGATGTAAAGCACTTGAGACAAAATACCGGGGTTCTTTTCTGTTGTCGGCTGTGCTGCTGTAGAGACATCATACCTTCGTCTGTATCGCTGACATTCATATGAATCATCAGAATAAGCATTGACATGTGCTGGTATCATCGTTTGAAACCATAGCCGGCGTTCTAGCATGATTGCCGGTATGGCGGAAGGGCATTCTTCCCGCGCGGCTGCGACGCGCTCGGGTAACGAGGGAAGCTTAAGAATGCTGAGCGGAGTGAAGAGCAAAGAAAGGCAGAACAAAGGAGGCCTTCCAAGGTGAGGAAAACGATGTGCGATCGCGTTGCGTCTACCTCATGGCTTGAGCCGCGCCGGCGGGTGCCTCTGTGCCTGTTGTGGAAAGCCAGTGTTGCCCGGCGTGGCGTTTCGGTTTGGCGATCCCGTATGAAGATAACTTTTGACTTCACGTATGACGAGCTCGGCTATTGCGGTATTGTGCGAGTCCAAACATCCACGCGCTCTGCCATGCTATAGCAAGTCGTGTCGGTGTTGTCAGAGTCCATTTATTCCGCCCTTATCAAGTCAGGTGTATTGAGCAGTCACAAGTGCAGCAGTGATAGCCCTCGTATCCGAGGTGCTCTGTGCTTGTCGGTACTTCGTATGGCCGGTTACTGACGTGGCTAAATAGCACGTCGCACGGTACCGACAGAGTAAGCATTTGTTTTTGCGCATGAGTGTAGTCTTTATTTTAGAGAAAATGAGACATCCACCCAATCCGAGCAATTGCTACAAAGGAAACCCATACGGGTTCCTCGAAAGGAAAGCCTGTTAGCCTGTGTAGTCTGTTGTATCTCTTTTACGAACTGGTAGCAACAGAACATCGCCTGCTGAAAGTTGTCGAAGCGCAGGTGGCTTGATTTCAAATTTCTCGTCAAACGCTCCCGAGAAAGTAAGAAAGATGACGTCACGCAATGAATGGTTCTTATCGAAACAGAGGGGCAATGCGAGATTTTACTTTAGGTAGATAAATTTGGTTATTGCGCGTTTGCGTTGCCTCAACCGTCATGCATTATTATATTCAGAGGTAAAAGGGCGCCTGAAAAGACGGAGACTCGAACGCACGACACAATGTAGGGCTAATTAAAATTATGGGGTTTTACGTGCCAAAACCACCATCTGATTATGAGGCACGCCATAGTGGCGGACTCCAGAATAATTTAGACCACCTGCAGGGGGTTCTTTAGCCTGTACACAAATCTAAGTACACGGGTGTTTTCGCATTTTGCCCCCATCACAATGCGGCCGCCGTGGCCGGGATGGGATCCCGCGTCCAACACCATAGCCACTAAGCAACCACGGTGGGTGATATAGGGCTCATGCTATGCCCTGCCTTTTGAACCCATCTTTTCAAGCCCTTTTTATCTCTTGCTTTACCAAACCGACAATGTCCAATGTCAACACTTGTCAAGTACATTATAATATATGCAGTTGATGATAGCGTATCCGTACCAGATCCGACAATTATGCAACAACAGCTGCACACCGGGCCTGATATGTGACACACTTGTTTTTGTCTGCTCTAGGTATTGAGTTATCGCCTGAAAAGTCAGTTTTCTTTTTACTCGCAAGCATGCAGCTACAGGGATTGATACATTGCGTGAAGGGAATGCCTATTCAACGTGGTAAACATAAAACTTTCTGTGCAGCTGTTCTTGATCCATCATTTTGTTGAAAAGGCATTTTGATGTTTGATAGGAGAGATCAAAGTGAAAGGAGAGGTAGGAAAGTGAAACGCGCTAATTCCGTTGGCTACCCAGCACAGTGTGAATGGGATAAGGTTGAACAAAAAGTGAATAAAACTACTCATTCTATTCGCTGCTTGTCTAGGTCTTGTCTGGAGCGCTGCCTTAAATAAAGCACACGGCAGTCTTGTGCAAAAGTGCGTGGCCCAGGAAGCCCCCATACATTTTATTTTTGGAGTTCCACCTGTGACTTGCGGCAAATCAGGTCTTGGCTGAGGCATACAAGCCACCCGCGGCTCTTGTTCGAAAAGATGCCTGTACGCACTTGTATTTTCTTTCGAACTTTTGCTCTACAGGGAACCACTGCTGGCCAGTGGGCGCTATGGAAGTCTGAGTGTGCTACTAAACTATGCCAGCACGGCCCGGTAACTAGGCAACAAAATTGTCACGACATCTTGAAAGATAACAGAAGCGCGCCTGTATCAAAGTTTGCTTTAGCCTCGTTGAGTCCCAACTAAGCTCCGTCCAGGACCATGCGCGTTGGCAGGGCTTTATGTTTTAGCACACTGGTGTCCAGGCAGGTCAAAAGTCTGACACGTATGCTTCAGGAAGAGCGCTAAATTCTCTGGCGCGAAATTGCAGCATGTGCTACTGAAAACAGTTTCCCCCGCTGTTACGGCGGTGCTGTTGGCAC
Source organism: Dermacentor andersoni (assembly GCF_023375885.2). Taxonomy (NCBI): domain Eukaryota; kingdom Metazoa; phylum Arthropoda; class Arachnida; order Ixodida; family Ixodidae; genus Dermacentor; species Dermacentor andersoni. The sequence goes on from NC_092814.1 coordinate 144,358,389, forward strand.
ACGTAGTTTCAGCGCTAGTTACCCATGGGCTTGAAAGCGGACATGCTCACATGAACCAATAGTTCGTTTTACAGTTTAATGAACTCCCTTTCGCAAATCCAGATCATGAGCATTGAAGTTTTGACTTACAGCGAACAGTTTGGATGCTGCCGCAATAGCAGGTCATCGTTGAGAGAGAGAGGGGGGGAGAAGGAAAGGCAGGGAGGTTAACCAGACTGAGTCCAGTTTGCTACCCTACACGTGAGGAGGGGAATGGGGAGTGAAAGAAAGAGAGAGAGAAAACTTACGTGTAGGATGTCTATAGTCGGGCACTCAAGTCTGTTGCCTTCAGGTAGAGAAAAAGCGCTCTAACTGCTTTCTGGGCTAATGAATTGTAAGGACAGGCTCCCAATATCTTCGCTTCCGTAAATGGCCTGTCATCCAATCTATTCAAGGCACACTGGAGAGTCTCACGTGGATTATCGAAGCGAGAACAGTGGCACAGAAGATGACTGATGGTCTCTTCACACTTGCACTTAGCGCGCATTGATGAATCCTCCATTCCAGTACGATAGCTGTAGGAGTTGGTGAATGCTACTCCTACCTACAGCCGACACAGCAGTGTTGCGTCACGTCGTGAAACGTTTGCTGGTAATTTAAGTTTCAGTGATGGGTCGAGGCTGTATAAACGACACTTAGAGGTCATCGTTGATATATACTTTGAATTCATACAGGTCAAGCGGTGTAACAAAGGCAGTTTTTTTCGTGATTCTCTTAATCAACTTCAATCTGCCAATACCCGTTTTTCAACTCTATAAATAAAAGAATACTTGGGCCGTCGCAGACTGCTTAGTGAATCATCGATGCGGGGCAGGGGATACACGTCCTTTTTAGTCACGCTGTTTAGCCTCCTGTAGTCAACGCAGAAACGTAGCGTTCCGTCTGTCTTTTTTATGAGGACGACCGGCGATGACCAGGGACTTTTGGAAGGCTGTATAACATCGTCCTGGAGCATCTATTCGACTTGCATATATATCGCGTCACGCTCTTTGGCCACAACTCGGTAAGGCTGTTGTTTTATGGGTGAGACGTCGGTATACGTAATGATTCGGTGTTTCGTGGTGGTCGTCTGGCGCGCCTTAGAGGGCGAGGCGAAACATTCTTTGAATTGAAGCAGCAATTCATGCAGCGCTATTCGTTGTTGCTCCCGGAGGGTAAAATTAATGTCTACCTTGTCGAATGATGCAGTCGCATTCCTCGGTGTCGATTAGAGACCATTGTTCAGTGATGCAGACGTAAAATATTCAGCAATGTCTCTTATGGCGTAGGCAAAAGCGATAGCCGTTGCGATGAAAAAGGTAACGGTACTCATTGCTAAAATTCCTCACAAGCAGCGTAGAACGTCCGTCACGAAGCGCGACGAGGCTGCGATCCGCGCAGATGCCTAGTGTGAGCAAGAGCGACACCTTGCCTTCAGCGATTGCCTCACCGTCACGTAACCTGTCGCACCCGACACCAACGAGCACGCTCGAACACGACGCTATCGGCATAAACGCGAAACGTGCTGAGACGGCTGTCTTCGGCTTTGTCTGCTGCTCTCTCTGTCGAGAAGGTCACGGTGCGCACTGACGTATAGGGACCGCCGAGCATCACATGTGTTTGATGTGCAATGATTAACGGAAAACTCTACTCGTTAGCGTTTAACTTAAGCCAATGTTAGTCACCCGCACTCGGCTGACGCTGTATTGAGTCATTTGAAATTGCTTAGACTGTTCATCCGCTCCACCCTTGGGCATTTGCTTTAAATTTGGAAACATTAAGTAGAGTTCGCATATATGTAAGCAACAACGTTGCTATCGTTTACAGATAATTTCGGTTATCGCATTCTAGGTATCATGCTGTTGTATTTCTACGCTTTAACCGACACACAGCACGCTACTGAGTAAATTTAAAAGGCGTTTGATTACTTACTGTCCTAACTCCCATTTCCAAAGCCGTGCCTATTACGCCAAACTGCAGCAAACTGAACATGGTCCACACTTCAAAGTTATTCGTTACAACAAGACATGAAATCTAAGAGAACCATCTACAAGAAAAAGCTGGAGCGGAATTGTGCCCCCCATTAATACCAGAAACCTTAGTTCCGCAAGTGGGATGCTGTTCTCCCTTTTTTTTTTTGTGGCCATAAAAACTAGAAGACCCACAATAAATGAAGCTCTGTGACATGCACGCGCTCCAATTTCAAATAGGTGTTATATTTTGTGCGCCCCATGATGATCGCGGGATATGCAGAGGATGGCTGGCCTAGCAGGGCGTAATTAATTACCCTCTCGCTCTATACATTTTACGTCGAATGCCAATGAAGTACATTTAAAATCCATTGAAAAAGCCACTGCAACAGCACAATAGTTAAATGAACGATAAGAAAGAGGTGCCGTCAAACAGTGGTGATGATTTTAGCTACGTACATACTAGGTCCTGCAATTTTAATTTATCTACCTTAGCTACTTCGGCTGTATATCTGAGCTCATTTTCTGCATTTTCGTTTCGCAACACTTGAGATTGCTTTCATCAGTAACAACTAAAAAATTTGAATGAAACACAATATGGAAAAATAATTTTAACATCGCGCAATTCATGGAATGAGTCATACCAAAGTAAGAAAAGAGAACCATAAACACGAGAAGAACCGAGGCTGTTGCTATTGGAACGAAGCAGAGCACGTTGTTACGCCTTTCGACAGCGATATACGGTAGAACTTATCAGTGTGGAATTGCGTGATTACTGTTGACCTCAAGCACCGATTGCTAATTAAGAATAAATTCTGATATATCTGTGGAACATCCAAGGGCTAAACTTTATAGACAGAAAACAGCCACGCTGCTGCACGCTGCAGTGCTGACAGATTTGTTATGACAGTGACATAGAAATTTATATGGGCTGGAATCGCTCATCAGAAGGCTGGTCTGCTATAACGATACGTTCCAGACGGGATTGCCGAAGGCCGACGTTTCACTGCACGCTGTTCGTGCCTCTGTAAAGCATAGGTGCACATGGACCCTAGACCAACGTGACGAAAGACTGGTACTGGACGAGCATTCACCACTTTCATTCTCTCTATATGGCTGGAAATGCGCCGAAGTCTTTCCACACCCGCCTTTTTTCTTACTCGCTTTCTGTTTATCACGCACAGGCTATTCGTTTCAATAAGTACTGAAATGAGTTCGTAAAATCTATATCTATCCATTCTCCAAAACTTTATTTGATAAACTGCATACTGAAACGTTCCCTGTGAAAAACGTGGTTACAAATTTTCTTTTTTAAACAGGTGTCTTAGTGTGCCGCGCCGGAAACAATTGAACATTGCTTTATTAATTGCAAAAGTGCTGCCTTACATGGGATGTCCTTCACGAAAGCCTCAAAGAAAGACTTCGCTATCTGTCTTCTTGTAGTGCGATATGCCAATTGTAACTATACTCTAAAATTCGTTAGGTGTTTCTTTTCTCGCCTGTGTTTCAGATCGCCTGTGCTGTGTCGAAACGCCGTGCTGACTGTTTCTGCGAGGATACATTTCACTTAAATTGCTAAACCCATATAGGATTCGGAGGTGTCATGAAAGTATTTTGACCGGACTGGTGCCCCACATTGATGAGATGCTTATCCTTGTCATTGCCTAATTACGGGGCATGCATTAAATATGATTTGCTCCATCAGTACGAACTGGGTGATTGATATTTTATTTTGTCTGTTGTAAGAAAGCCAACGTGCCTATTATTGTGATTATCAATAATTTGCGCATATCTGGTGATGATCCCTGCAAAATACAACGTCAGACAAAAATTGCGGCGCAATGGGATGCAGCATTAATATTCACACTGGAAGATACCTGTCCGATACCTGCAACAGTCTCCTAGTTGTGGACAGGACACATCTGGAAAGCTTGCGCGTGGAGTGCAACTTTAACATCTGCCCGCTGTAAAAAAGAGAAAGAAAGACATTCGTACATAAAAATATTTTTTGAAGCAGGAAACTTGGTACACAGGCAGATAAGATAAGTAAGGTGGTCATTATGATGAAAAGAAAAAAAAAACATAACAGGAACATTCCATGCACAAAGAAAAGTCAAGCGGTGGCATAATTAGGACCAGGTGCATGAACGTATTCCGGGAATTCTTTCGAACCATGCACTTGGAAATAAGAAAAAAACAAGACAGATATATGATGCATCTGCTTCACTGCAGCATTGAAGAACCGGGACGTAGGGTAACACAGAGGGAAATATAGTATGCTGAGGTAATGTGAGCAAAATAATGAGCAGGATGCAGTGAACACAAAGTCTGCAGAACTTGAGCACTGGAGGCGGTCAATATTTTGACACCGAAGGAACTGGCCGCTATCGAGGCCACGTGTAACCGCCGTGCTGCTGAACAGCACCTCAGGGTGCCATAAAATGCCTACTGGCCGAAGTTTGTCCTTGAGGATTCCTTATTATAAAGAGAAAAGGAGCTGGGGATCATTTGAAAAACCCAGAGCACGTAAACTTGATCATGAGTCTTAGTTCATTTGTGGTTCGCCTCATGTATTTTTTTAAATACTAGCTTTACCCTCATTCGAAGCAGCGTGGTTCAAAAAATAGGGGAATTTGAAAATTTGCGGATGTTAGATATTCTATATTAAACCGGAAAAGAGAACTCGAGGCACTGCTGTTCGTTGTTTTGGTTATTAGTGGTGTATGAATGGCCATAAATGCAGAGCGAGAAAGAGAAAGAAAAGAATTTCCCACAGTAACCCAATATAGTTCGGGTCGTTCATTGTAATGATTACGTAAGGCCTCCTGTCACGGAGGGATTACGGTAATGTGGAAGCTGAAGCAAGTGGACAGTGAAGACACACGCATGGAAGCATAAAAGCATTACTAACAACTCTCATTTGCTGAAGGAACGACACCAGTGTGTTTCCAAAGGATTCTCAGTAGTGTTAATGTTCATATACATGAGACTGTGGCAGTCTTTAGAAAATACAACTCACGCAAGACGTGTATCGAAACAACAAACTCCTTAAGCGCATGAAACTTATGAGTGCACTCTTCCGACTTTATCATGACTGACTATAAACGGATACGCATAGTTACTAATAGAGTCTCCATAGTGTTTATAATCTCTATAGTACATATTTCTCAATGCGTGCTACGTAAACGTTTTTTTGCCAAGTGGTAAAGAAAGCCCCAAAACACGAAAGGAAGCCGCGCGACTTTTGGTAGCCTTTTGCAAGATTTTTTCAGGCTTGGAAAAAAAATACTTTTATTTAGCACGTATTGCGGAACAGAAAGCTGGATCGAGAATTTTTCATATAGTCTACAACTTTCTGATTGACACTTTTGCTCTGATTGTAATGTTTAGAAGTTATTTAATTAATAATAACTAATTAATTAATTGGGTGAAATACGAAAAATAGTCTGACTTGCTACAGGCAACGGCAAACATCATTACCTTGGTTCTGTGCAACTATGTGGGACTCGCATATTTTATTATTTTGGCACAAGTTACTTGGGACACCATACGTGCAAAGGGAAATCGGAAAGCCTTCTTCCGTATTTTCTACTAACCAAAATAAGGTACATACAGGTAATTACGAATATACGTACTATTCTACGTTCGTTGCACTATTTTTCTACATAGTCCCCACGCCGGTTCAGACATTTCTCCCATCGCATCAATAAATTTCAGATGCCCCTGTGGTACTATTCGTCCGGCTAACTGTGGAAGCACCGTTCGACTTCTAACTTGGCTTCATCGTGGCACGTGAATCGCTGTTCTGCCAGGAACGTCTTCAGCGGACCGAAAACATGGAAATCACTAGAGGCGAGGTCCGTGCTGTATGGTGGGTGGTCTAGACTCTACCAGTGAATGTCCGGAGCTTGTCGACGGTTCTGATTGCCTCATGTGGCCTCGCATTATCATCATGGAGGAAGGAAAAATATAGGAGGGAGCATTACGTTACGCAGCCAGCCCTGGCAAGCGAGCCCTTCGTGAAGCCAGAACGCTGGTTCAACACGTGAGTTCTTGCGTCGAGATCACGGAGCAAGAATCGAGATTTGCTCATACGCTTCGTTGCCAGTAGCTATGCCAGTTGTTTTTGTTCGGAGTGTGCTTGTTCAGCTGCCCTGCTACGCCTCTGCCTGCAGAGGGGGAACACTAATACCAACCGCGCACTTTGACGTGCGATCACGTTTTGGGACACCAGATTTGGCTTCAATCGCGTTGCGGTATGCTCCCTCCCCCCCCCCCCCCCCCCCATAATTTTCCTTCCTCCATGATTATTGTTGAAGCTAACTGCCATCTTCAACAACAGCAGCGCCGTGCCGCGGAGCTACCGGCAAATAAGGCCGGGCCGGTCCAAGAAAGGGCCACCGCTGGGAATGGATGATATGTTAACGTCGCGTTTGCAGTTGTAATTTGGCTCAAAAATAGGGGCAAGGACTTCCTGATTCCCCCTGATATATATATATATATATATATATATATATATATATATATATATATATATATATATATCCATATATATATATATATATATATATATATAAACGAGAAGAAAGGGGGTTAACCGAGGGGCCCGATTTTGTTTGTTGTTTGTTGGCTTCTTATGATATATATATATACATATATATATGTATATATATATATATATATATATATATATATCGTATGGTTTATGAAAAGCAGCAGCGGATCATGTGTTTACATTTGTTCTCGAAGTAGACAAAGGGCCTTCAGGACTAAAAGTAAAACCAACAGAAGCGGTCAATCGATTTGGATTAATCGCTCGTGGGAGGAATCTGAAATGAAGCCATACAAGAAGACAGAGGATGGGAATGCATCGAAGGGCGGAAAGCACCAAAGTAAGATATTTTTGTGAGGACGACTAAAGCAAATGCGAAACAAAGAAGAACCATAAGATATATTTGCGGTTACGGGGTTTGTTCATTTGTGCAGAAAGAAATAAAAACTGGCAGGCTGCATTGACTCTTTGATTTCCTTAATTCAATTACTGCGAAGGCCCCAGCTGCTGCTCTTCATCGCGGTTCGATGGCAAGTGTATTTTTGTTTTCGTGTTGAGATTATGCAGTGATAGCCGCAGCTGGCGCAAGGATTTGTTTCCTCACTCATCTATGGCCTCACAAGGTCCCCGCTGAAGCACTTAATTTCTTTTTCTACTGCCCACAGTTGTGCGCCTCCCGGAGAAACTTCTTGGCCGCAGACGGACACGTTCAGTCCGTTTCATAGCTCTCCCAATCGTTGTTCGCAGTAAAGACCATCGACACAGAGGGAATGAAAGAATTGTGCAAATGCTACCAGAAAGTGCGCTATAGAAAGAACCTCTAGAAATAAATCCGAACAGACAAGGAAATCTACATGGTTAAAGAAGCGAACGGAATTTGTTTGGTAAAAGCCATGGAGAAAAGCAGCCTCCCGATAGTTCTCTGGAACGCGTAAAGAACATCGCGATTGAAACATTTTGTGATAATAGTTGATGCCGAAATTCTCAAGCTTTGTTTTCTTCTGTTGACATCCCATCAGCGTACCCCCGAGTGGCGGATCAGCATGATGGCGGGGTAGCAGCCTCGTGCGAGACCATGACGAGGGGCGATAGTAACGAAAAATGGAAGGAAACGTTGCGGAATACGGCCCCGGTAGTTCTTGCCGTAGTTCTTAAGGGTATATGTGGAGGAAGGCGCAACGTTAGAAAAAGAGATATTCCCAGGCCGATGACGCATGCGAATGCGAGATACAGCTGGGGAGGCCATGGAAGATATCTCTTGTTAAATTGTCGCTGTTTCTCTCCAACATAGAGACTGCAACGATCAGCATTATTGCCGCGCACCTTAAGTATAGATACATCAGACAAAAAGTGATGTTACCTGGCTCAGAAATCAGCAAAAAAGAGAGCAATGGTGATTCAAAATCATGAAAAAAGAAAGGAGTGGCGCGTACAAGCCAAGATCCACCTCGCATAAGTTTTTCATGGAGATCTATTTCCGGTGGCCAGTTTTCCACATGAAGCGCAATATAGTACGGCCAGGAAGGACTATCTCGATGATAGAGAGGCTATCATATATAGCATTCCTCCATCTATGTCTTTCGCGTGCGTACGTGCGTAACAGTTTGTGATATTCCTATTTGTTTCACTCATGTGCATGCACCTAGCGCAATTTACTCTGCCGCCATCTGTGAGCCTTCCAGTGCTTGTTGCATCCTTACCGCATCAGCATTGAAAATGAGCGGTGTTTTAGCACCCACGCTTTAAGGGAAGCTCCGGGACCACGATTTCTGGCTTCGGCAAATATCATGTTCACGCCTTACGGCAGTCACTGCGTGCGCATGGGCGAAGCCGGTAGGTGAACGCTAGAATAGCTGAAAGGAAAGAACGTCAAAGTCATCAACTTAGCGCCGTTGATGACGCCGCTGAAAATCGAACTGTTTGTGATGCAAAATGTCGAGGCAAGCTGAACTTTTTAGAAGGATAGCCGATCCTATGGCGATTTCACACTTTTGAAACCCGCCGCAGGGAAGGCTGTTGTCGTCGACGCCCACTGGTGTGGCACTGGTCCGTAGGGAGAGATCGCGTACGACGGTCCGGTTTCTGGTGAGCGATAAAAAGGCGCGTATGAGCCAACACGCTGCAACCTACCACATTCTCGATTGTTTGCGGTGGAATAAATGTTTTTTTTTTTTCGCTTCACGTTTGCGCAAATCCAATGCATATATTTATCAAGGACAAAAGCAGCAGTGCGCAGAAAGAAAGTGTTGTCGGTAGCGGATGGTAGAAGCGGAGCGGATTACAATCAATGCGCTTTTGGGGCAACAATACCTCGTGGCATCGGCACACAATTATTGCGTCTTTCAGTTCCTCTTAGGCAATCCTTTTCTATCCTCTAATGGTGCGATACGAATTGAAAGACAGAATCTGTATAAAGAGAGGCAGAAAATAAGAAATTTTTGTTTCCTTCTATTTTTTAGCTTGAAAAGCTACGTACGCCGTTCTATTCTTCATAAGAACAAAATGTAACAAAGGGCGCCTTAATGAGAGTGAAAACTCTTATAACTAAGTCATGGCGACTCAAGGAAGCACACAGGTGGTTATATTTGAGCGTTTCCTATTTGACTTCAGCAAAGGCGGTGTCAATAGACGATGCTCAGTTAGGGATGTGCTGTGCAAAGCCTGGTTCCATTACATCTAGTTTCCGTTTACTCTTACTTCAATGGTAACAGCATGCTTTGAGGACACTATTCGGTGCCAATTTCGGAGTATGTAATTTGTTTCGTATTTCTGCGTTGTGTGTGGCCCAGATAATGTTTTGGCGTTTTAAGGAAATGTTCCATTTGTATATGCTGTTCCATTTGCACAGACTGCAATTACTTAGAGGTATGTGAATTCCTCTGGTAAGTATCCATGAATTCATGAAAAAAAATTGACAGATATTTCCCAAAGAGATACTGGAGAATCTATCTATCTATCTATCTATCTATCTATCTATCTATCTATCTATCTATCTATCTATCTATCTATCTATCTATCTATCTATCTATCTATCTATCTATCTATCTATCTATCTATCTATCTATCTATCTATCTATCTATCTATCTATCTATCTATCTATCTATCTATCTATCTATCTATCTATCTATCTATCTATCTATCTATCTATCTATCTATCTATCTATCTATCTATCTATCTATCTATCTATCTATATATGAAATAGTAAACATGAACTGCTGAAGCACAATTCTTTTTCGATGAACATTTTACCAAGCTGGTGAGCATATATTGGTCGTGCATGAGAATTGTATATTCTTCAGACAACAACTGTAAATATCTGATCTAGAAAAACCTATGAGATTTGAAGTACCATCAGCATGCTGTATACTATTATTAACTGATTGCACTCGCAGTAGGGCCATTATGTTCTCTTACAATGGCGCCTATGTTATTTCTTTCACACTATATTTTAGGAGCATTAACCACCGCAAATCAATGCTATTTGTATTCACTCAGATTTTGCCAGGCTACACATAATTCAGAGTGTCATATCAACCATGCAGTAATGTTTCATCTCTTTCTAAGCACATTGCAATACCGAGACAGAAATGGCAAAATTTGCCGTTTTCTTTTTCTTATTTTGTGCTCAGGGTCGCACTTACATATTAAAAGAGGACAATAATCAACTGAAGAAAAACTCGAAACCAAAGAGAATCTCGACTATTACGACAAAAGGGAGGAAGTTATTGTTGAAACAAAGCTGTTTTCTTTTTCTTTTACGTCTTATAGTTGAGGCAACAGCGTCGCTTGGCTATATGCATGAGTGCCACGACTCCGGTTACATGTTTTTCTCGCATGCCTTTTCTCGCACCCATGACAATATTGTCCCACTTTCACTTTGCTTACATTATTGTTCCACTACCGTCTGCCCACGTTGGCGTTGGCGTAGCATATGTATGCCTGGTTAACCTCCATGTTATTCCTTCTTTTCTTCCACTCTACTGTGTGTTTAATGAATCGTGCTGTAACAAAGACAACTATCAAATCCTCTGTGCGACCTGCATTACGCACCCATGTGTATATATATATATATATATATATATATATATATATATATATATATATATATATATATATATATATGTATATATATATATATATATATCGGTAGTTTCAGCGAACACTTTCGAAAATTTTAAAAGGTTGCCTGTAGCAGATCACAATTCTAGTTCATAAGCTGGTCTACTCGAAGAGGTGGACATTGCTTCCACAAAAATTTTGAAATGCATATTCGACTAATTCAAAAATTCACAAATGACATTTTAACTAATTATCTTAAGGTACACATTCCAATTTAGAAATTCTAGCCGTGGAGTTGGCAAGGTGGATCCACTTGGAACGAATTTTCAGGGTGACACCAGTTTCAGGTTAATAATTCCCGAACTTTGCGGAGAAATGCATTGGCGTTCCAGTTACTTTTGCCCTTCAACGCATAAAACTGATTGAGCTAGGGGCCGGAGGCAACCTGTAAAAAATTGAAAAGTGTTCGCGGAAACACCCTCTCTCTCTCTCTCTCTCTATATATATATATATATATATATATATATATATATATATATATAGTCAGCATGTCTGAAAGTTGAGCTATTGCTGCCTTTCAGAAACCGGAGGAAATTTCGCTCCACTTGGCGTCTTCATATTTCATCGAAGCGCACGTCATTTGAAGGAAAATAGAAACCTCCAAAGAAGACGTAAAATGTCGAAAGTAGCCCGACTTCAAGCCGCTTCGTCTTTCCGCTTGGGGAAACAGCGCTGGAGCGATAACCACGCCTGTGCCGTAGCTATTGGCGCGAGGAATGCTGCGTTTTTACGCTGAAGGCAGTGGTGCTGTTCGCGAAAGAGAGACCCACGCATTGCATATCTTCAAGGGCCAGGAGCTGAAAAGGCATTATGTGCTTTCCGAAGGTCGCACAATTTTAACTTATCACCTGCAAGGTCCGAAAAATATGAGTTGCTTTGATCGATAGCAACAAACAGGCATCGAAAGCTTGGTTCAGCAATTAAGGGTGTCTTCCGTATAGCCCTAACCTTCAATTACAGCATTTGACTTGTCGATTAATGCTCTGTACAACGGAGGAGCATAAGTCACATGCTTTTTAGGGCATGCGTATTGGAGCAAAAATTTCTCTGTGGCACCCAGTTATATACTCATTTCAACGACGACCTAAGCCCTCACTCCCGTACGCTGACACTAATGTTACCAAAACTTCCGCCTACGTTAAAATGAAACAGACAGCTCGCTCAAAACTTTGTCATTGCTGTTGAACTGTAACTACTCGAATGCGAGAGCGGCGCACATCATCCCATGCAGCCGCAATGACTTGTATTCAAGCGTTCATGTGAAGGTGTCTATATCCATCACCTTCACGGGTAACACGCGTAGCCTGCGTCTCCCAATGAAGACGATGAAGAGCGAAAGGTCAACGACTAATAATATGTCTGTATTGTGTAGCGAATGCGGTAGTCACCCCTCCCGTCCCCCCTTCCGATAGCTACCTATCTAGCCAGAAGTCACTTTGCGCTTCTGATCCATTCTTGGTTAAGCAGATACACGCACCTAACCTTCATTTTTTTTCAGAATAAGTTAGCGAAATAACCTAAAGGAATTAAAGCACAAGTTTCTTGGGAAAGCGCGTGTCGTTTTGTAATGCTTGTTCGCAGGTTGTAATTTAAGCTAGACGAAGGACGGTTTCTACCCTACACTTTGAGATCAACACCAGCTATGTGTATATATGAGTAGAAATGTCATGGCTCCAGAAATGACGAATGAACTTCGAAAAAAATTTTAACTTTTCTAGCATTCTTCCGGGCTATAAAAGCGGGAAGAAAACACAAATTATCGCTGTTTATCCGCTAATAAATCACACTCAAGTAAACCATATGAAACAGAGGTTGGCATCACCATGTGAATAGAAACATTCATTCCACAGACGATTTTCTCCAGCTTTTGTAATATTTATATGTCTGGTCGTGTTCTGCGTCGTCATTGTTCCTTCCCTTGCTGAGCAAGTTCAACATGACTCATTTCTTGTGGGACATGGGATCGAACCTTCTCTGAATGCGAAATTACAAGCCAGTTACTATTATCATAGTATTGTTCTTATTCACCAAGACTCTCCAAAATCTGGCTGTTGGAGACCTCGCATTTCTCCAAGTACACTTTGAGCCGACACGCCACTTAATGAGCGCGTGTCTTCGCCAAGCGCGAAGGTGCTCGTGAGCTTAGAGATTATCAAATACGCCCATCAGTCTGTATCAGGTGAATGCCAGTAGATTCGAACAGCTTGGTATTCAGTCTAAATTGGTTCATAAAATGCTCCATAAGAATTTCTAGTTTCTCTTATTTAAACATTTCTGCAGAGCTTTATGATGTATAGTTGCCCGTTGGCAGGCTGCCTGGCTGCAGAACTCGAACTGACCGACTCCTGTAGCGAGAACTTGAAGCCGATTGGGAAAAGTAATTTGATTCACTAACAGTATCTTAGATGAATATTCTGGACATCTCCAACTCTGCAATCTCAAGTGGATGACATGACGAAATTTGTTTTCGCATGTCGTGCAAAACAGGACACCTAACATAAGGGTAAAAAAAGAAAACACTAAGGATAACACTGTCTTCCAATTTCACACCGTTTACTGGAGGAGCACTAATGTGATGGTGAAGACCACAGTATTACGTCCGTCGCGAGATTTTACAGACACAGCAACAAACGTGCAAGGACCATGCAACCTCTCTCGAAATCTCTATGCCATCACATATTAATAAACATCGCCTTCAATGCTATCCCCACGAATATAGGTTAAAACGTCTTTCTGGGCGAGCTGCTGCATAGTTGATTTAACAATATAACAGCGCTAACACATGCAGCTACAAAGGAACAAGGACGAGACACTAGCGCTTGCGTCTCGTCCTTTTTCCTTTGTGGTTGCATATGTTTGCGCAGTTTTATTTGTCAAAACGAATATATATCAGGCCGAGTAATCGAGAACTCACGTCGTTCAAGACAGGAAGCTGTATAAACTTTCCAACAAGATATGCATGGAGTGGTTCGGCTACGTCATAAGAAGAGCTCATTATTATTATAAATGTGAAGAAATGTGTATTGGTTTCTTCAAGCCACAAGAAACACAAGAGGGATAATTCAACTTGTAGCAGGCTACTGTCAAAACAGCGGCAATTGATAATCCAGAGAGTCAGCTGCGCGACAGAGAGTGAGCAGCTAAATTGATTCAGTGACACTGCGCCAGTGTGGACTCGCTCTCTATTGACCAAAATCGCCCTGATGACTTCGTTCACGTGGTTGGAGTGGCTGCACGAAAGCAGCAAGAAGGGCCATATCAAGCGACGTTTCTGGGCCAGTCGATCCGAATGTTGACGCATTGACCTCGCATTCATTAAAAAATGGTGTCTCGTCGTTTCATGACTGTGTAATGGGTCAATTAGTCTTAACTCGTAAGGTCGTTACGCGTAGAATCCGTGACGTAATGCTGAGAGTAGGCTAGGCTGTACATGGATGGGTGTCTCAGAGTCACTAAAATTGGGCGAAAGGTTCGGGAATTCGTGTCCACATTTTCGAGAGCGACGTGGATGGCTTCAATTTCCGCACCTTTCAGCCATGTCGAATGAGGTGTTTTAACTACCGTAACCGTAGATTTCAACGCGTTCACGAGACCTGCTCAGCTGGTTTATAGAGGCTAATCATCTCAATCAATTTAAGCGGGCACACCTTGTATAGTAACGTGGTTTTTTGGAAAGCGCTCAAAACACGTGGCCTTCTGGTGGCCTTGATTTCGGTGCCATAGCAACACCTCCGTGCCCCGTATACGTTGATGAAGGCACCAGAGACGCGTAAATGGTTTCGCTGCAGTCCTGATTCACGACGACAACGAGTCAGTGGGTCGCGATAATAATAGTAAGCGTTGTACGCTGCTGAGTAGTGGTGGCAGAGTGACAAACTCATGCCAAGGAAGCCGCGCAAAGCTTCTGAGGTGCACCAATAAGGCTTCGACTGCGGCGTAATCAGAGATCGAACGGACACGTGTGACGACAATAGCTACTGCTGCGGACGCTCTTCTTGCAAGGTGCATAAGAGATGTCGTAAGGCTTGCTTGCACTGGCCGCAATAAAGCACCATGATTTGGTCAAAAGCTCGTGCCCCCCACACCGCGGCACTCGACACACTGTAACAATCCCAACAAGGGCAACTGTGCATCCTTATCTCTTGAACAGCCAATCACGGGCATGCACATTAGGCGTCTCGGTCAAAAAATAAAAATAAAGATGCTACTGACCGTTTTCGCTTTATCTCAGGTGAAACACCTGGGCTTTAGACAGGTCTTGATTGATGAGAGCCTCACGGAGATTTCGTAACATTACTTGAAGATTTTCTCGAAACTCGCAATATAAGTGTGCTTTTATTAGCGGTTTAAATAAATTTGGTAACCCAGGTTGCTACCATAGTAGCCGCGTATTGACCCGAATTTAGAAAGTATTTTTACATACGTGTTGCGCCCAATATGCATGCAAGAAAAGCGCATAACATCGAATGACCTTGTCTTTTCTAACAGCTTGCGTGGATCGCTGCGTGCTTGTTAGAGAAACGTGATTTCTGGTGGAATAATCCGCTCGTCTAGAGTTGTCCAGATAACTGCCAAGAACTCTTGGTGGTGAAAAATGTGCGGTTCGTCGCGAAAATTCAAGAGTACATCTAGAGTCAGTTAGTTTTCCCAGGGCCAACCATAGTGAGATGGCGAGATCATAACGGCCCTCGACTGCTGGCATGTAATCCAAGTTTAGCGTTTAGTGTTTGGCAAGTTTAGTGTTCTGCCTAGCAAAGGTAATACCACAGTTTCAACAAAACCTTTGAATATATGGCACTATAGAGAAAAAACTGAAAGCAATATAATTCAACCTGCAGTAAGTTCGCTTTCCTTGCGATACGAAGCTCCATCCATATAGCGGGCTCAAAAATATGCGGGCCCCGTAAAAGACAAAAGAAGGTGAGTGGTGAAAAAAGAAACCGTGGACATTGAAATTAACGTCTTCATCCGGCACAGGTAATTTGTTTCATGAACGTTCTTTTTATTTCTACCTTTTATTTACTTTTCTACACCTCCCTGCAGAAATACGCGTTCGAGGAAAGTCGTATAGCGCACGACAAAAGAAAAATGCATGTAGTGAAAGGAAGCCATTCATACGCTAGAAGAGATAACCACCGTGAAGGAGAAAGAGTGCAAAGAGCTATAGGGCTGATGTAGAGGAAAGCGAGAAATAAAGTTGAGTGCGCACATCTGAAGGAAACGCTAGGGAGGCTCATTAATTAGGCTCAACATTTCGTATGCGCATTCCGAAGGGCCTATCCCTTGGTAGTCGAGAGGCAATCGAGCCGAAAGCAGCAGCCCATATAACTGCTGCTGCTGCTGCTGCCGCCGCCACGGCGGCCACTGCTGATACCGCTGATACTGCTGCTGCTGGCGCATTGGACTTCCGGTTTCATCATCGGGGGCGGAGGGCAAAACTGTTGAAAGATCAGTGCACGGTATGCAACCAGTCGCAGAGCATCATGTGCGATGATAGGAGTAGAGACGAAAGAAAAGCAGCAGGGCCGGTTGCTGCGATGGGAGGTCGGTGCGGGGACAAAAGATGCTAATGACGAGCTAGGATGACTTATTCCGTTGGTCAGATCAATGCACGCGCGGAGGCCATAGCAACGTGTGCCGCCTTTATACACCGCAGCGCCTCTCCAAGTGCAAGGAGGGTGGCAGGGTTTCCGTAATGGATGGCGTTCCATTTATACGCTCTTCGTCGAGGTTTAAGGCTCGCAAACTAGACAGGAATGTACTTAGCAGGAAGAGGAGAAGCGACAAAAAGAAAAATACGAAAGACGAAGAGAAATATGAGAATTAAAAGAGAGACAGACTCGCGACTTAGAAATGTGCACTTGTCCGACGGCGTATACATAATCAGCGCCGATGAGTATCTAAGAATAAGCACTCAGCCATGGAATAACCTCCTACCGGAAGAAGGAGAAGATATAAGTAGGCTTGATGGCCACCCGATCATGCTCATAAGTTTCACGAGCGTGCCTCGTCGAGGGGTGATCGGTCAACTATGCCCCGAGTTATTACGAGAGAGGCGAATAAAAGCAAATCACGAAGAACAAGAATGTCTGCTTCTTTACGGATAAAGCCTAGACAACTTGCTTAAATAATTTGGGCAACCTCCGGTTTCTGGCAATTCGGCGATGGCACTTGTTTCTTTTTGTGTTTGTGAGCAACGTCCACAATAAAAGCATTGTCTACGCATAAAGCTTTATTCCCACAAAAGAATACAAATATTGCGCAATGAAGATCGACATTTTGATTAATGAGCATCCTCTACACAATGAGAACAATGAGCATCCTTTACAAAAAAGTTTCATTCAGGGCAATTGAATAGATTGCAAATGCCATCAACAGATTCGGCGCAGTAAGTTGGGCATCTCTTCAAAGGGCTGGGCTAATTGCTATTCCTCTAATACCTCTGCTTGGTACCCAGTTTTTCAGGAGCCTTAGACTTACTTTCACTGACTCGGCCAGCGAAATTATGCTAGTGACATCTCCTCGCACCAGCTCGAAATGTGCCATTATTGATCACCTTATTATGAATTGCAGAGAATAAGCACTTACTGTATATCTGTCAAACCAACCTTCTTGATGTCCTTTCAGTCAGTCACTCCACTACTTTTGTTAACGACACATTGAAGGCGCGTGAGTAGCGGTTTCAACTAGATGAAAAGAAAAGGCAAAGGGGGGTCTACCCTCAGCGCCGCCCTCCATAATATTGTTCTGTGAACTGAAGAGCGGTCACGTGTTTGGGCAGCCGGCTTGCGTAAGTCCATATATCGCGCGCCTGCGACAACACCGCTAGCGATTCGCCAAGATGAACTTGGGAACAGTCTTCTTCAGGACTGCCCCTGTTTATTCGATATTATTGTAAAACAGGCCTTCACGTACCATTTAGAGGTGGCAGCTTGCTACTCCTTGTCACATGGAAAAATATAGTGAAAACTTCAAAAGTTCCGAAAAGTGCTGAATACAGTCAGAGTACATGCACACGTACAAAATTCTGCGCACGACTCCAGGGTACCACAGAAGATAACAAGGACACGTATGACATCCAACGAACATATTGGAGGTCTACGCCAAAAGTTCGTCCAGTACGTTTGAAAAAAATCCCCTTCACACACTTTCAGTTACATCAATGTGGCCCCTTCAAAATATACTCCCCGTCAGACAATATACGCTGGTTACAACAATTCTACAATTGCTGGGTGCACCCTTATAAGTCATCTGTAAAGCGCTTCATTCACATGTGGGTAATTGTTTGCCGAATAGTCCCGCCCTATGAATGCAGACGGCGCAGGAGCATAATCGTGGTACAGAATCCATAGCCCCTATTAAGACAAATTTTGTCGGACGTGGAGCTTGCAATCTTTCACATGTTTCAGGACCTCCACGCAGAGAGCTGCATTGACAGTTTGGCCTTAAGGAGCAAATTCTTGGTGCACAATTTCATGACAGTAAACAAAAAGCATAATCAACATGATTTTGATTATAGCTTTTCTGCCTAGTTATCTTTTGGCCTTGGCTTATCTTTCTTTGTACACTCCTTGCTCTGTGACTTCAGCTCAGTGTCGAGGGCAAGAGTGGGTCGAGCCCAAAAAAAACAAAGAAAACCGCGCGCTTTCCCTGCTCGCGAGCAAACCCCGACCAACGCGCAATCCAAGAGCCAGCTGCTCTGCGGTTTATTAAAACCCAAAGAGTATTCTGAAGGCTCGTGACAAACTGGTCGAGGTGTGGGGTAGCCCTCACGGATGTTGCGAACCCCTCCAAGGATCCGCACGACGAATCCAGTGCCAGTCGACACTCCCGTGCACCGGGCCAGCCACAGGATCAGGAGACTAGCCCTGGAAGTCGTCGACGCTACGGTTCCCACCACTTCAACCGCTATGACCAGGGCTTCCGTTCAACCCGCCGCAACCGGCATGGAGAGCACGATGTTGAACCGGTATGCACTTGAGAGCCCACGGGCTCCGACGACGTTCCATGGCGCAGTGTTCGAAAACGTCGAAGACTGGATGGCCGACTTCGAGCGCGTGGCCACCTTGAACCATTGCAACGATGCGGCGAAACTGAGACACGTCTACTTCCACCTGGAGGACGGTGCGTGTACATGGATTGGTGGGCTTGGCGGCTTTGCCACTGCGCAGGCCACTAATCCGTTCGTCTTCGTAATGCAGGTGCTCGGACCATTCATCGCGTGTCTTTTCCTTCCTGGACTGGCGACTACGCCACTGACCGCACCTTCATATTTACCAATCCATCTCAGCGTGGATGTATCAGGCGCTCGTCAACGAGCCACTGCCATCGCTTCACCCGTCTTTGGAACGACACACTCGTCCTTGGATTATCTGCCCCTCGCCACAGAATGGGAAGCCCCATCGCATCCAACATCACTACTAGGGCCAGCTATAAAACAGGAGCAGCCACCAGTGGCACTTTGTGGGCTTGGCGGCTTTGCCACTGCGCAGGCCACTAATCCGTTCGTCTTCGTAATGCAGGTGCTCGGACCATTCATCGCGTGTCTTTTCCTTCCTGGACTGGCGACTACGCCACTGACCGCACCTTCATATTTACCAATCCATCTCAGCGTGGATGTATCAGGCGCTCGTCAACGAGCCACTGCCATCGCTTCACCCGTCTTTGGAACGACACACTCGTCCTTGGATTATCTGCCCCTCGCCACAGAATGGGAAGCCCCATCGCATCCAACATCACTACTAGGGCCAGCTATAAAACAGGAGCAGCCACCAGTGGCACTTTGTGGGCTTGGCGGCTTTGCCACTGCGCAGGCCACTAATCCGTTCGTCTTCGTAATGCAGGTTGGTGAACGTTTCAGCCTCTTTGCCAAAAAGTCTAACAACTACTTCTTAGTACAGCTGCCAAGCCCACAGTGCCTTAATGCTGTTCTTGCTGATTGTTTTCATGTCGTTTTTTCGCTGTTACTCCTACTTTCCGGTGATATAGAAACTAACCCCGGTCCGGATACTGCAGCTATCCTCGCAGAGCTAAAGAAGATATCTACTGGCCAGTCCAAGCTTATTTCTGAAGTTCAAGATCTAAAATCTCAGTTATTAGCGACAGACAGAAATGTATCTGACCTAGGCAAACGTATGACCGAACTTGAGAGCCATTACGAAAGCCTTGTAACACTTAAAACAGACACAGAAGTTCTCCGCGCCGACGCAACTAAAGCTACTTGCTTAATTTCAAAACTAGAGGCACGTTTTGACGATGCGGAAAACCGAACGCGACGGAACAACTTGGTTTTCTACGGACTCCCTGAAACTACACCTGAATCGTACGCACAATCAGAACAACTTATCATTAAACATTGCCGCGAGCATTTAGATGTACACATCGACACAAAAGAGATAGAGCGCGCCCATCGTCTCGGACGTCATTCGAACGACAAACCCCGTCCAATAATAACAAAATTCACATTTTTCAATACAAAAGAAACTGTCCTGTCGAGCGCCCGGAAACTAAAAGGTACCAATTATAGTATTGGCGAAGATTTTTCTCGTGCAGTTCGAATTGCTCGCAGCCAGCTCGTTGCATTTGCCAGAAAGCAATCTGCCCCATTTAATCTGCGCTACAAAACCCTGCACATCGGACAGAAGCGCTACGTGTTTGATAGCGTATCTGAAACTGTAAGAGAAGTGTTATAGCAATCGTCCGCCCGGAAAAATGTGATTACCCGCCCCCAAACCATGCCAAGAAATAATATTTCATTGTCTGTCATATTCACAAATATTCGCAGTTTCCTACCTAAGCGTGAACTCGTGTCTAACATCATGATTTCTTCAAACAGCAGCATACTTATACTAACCGAAACGTGGCTTACCCCTGATGTCACTGATACAGAAGTACTTGCCGACTTGGCAGGTTTCCAAGTTTTCAGAAATGACCGCAGATGCACTCGAGGGGGCGGTGTCCTGATTGCTGTGGGCCCTAATTTATCGTGCACACCATTAGACATCGTCTCTGATTTAGAAATGTTATGGTTAATTTTTCGCTCATCGGCGCAATCCGTTTTGCTTGGTGTTTGCTACAGGGCTCCGCATACTTCACCTAACTTTGCAAGTGAGCTGAACAATATTCTGATTGATCTCGGTACTGCACATCCAAATTCACATATATTGCTATTCGGTGATTTCAATTATCCCGGTATCGACTGGCAGAAACTAGCTCCCTCAGGTGCGAACCACAGAGAATTAAAGGATTTTATAGAATTATGTCTGAATGCCAATCTCACTCAGTTGGTAAGGGAACCAACGCGTGTTGCTGGCGTCAGTGCTAATATCTTGGATCTTATACTAACTACGAATCCAGAGAGCTTATCACATATAACTTACCTGCAAGAAATTAGTGATCACAAGGTTATCCACGCCGAATTTTCGTTCTGCCTTGAACGGCGCGAAAAACGTAAGAAAACAATCCTTCTATATGAAAAAGGCAACTATGACGCAATTAACAACGAGCTTACAAATTTTTTCCCTTTATTTGAAGCCCAATTTTACAGCATGCCTCTCCAGAAGAGCTGGGAGGTATTCAAATACAAAATACAGGACTTGGCCAACAAATTCATTCCTAAAATTACTTTCCGTGAAAATCACCAAAAGCCATGGTACACTAAGACACTTAAAACATTAGAAGGCAGAAAAAAGCGCTTCTTTCGTGCTGCTAAGATAAGAGCCTCGTCTAATGCGTGGCAGCGGTACTATACTGCCGAGAATGCCTACCTGATTGCTGTGAGAAATGCTAAGTTCAAATTTTTCAACAACGATCTGACAAAATTGTTAAATGATAACGCGAGAAAATTTTGGAAGGTCATCAACCCTATCGAATCGCGCGCTATCACTCTGACCAACGAATTGGGAGAAACCGTCGGGGACCTCGAATGCGCTAACACCTTCAACATTGCTTTTAGCACAGTTTTCACAAAAGAACCCAGTACACCTCTGCTTACGACACCAGCTAAAACTTTGTCTACTATGCCTGCTGTCACAATAACTCATGATGGAATTTTATCATTGTTAGATAACATTAAGCTTTCTTCATCGACAGGCGTCGACGAAATCAATTCCAAGCTGTTAAAGAACACCAGACATACCATTACTGCGTATCTGTGTATTTTATTTTCTCATTCACTATCTGTAGGTCACTTGCCAAATGATTGGAAAGTGGGGAAGGTTGTTCCTGTCTACAAATCTGGTAAAAAAGATTCCCCACTAAATTACCGCCCCATATCATTAACAAGCGTCCCGTGCAAAATCATGGAGCATGTCATTTATTCTAATATCATGGCATTTCTCGATAAAAATAACTTTTTTCATCCATCTCAGCATGGCTTCCGAAAGGGCTTCTCATGCGAGACCCAACTGGCCATTTTCATTCATGACTTGCATGTTAACCTCGACACCAACATAATAACTGATGCCATTTTCTTAGATTACGCAAAAGCGTTTGATAAAGTGCCGCATCAACGATTACTTTTTAAACTAAACCAGTTAAACCTGGACCACAACGTTCTGATTTGGATCAAAGAATTCTTGTCTAACCGGTCCCAACACGTCCTTGTTAATAATCATACCTCTGACCCTATTCCTGTAACATCCGGTGTACCCCAAGGCTCTGTTCTCGGTCCTCTCCTATTTCTAATATATATTAACGATTTGCCTCAACACTTATCTTGCCAAATCCGAATGTTCGCTGACGACTGTGTAATTTACCGATCAGTTTCTAATCATTGCGACGCAGCAAAACTTCAGCATGATCTAGACCGTGTCCAGGAATGGTGCGACCGCTGGCTAATGACCCTTAATCCGACTAAATGCAAACTTCTTTCTATTACTCGCCAAAAGCACCCCGTTGCATTCCCGTACATAATTGCTAACGTACCTATACAAGCAATAACATCATTTAAATACTTAGGCGTTACTTTGTCCAATGATCTCTCATGGCATGCACATACTACAAACATCATATCATCGGCAAATAGAACTCTCGGTTTTCTGAAACGTCACCTTCGTAACGCTCCCCAACACGTTAAATTACTAGCCTATAAGTCACTCATCCGTTCAAAACTAGAGTATGCGTCACCCATATGGTCCCCACATCAAGCATGCGTCGTAGATGACCTTGAAGCGGTACAAAATCGTGCCGCCAGATTCATTCACTCATCTTATTCTCACGAAATCAGTGTTACCGCCCTCAAAGCGGAATCTGGGCTGCAAGCTTTATCCCTCCGCCGACGCATAGCAACACTTTGCCTATTCTATAAGCTTTACCATTCATCACTTAACAGTGCCCCTTACATAACACCACCCGCATACATATCCCCTCGCACTGGTCACCAACTGCAAGTTTACCGTACACGTACGAGAACTGTAAATTTTTCAGCATCTTTTTTTCCTCGTGCAGCCAAAGACTGGAACGGCCTTCCTCGCAATATCGTCGTTCTCACCTGTCCATCATCTTTTTCTACCAATGTGACTGAGTACCTGTTGTCACAAATTTGAGTGTTATATTTTTTATGTACACCCACCCCTTATGTAATACCCCCTAGTGGGGTCTTTAAGGTAAATAAATGAATGAAATGAAAAAGAACCGTGAGGAGCAACTGACGTCCCGGCACGAATTTTGTCGTCGGCTTCTTGAGACTTCAACCAGTGCTGATCGCCACGAACGAGCGGAACGAGCGATCCAGGCCAGCGTCCAGTTGCCAAACGAAACTGTGACCACGTACATCGAAGACATGACGCGCCTCTTCAGACGAGCTGATCCAGGAATGACGGAGGAGAAAAAGGTACACCATCCGATGCGCGGGGTCCAGGAGCAACTATTTACTGATCTCGTGCGGAGCCCTCCGAAGACGATTGTGGAGTTCTTGTCCGAGGCCATTACCATCGAAAAGATGCTCCTGAAGCGGTCCAACCTGTATGAGCGGCAAGTGAACAGCATGTCCGCAGTTGACATTTTCACGACTATCGGAAGCAACAGCGACTGTCTGAGAGAGCTCAGCCGCTCTGTAGCTCACCCGCTCTGCACCAGGCCCTTCGTGATACCTTGCCACCTGATAATGCTACGGCACAACCTACTGAATACCGCCGTGCCACCTACGCGGAAGCCTTAAGACGCCCTGCTTCCTCTCCGTCGTTGTTCGTTCGTGTTCGTTCGTCCTCCTACAGTGTCACTTCAGTCAGCGCAGCCGCTATCATACTGCGAAGCTGCGTACACACCGGCGCCCTTTGCTCATGTTGCTCTAGTTGCCCATCGTCCGGAGCAACCGGTCATTACATCGACGATAGAAGCACGTCCCCTAGGAAGTCGGATGTTTGGCGCACACCCGATAGCAGGCCTCTGTGCTTTCACTGCGGCGAGGCTGACCACCTGTACCAGCAGTGCCCATACCGGCGTCTTGCACTTCGCGGCTTTTCCGCATACTCGCCGCCGCCGCGATCCGGCCAGCGACCCCAAGACGTTGAGGACTAGCTCTTTCAGCGGCGCGTGCCACCGCCTGCCGGGTGGCAGCCGCGGTCGCCGTCTCCGAGACGATTTTCACCTCCGCCCTAGCGATATTCAAACGCGCAATAGCTCAGTCCCCGCCGGGAAAAGTAACTAAAGCGATCTTTGGGGGCGAGGACGCTGACGATCGAAGTGCTGAAGAACCCATATCGACGCAGACACGGACAGATCCCGATCCGACACCACCTGCAGCTGAACAGGACGACCAACATTCTCTCGATATAGCAGTGACTACAGACGGTTACGCCGTTAGCGCTTTAGTGGACACCGGCGCATACTACTCTATACTAAGTGGGAAAATGGCAACGCAGCTGAAGAAAGTAATCAAGCCCTGGTATAACTCGCAGATTCGGACAGCTGGCGGCCACGTCCTTACTCCACTGGGCGCCTGCACAGCTAGAGTTGAAATTCGAGGATCTACATTCGTAGCGTGTTGCCTAGTGTCACACGAATGCTCCCGCGACGCTATTCTTGGCGTTGACTTCCTGCAGGAGTATGGCGCTAATTAATCTTCAAGAGCGTCGTATCACATTATCAGCCGACCTGCAATCGACGTGCAGGGCGGTCAACGGCGTGCCGACGTACTTCATGTTTCTGGAAACATTGTAACGCTTCCTCCACGAGCCAGTGTCCTCGTCGACGTCACATGCTTTGGCTTACGCGATGGCGGAGCAGTGGCCAAAACTAATATGGAACGCCTCTTGAAGTAAGGTGTTTGTGTGGCTAGAAGTGCTATACAGCTTCGTGATCGCCAGTCGCAATTGCTTGTTACCAACTTTAGCAAAGAGCATCGACATCTTTTCCGCGGCACTTCGATAGCGTTTGCAGACGAAGGTGCAAACGTTAACAACTGTTTCATGTCAGAAGTAGCGGAAACGGCAGACATGTCTCTGGGCCATATCGACATCAATTCTGAACTAGCCACCAATAGCCAGACAGCACTGCGCAAGCTCTTGCATGAATTCCGGACCTGCCTTGCGAGTTCTTCAAAGGTACGCCAGACTGCCATCACTAGACACAGTATCATGACGTTGGGTACGCACGCCTGATACACCACCAGCCTTACTGCGTGTCGGCAAAAGAACGCGAAGCCATGCGTACGGAGGCCCGGCAGATGCTTGACGATGGCGTCATCGAAGCTTCCGACAGCCCCGGTCGTTCTTGTCAAAAAGAAAGACGGAACGCTCCGCTTCTGTGTTGACTATCGGAAGCTTAAGAACGTGACTAATAGGACGTGTACCCGCTGCCTCGTATCGACGACTCGTTAGATAGGCTACGGCGTGCCTACTATTTTTCTTCTCTCGATTTAAAAAGTGACTACTGGCAAATCGAGGTAGACGAACGAGACCGCAAGAAAACAGGCTTTGTGACTACAGATGGTCTCTGCGAATTTAGAGTATTTCCTTCTGGCTTGTGTTCAGCCCCGGCTACTTTCCAGCGAATGGTGGACGCTGTCCTCACTGGACTGAAGTTACAGACCTGTCTTGTGGATCTTGACGATACGGTCGTGTTTTCTGAAACGTTCGAGCAGCATCTTCACTGCCTGCGGGGTGTGCTAGAAGCCATCCGATCAGGAGACCTCACACTTAAGCCAAAGTGTCACTGCGGTTATGAAGGGCTCAAGTTTCTCGGGCATGTAGTAAGCGCCAAAGGGGTCCGACCCGATCCAGACAAGCTTGCCGCTGTGGCCGCATTTCCAGCTCCTGCCGATAAGAAGGTCATCCGACGCTTCCTGGGTTTGAGCGCCTACTATTGCCGGTTTATTAAGGGCTTTTCGAAGATAGCGGAGCCTCTGACTCGCCTTACAAGGGACGACGCGCCATTTGTCTGACATAATGAGCAATAGGCAGCTTTTGCTGAATTACGACAGCGCCTACAGTCAGCACATGTTCTCCCACATTTTGACGATGATGCCGATACAGAGGTGCATACCGATGCCTGTAGCATTGGCCTAGGCGCAGTGCTCGTCGAGCGTCAGGGTGGAGTGGAAAGAGTTCTAGCTTATAACAGCAGCTTACTGTCCCGTGCCAAGGTGAATTATTAGACTACGGAGAAAGAATGCCTCGCAGTCGTGTGGGCGATTATCAAGTTTCGCTTGTACCTTTATGGCCGTCCCTTCAAAGTAGTGACGGACCATCATGCCCTCTGTTGGTTGGTAAGCATGCGCGACCTTTCAGGACGACTGGCACGGTGGCGCTTGCGGCTACAGGAATTTGACGTCACTATCGTTTATAAGTCTGGCCGTAAGCACGAAGACCCTGATACCATAGAGAAAGGAATACAACAAGAGCGGACACTCCCATAGAGCCCAGCGACCGAATTGACTGCAGCGCACCAAGCCGTGGGCGTTAATACCTGAAGCACACTTCCGGTTTCGGTTTTGTGCGCGCGCGTATTGAATACTAGCTGGTGCGCGTCACGCCGGCTCCGCTGGATTTTTTTTTTTTTGCTTTTGCAGCAAATATTTAATATATTTATTTTTTATTTATTAAATATTTATTTGCAAATCATTTTATTATTAAGTAAAATTGATTGCGAACGATTTTCACAAGCCTCCATTGAATATGTGCCACGTGCAATTTTATAAAGACGCAAGACCCCTTGTGAAATGAGGAAATGTTTATTTTATTCTTTATCAATGCTCGTCGCGGGCTTTTTGTGCATTCATCCAACGTTGTGGCACCAGGTAAGCAGCAGTAGTTCCTGCAGGAAGCTCCACCAGACGACGTGAGCTGAAAAAATTACAAGCAAGTGTTATTTTGGTATTAACATGTAAGAATAATGCCTGTAGA
Source organism: Dermacentor andersoni (assembly GCF_023375885.2). Classification (NCBI taxonomy): domain Eukaryota; kingdom Metazoa; phylum Arthropoda; class Arachnida; order Ixodida; family Ixodidae; genus Dermacentor; species Dermacentor andersoni. The sequence goes on from NC_092814.1 coordinate 144,385,393, forward strand.
GGCGAAGCGTGCGAAAGTGGTGAATGGGCGGCATTACGAACAAAAGCAGTTCGTATTTACACACACGGCGTAGAAAATACCCGACTCAACCCAAGCAATACCATACATACCTCAAACACATTCTAATTCCAAGCATCCCCCTCTTCCCAAGAGTTATTTCCTGCACTTTAATAGCACGAATGCGCGGGCTACGGCGCGTTTCGCGAACTTGGCTACAACCGACGCGATATTACGCTACGAATACACAGAGGTGGCCACAACACAGGCTCTCAACCAGAGCATGCTGAACGCTCGCAGAATTCCTTCTACTCGCACTCAAGACAAATGCGTGGGTGCCGTTCAGAAGACGGAATTTTCGAGTTACTAGTTCCTGGCGTTTGCGCTCCTTGGCTTATCTTGTGCGTTCTGCAGGCGCAAGCAACACACTCCCGTGTTATCACCTTATCACTCTTGACGATTGCTCGTCGCGTTTTCGACAAGCGTGGGTACCGAAAGAAGGCTTAAATTGTTGCGGGGACATAAAAATTGCCACAAACTTGTCGCAGTAAGATTCAGTACGCGCCAAACTAACTGTCACCACGGCCAAGCTGCTTTTCGCTGCGTCACAACAGGCGCGGCGAGCGGGCCTCATAACATAAAAGTACCGAAAATAATTTTCAACAATGTTGGGCGTCAGTGAAAGCGCCATAAGCTTGTCAGCGCATTAAAGCGCGAAACCGCGCACAACGGCCGAGCTGATTTTCGCTAACCGCGTCAAAGCGCCAGGCCCGCCCACTGCGCTCGAAAGGTACCCCAAAGAGTAATAAAATTAGTTTTAATAATGTTTGCAGTCAGAGAAAGTGCCAAAACTTGTCGCAGTAAAATTCAGTACACGCGAAACTGCGTCACAGCACCCTGTGCGACTAGCGTGCCCAAAAACTAGCGAAATTAGTTAAAATAATATTGGGGCTCATAGAAATAGTCGCAAACATCTCCCAGTACGATTCATAAATTCAAATTAACCGCTCCACGACGGCCACGCTGTTTTTCGTTAACTGCGTCACAAGTCTAGCCTAGGTGCCGGGCAGTAAGCCTAATTGCTTGAAGTGCGTCGCAGACTGTCGAACAAAGTTTCTCACCTTGCCGTAGTCCAATAGTGCAGTGGTGCCATTTCGAAGTTCCGCAGCAACGCAATAATTGCCTGGAGGCCACCAAACCAGGCTAAATCCCAAAATAGAAAAACAGGCAGACGGGTGCCCGAACAGTCCAACGCTCAGATGCGCGGCCGGTCTTTCTCGCTTCGGCGGTGTGCCTGACGAATGACGCAAACATCGGGCAAGGTAAATATACCTGGTAGCGAAGCTTCCATAGGAGCCCATACGTTCAAAACATGGCGGTCCATCGGCGGTTCATGGGGCTTAGCGCCATCTGTATGTGGTGGGAACACTTCCGGCGGAAGAAAAAATAATGTGACGCCATATCTGTTAAAAGCAGAAGTGACGTCATGTTGTTTTCGAAGGCGCGAAATTTGTTTTGTTGTCCTGCCTTTGGAGCTATATATTCAAATGTCCCGCCATTCGACTTGATGGGCGTTTCGAGCTTTCAGCGTGGAAAGCGATGCAGGAAAAGGCCAGCCGTACGGTTGTCGAAATCGCATCCCTGCCCAGAACATACTTTCTTTGGAGGCCGACGAAAGCTTTAGGTGTAGAGTGCTGATCCTATTGTAGGATGCCAAGCCCGTCGGCCAGCGCAGTCGCGCGAAAACTACGCAATTATCTGGCGGTCGTAACTCACTACTTTTGACTGAACAGATTAAGAAGCGATGAAGCTACCCGCGTCACCAAATTCAGACAAACTTCGACAAGCAAGAAAGCATAAACTGTGAGGGGGGCGTATTTCAACAGGTGAACTTTACGAATGCGCCTTTCTGCCCATTTCAAGACGTGCATTGCATTGCGAGTGATAGTGGCGTCAACGCCCCCTGTAGCGATGGGCGCTGAAAAGAAATGCATTTATTAATAATACTAAAATTAAATAAACTTGTATTTTCTTAACTCTTCAAGAATGTATAAAATTGAGTACGAATTTTAGTTTCGTTGAATGAATCTAACTGTCTCGCTTGAATTAAAAAACGCGTTTTTCTTTCCCAATGTTTGTTCCCTCCAAACATAGTCGCGCTTCAATCGCGGCTCCCATAACCCCCCATGCTGATGTCGGTGACAATCTGTACTGAACCGCTTTTCGCCCGAAGCTTCGCGACCTATTTCAATCGACCTTGCATCTGGCTCGTGATTCGCCGGTTCGCCTGTCGCTAGGCAACGGAAGTAAGCCGCAAATTTCCATTTAATTTATACGCAGATATTTTTACTTTTTCCGGAAAAGAATAAAAAAAATAAAACAATTTCTGTTAATTTCATTTCACATTCTTTGTTTTCGATGCTCGCGGCCCCAACTCGTCGGCGTTAATACCATAGCGTGACGTGTTTCCTGTTTCCAATTTTCGCCGAGTGTCCGCTCTTGTTCTATTCCTTTCTCTGTGCTGATACACTGTCCCGCGCACCCACTGATCCTGTCAGTCAGGAAACGGAAGACGATGACGGCTTCCTGGGCGCCATTAGTTTGTCGGACTTGATCCGACGGCAGCGTGACGACGCTGAGATTCGACCGATCATCGATTATTTAAAGAGCCGTGGCACAGCCATACCATGCCATCTGTCCCGTTCGTTGACGTCCTTCTGTCTACGAGGCAACCTGCTCTATAAGAAGAATGCCTGTTCTAACAGCCGTGCTTACCTCCTGGTGGTTCCAAGAGACATGCGAGACGACGTCCTCTTCGCTTGACATAACGAACTAACATCTGGCCACTTAGGCTTCTCACGAACACTCGGTAGATTAATCGAGATGTAGTATTCGCCTGGGCTTTAGGCAACCGTAAAACAGTACGCTAAAGGCTGTCGTGAATGCAAGCGCCGAAAGACACCATCCGTTAAGCCGGCTGGCTTCCTTCAGCCAATTCAAGCAGCTCACACGCCTTTCGAGTAACCCGGCATGGACATTCTCGGACTTTTTCCTCTTTCTGCCTATGGCAACAAATACGTGATCGTCGCGACTGATTATTTAACACGCTATGCTGAAACACAGGCGATCCCACGAGCCACGGCTTCGGAGGTAGCGTCACGGTGTTCCCTCAACTGTCATAACCTACAGAGGGACAGCATTCACAGCCCAGGTTATGGAGGAAGTTTTTGAATTAAGCAACACCAGGCATCGTGACGACCACCACGTACCATCCACAGGCCTACGGACTTATCGAGTGACTGAATAAGATGATCACAGACATGATCTCCATGCACATCGACGTTCAACACAAAACATGGGATCGGATCTTTCCTTACGTGACCTTCGCGTATAACACCGCCGTGTGAGAGACGATGCGGTTCACACCATTTTGCCTCCTCTACGGTCGCGAGGTCCAGACGATGCTGGATGCTGTGATGCATTGTCAAAGCGCCGACCAGTTAACACTGACGCCGATGAATTTGCTGAGCGTGCCGAGGAAGCTCGGCAGCTCGCGCGGCAGCACATCGGCCATCGGCTGCAGAGGGACGCACAACGCTACAACGTCCGCCCCAGGGACGTGTCCTACAACCCCCGAGACCAAGTTTGGGTGTGGACCCCTGTTCGTCGCCATGGCCTCTGTGAAAATTTGCTGAGCCGGTATTTTGGTTCATATAAAGTACTACGCCCCGTCAGTGACGTGAACTACGAAATGATCCCGGACACAACATCGCGGACACGGACCAGGACACAAAGACAACTGAGCTCGCACCTAGTTCATGCTGTGCGCATGAAACCGTACGCTGCGCGTTCGTAATTTTTTGTTCTCGCATTCACCCTTCTTTGTTTCTGCTTCTGTTTCTGCTTGCCGCTTTGTTCATGGACTTGTGCCAGCGGAACGTTTCTTTTGCTTTCTTTGTACTTTCGCTTTGTCTGCGTCGTGGTATCTTTTTTGTTTGTTTCGTTTTATTTGCTCACGCCTATTTTACAACATCGAGACGATGCTTTAGTTCAGCAGAGGCGATAATGCCCCATGTAGGTAGTGGGACGAGGGCAAGAGTGGGTCGAGCCCAAAAGAACAAAGAAGACCGCGCGCCTTCCCTGCTTGCGAGCTAACCCCGACGGACGGGCTTTCCAAGAGCCAGCTGCTCTGCGGTTTATTGAAACCGCAAGACTACTTTTGAAGGCTCGTGACAATATTGACACATCAAAGTTTCATCGCCGTGACGAGTCTTTGCAATTCATCACAGTCGCTCTAAAGTTTTCCAAATAATGGGGCACTCTTTTCGTCGCAACTTTTGCTCAGGAGTCGGCACTTTCGGCACCACCCCGGTGCAACCATGTTTCGATACCATATATTCAGTCAAGCTGCTGTGAACGGACAGCTTTCCCAAACCAAGTGCTTCTGATGTGATCACAAGAGAACGCACACGATCGATGTTTTCATATTCGCACAATGTGGAGGGGTCTGCTGATCTTGTATCGTCCTTGAAGTCTTTACGCCCTTCCACAAAGCGCCGGACCCACTTAAACATAGTTCTCTCCTTTAGGGTATACATTCCATAGCCATTTGCAACATATGATGAATTTCGCAACTATCCTTGCTGAATCTCCCAAGAAATTTGACATTCATCCTTTGTTTAGTCGGTTCGTCGATGTCCATTTCGACAAAGCCTGAAAATGTGTCGTACAAAAGTTCACGCTCGACTAGTTGCGCGGCACACTTTCTTTTTTCTCGGTTTACTTTCAGGCTTGGAAAAAGCTTTCATGTAACACGTATTCAGCGACAACACGCTGCAGATCGGGAACTCTTCCGGCTGGCCTCCAATTTTCTCACTGACACTGTTAGACTGAATATAATGATTGAGAAGTTGATACATTCATAATACCTATAGTATGTAATTATGTGAAATACAAAAAAAATACATTGCCTTGCTTCTGTGCAGCCACGTGGCACTTCCATATTTTTTTAAATTTCGGGAGAAGTTATGTGAGACACATATATGTTGTGTATATATCTTCTGTATAAATTAAACTTTCGTAGTAGCAGATGCGAAGAGGTGGTATGCACCTGAGACAATGATATTTTCTCAGTAGGTATTTAAAGCAGCATACTCTTCTCTCTGCAACCATGCTCTTGGGCTAAGTCTTTCTTTCAGGGTGAATGTTCAACCATGCAACAGCATTAAATCGGCCCTCAGCAGTCGCTTTGTAGTTTCGTCTCTTAAGTGCTTGGTGAGCAAGTGGTGCATGCACATATTCGTCTGCGTGGCCGCAAAAGGCACTGTGAGCTATCTACGTGTTTTATCCCGCAAAAGAAGAGCCACGTAAATGCCGCACCAGTTCACAGACACGGCAGACAGAAGTTTCACACTTTCTGGTATGACTCATATTTGATGGCATTGTTTAATTCATGGGCCAATCAAGCATGTATGCCGCTTAGCAGCGAGGTCAGAAATGTATTACGAAGTGCTCTTCTGCAGCATGGTTCCATAAAGAGCACAAAATTTTAATATTGTCACGAAGTAGTGACGGTGAAAAATTGCAGCAAAATTTTCAGTAGCTTAACTTTTTATCGGGAGAACTAGTGCCCACAAAAGCAAGTTACTCTCAAAGTACGATAGCGGCGAACACAGTCGACGATCGTCGAAAACCTGTTCACGGGCCAATCGCGTCGGCTTTTATCATGAGTCATCGAACGTTCCAGAGTAATTGCTGACGCCCGCGTGTCTTTCAGAAAGTGCTACATAATTCGCGTCGCGCATACAATCAGATTACGCAAGGTTCTGTGAGAACAGACAGTGGATAGAACCATGAATAACATTCCAGACACTTTCTATACCTGCGGGCGCGTCCTGCATTGAACGATGACATTCGTTAGACGTTGAAAAGAGGTCACCAGGGAAAGATAAACGAGCACATTTGTCAATATTGAATGCATACAGTACCTGGCTGAAACTATAATATGTGCCAGGGATGTAAAAAAAAAATTGGTTAGCCGCAGCTGAATGAGACCAACGGCATATGCTTTACCGTCACGTGGCGCTCCTTAGAGTATATTTTATATTCCGCCTGATTAGTTAACTAAGGTGAATTATCCGAAAGCTTTAATATTCGCTTTAGGGGCAAGTGTGTTTCCTTGTGTTGTATAGGTGGTTCGGAAACAACCGAGCGAATTTCTTGTGGCAACGTTTTTCGACCTTTAAAGAAAGCCCGCGAAATATGAAATAAAACCATGTGATTGCGTTTGTGCGCTATCGTATTGCAGCGCTCTCAACCATGCGTAGGCCCTATCGGTTATCAGAGATGACGGCGCTTCCTTTCCGTGTGCCACCACAAAAGATGCTGACGCACCGTAAAGCCGATGCCTACACTCTTAGGCAATGTTACACCCTTTGGCTTGCCCCTTCTGCAACACAACAATAATCGTCATCTGCCTTGATGCGTTTCCTTTCTTTATCGCTGCGAGCCCGGAACTTTCCAGTAACGAACGGCACGCGCGTTATCAGAAGGGGCACTCCAAAGGGTGTAAACTGTTCTATGGTGATAACGCGCGTGCCGTTCGTTACTGGAAAGTACCGGGCTCGCAGCGTTAAAGAAAGGAAACGCATCAAGGCAGATAACGATTATTGCTGTGTGGCAGAAGGGGCAAGCCAAAGGGTGTAACTTTGCCTAAGAGTGTAGAGCCGCGGCCGCTGACTTTGCCACGGTCGGCACGCACGGTTATTTCGCACGAACCGCGATTGAGAGCCAGGAAATAAAAGTCTTGCAGGATTGGTGCTAGATATGGGGATCGGAACCATTTGGGCTCATTAATGAACGGACAGGGCAGCCTCGTCCGCGAAGCTATTACCAGCAATACCATTGTGTCCTGGCAACCATTGAAATATAATGCTATACGCCCTTTATCAAGAGCTTCGCAGTGGTATTCTATTATTTGATATAGCACTCACTCGTAAGTCCTGCGGTGTAGGGTAAATTGCAAACTTGGAAATGCTGTCTTAGAGTCGCAAAATATAATCCTTTCACAAGGTTGCTCTTGCAGAACGCATTTTACAGCAGCACACGAGATAAGATCTATCGTCGTTAGTCTTGCCATGTGGGACAGATTCAAGTTAAGTTATATATATAGAGAGAAACCAAGAAGATGTAAGGCATGGAGGTTAATCAGAGTAGCGTCCAGTTTGCTACCTTGCACGAAGGATGAAGAAAAGCGGGAACAGAACCGGGAAAAGAGGCCGAGATTGAGCACTACCTGCACGCGAGAGGATGCACATAATAATTATAGGCGGTTCCTGTGGTTAGTGCAGTTCAATAACTACACTAGTCTGCCAACAACGTATTGCACCAGTGACGAATGTGGCAACGGTCCAAGTATCTTTGGCTCGGAGTTTGACTCGAAGTTTTCCAGTTGGACGTCATACCGAGGATAGGCACAGAACAGGTGCCCAATGCTTTCCTGGCACCCTCAGGGAGTCACACGTTAGGATGTCTGCCATTCTAAGGTGGTTGTAGTAAGCATTCCTAAAAGCCTCTTCAAGACTTAAACAGCACAGCAATGTTACTTCGTAGCATGAGAACCTAGATGACACTTAATTGTAGCCATAGCGAAGGGTCCAGGTTGCGCAACCGGCAATTGGAGACGCTTACAGGATTCCAGAAAACTTGTGTCTTTGTGCGGGTACGCAGATCAAGTTCTTTGCCAGCACCCGTCCTCGCCAAAAGAATTGGAAGCGCCTGGGAGTCTTCGGTAGACAGACCGCGCAGCCATGTCAGCAGAGTCGTTGCAACCATGCTACATCACGCGGAAGTCACTAAAAGATGATGTGATGCCCTGTTTCCAGACCACAATGCTTCATTTGCTTAAGGTCGGATGCGATCTAATGGCATCTTTTGTGACGTAAAGCAGACTGGATGATGTGGACCGCTCCCTTAGTGCCACAAAACACAAATAATTTGTTTGCCACTTCATCGGTGACACAGTGCAAAAGCGGCGTGCACGGAGGGCTGTAAGTTTGGCCTCGTCTATCAGCTCAGCAGCAATTCTTGTGGTTCCAGCGAAGCGTGTCCGCGTTCAATTTAAGGTGTTACACATAGCTACCTACATCTAAGGCGGGATAAATTAATCTAGACATTCGAATGTTTACAATATCTTCAACATTGGAAAAGCGTAACCGCATCAATTATTCTTACGTGCAGATCGTTTTTCTGGTTTCGCAGAAATCTGAAGTGAATAAACTTAATTCAAGTTCCTGCCACCCACTACCAAACGTTCACGCGCATAAATCGCTATAGGCTTGAAAGAAAAAATAATTATGCGCGACAGATTCTAGCAGCAACGATTAAATGTAGCTGGAGTAGACCGCCTGGCGCTTTCGGTTCAGTGGCACGGCTATGAGCGACGCAAATCTGACAGCAATAACCAGGCACAGCGTGGATGCCCGCGTGCCAACGTCGGACGCGGTTCTAGCCGGCCCGACATCGCCAGCATCAACCGCCCAGGCTCTCATCGCATCGCGCATGCGTAATTCCTTGTCACATATGCTTTCGTTTATTATGACGCACCACCGCTCGCATGCGTCGCATGTGTCTGAGGCTCCGCGGTGACAAAGAGATACTGTCGCGCTACCCGAGCGGGCTGCTGCACGCCGCCACGGAAATCGAGTTATGGTCGATCGCCTAAGCCGGCGCAACAAATGAGGGCGCGGCAGTAGCCAGACGTCTACGGACGCCAGCCGCAGCGCACGGTTGCTCTCGACACCGCGTCCTCCCCTGCCGCCCCACGGCGTCGCGCCGCCCGCAGCAGCTGCTGCCTTGCAGAGGCGGCGAGTGTGGAGTGGCGGCAGCGTTCCATGTTCCGAGTGGCGAGTGTGTCATAAGACGACGGGCCAACGTCAACAAGGACGAGTGCAAATGCGATCACTGCCTTATTACAAGATGTTCAGGGATAATTATCCGCCCACCGTGATAGCTGCTGCTCAAATCTCAGCACCAAGTTGGCTTAAGGACTCGTGGGGACTGTCCCGACGCGTAGCAACAGCGAGATGATACAGTAGGAGGCGATCCTTCGGCCATTTGCTTATATACATACATAATTTCTTTTAAAACATGAAAGGCGCGGTGATCCAAAGCTTCTTCGCAAGAAAACTCGCGTTTGCGACGGGTACAGTACACACATACATTCAAGGAATCTCCACCGACACCAATCTACTTCAGTTTTATTGCGATAGCAATTATATCAACACTGCAGGCGAATTTCTGCCGTTGCCGTCGCATTCCGTATAAAGTCCAAAGGCCGACTCCAACCTCGCGCCGCGCCGTGTGCTGTATGTGTGAATGAAAGCACGCGCGGGAAGCCGACGATCGAGGGCGCACACGAGAGAAAAGCGGAGAGAAGACGCGCCATCTTCTGTCGCGCGACAGGCCGGGAGGGACTGGAAGGAGGGAAGGGGCTCCGGCAGCAACTGCGTATTTCGCGGCCGGGCGCAAGGGCAACTGACTATAGGCGCGTGCGTCTATTTGTCGTACAAAAATCCCTCACGTGACCTGATCCTAGGTGCCTAGGGACAGCATCGTTTAGGGATTTTTGAGAAGGCGCGATGCTGGCGCTGAGCGACACCGTGGCGTGTTCGTCCTCTGCGTGATCGTTCTCTGGACCGCGCGTTGTTCAACATGGCTCATGTAATCGTGCGTGCGTTGCTTGTGTGTTGGTTGCAGGTTCTGTGTTACTTGGCGGAAAGCCGTGAGTAGTGGCGGTGCGGCAATGCGGCTTTGGCCTCGATGAGCTCTGGCACTACAGAATCTGCGTTGTGTGACCCGTGCTGTCTTGAGAACCCGGCGGTGGTGACAATTGAAATATCGAAGTGGCCTAGCGCCTCGGCAGCGAAGTTCTGCGAACCGCGATGTGGCGTCGCCGTGTCCGACTTTGCTTAACGGACATCGAGGGATGTGCTGCTCGCTGCAAGTCATGTAAATGCAACTGCGTCGACGGCCCATTGTTCAGCGCTGAATGTGTATTTGGGTTTGCGATGTGTGTGGTTTAGGGTTTGCGCGTTCACAGACATGTGCTCCCGTCTTGGTCTCATTAGCGGCTGTCGCGGGATTGTGGTGTGCTAGCTCCTTGCCTAGTATGAAGTTTACGACGCTAACACACAGCAGCTAACACGAGACATATAGTGTTCTTCGCGTTTGTGTGTTGTAAATTACTTTCTATTGTGGAAGTTCTGGGAGTCTTATTACGCAAGGAGTGCGAACGTAAACATAAACACATGTGTGTGTCTGAAATTTTGAATTACCCATAATACCCTTTAGGACTGATAAGTGGGCTACACGGCCTGTGTGAATCAGCTACCGTATGTTGCCACGCTCTTCCGTGTGGTAGACTGATGCATGGTGCGCGATTATTTCTGTATTGTTGTAAAAACCATTTGTTTATTCACTCAATACAAATGTACGGCTTCTTCGCCGCAGTACGTTTTAGTTACGCGGTGAAGCATACTAAAAGTGGGAGGGGGCCACTATCAGCCAGAATTAGTATGTCCTCTTAGTTGACCTGAGAGGCGGCGGGTGCGCGAGTGTATAATTTAAGAACTCTTATTATGTCCAGTGACAGTGGAGATCATTAACTGTAGCACCAAAGTAGTGGACCACTACCAGAACAAAGGCATGTAGTATGCCCATCTCAATTCTTGTGCTTATGCCAGTCTTATTTTTTACATCAATAGCTGCTATGGGCTAACTCCCCTGGTTGTTCTGATGTCTACTGGTGTTGTCACTGGAATTCCCGAATTTCTTGCTAGAGTATTGCAAATAAAGTTCTCATTGTGCTGCGAGGATTTAAACATGCGATCAAAAGAGTGGCAGTCCACAATTCTACATTTCAGCCACTCTGCTGAAGGTACAGTCGTGGTGAATACTGATCCCGGAGAGCGTGATCTAGCCAACAGGTGCCTAGATTGGCTAACACCTGCTCAATGTCTGCATACTGTATATAGAGCTGGCATCCACACCTTCAAGTTCTTGCACATCACCTTCCCACTTGTGAAGGCAGTCCTATGTTAAGTTTTCTTCTTGCATGTGATGACAATGATTGGGTGCATCTGCTTCATTAATCTTCTTCTAGTGCTTGGCTTCTCAGATTTACTGGATGGAGCTGTTGGTGTCTTGTTTTCCTCAAGCAAAGCGCGAGACATAGCAATGCGTAGCCCAAATATAGATTTGAGAAAACCAAAACGAATTCAGCAGTAAGAAGCTGAAGGGTTGTTTTGGTGTAGATCAGTGGCTAAGTCCGGATATAAAAGAGGAGGAAGAAAAGCCGAGTCTTTCCACTTCAACACTGAGGCACAACTCCCACAAATAAATAGGACTCTTACTTATTTTACTTTTTTAAGGAGATTACCGACTTGCATTGGCAAGTGTTCACTTCAGCAAACACTGCATGAAGTAAGCTTCCTGTGCATATTTCACCAGCTACTGCATCATTGTTTCACATTATGAGTGAAACTGCAATTTTCTTTATGCCACAACTTGCCCAATTTTGTGTTTTGCAGTGGGATGTTAGCAGTGCTAATAAGGCACCTAAATACTCCCATGAATAGTAACACAGAGAAAAAAAAGTAAGAAAGCAGTGGCTTTTTATGCGTAGACTATGCATACACCTGGTGCTCTTATGGTCATTTTTTCCCTATCTGCTCAGCCATTCTAAACAAGAATAGTTTATACACAATTAGTTTATACACAGACCACAACTAAACCACAGGTATCGTTGGTAAGCAAAGTATATTTATTCGGTGACATTTTCTGCAGCCCTGCTATTGAGCTTTCCTTCCTTCCTTTTCAGCTGTGCAGGTTCATTAAGAAGTGATGATACATATACAATTTTAATCATTGAAAGACTTAGCGAAACCTTTTTCAGGTTGTTTTTTCTTGGTTTCAGACTCTGCACATTGCATTTTAAGGCGTGTTTGTTGCTTTTTCTTTATGGGTAGGGCATGTCAACATTTTTTACACCATTTAAAGTATGTGGTGCCATAGACTGTTCTTAGATGAAGTCTTGCCCTTTCATTCTGTACAATATGATGTCGGTTTTTTGTGTCCAAGGCCGTTTTACAGCGTGATTGTAGCATTTTGCTAAGTTTTGCCTCTGTCACCCAAGCTTGAAAGATTTCTACCCACTGGTGGTGGCATGACACATGTCACGTTTCTTTTTCAATAAAAGGAAGTCTGTCACTTATCCTGTGCACTGGTTGCGTTTTGTCTCTTTAAATTGTAATTTGTTGCCCATATTTGCTCTTTTGTTGCATTTCAGATCAGGAATGGCTATCATAATTGACATTTAACCATATTGCACACAATGTGGATGATATGGAATTGCAATATATGGCCACCATAAATATAATAGAAGTTAATCATTCAAGAATAGTGCTTTTGCATGGTGGTGCAGCCATGAATTGTGGCTATAAGGTACCAGCGCTGCAGATAGCACTGCTTGTGCAGAATATAGTGCAGCTCTACTACTTTCAAACATCATTGTTTTTATCTGCATCTGTATAGCTCCAGTTTCTGTGAACAACACACATCTGGTGGAAGGGTGGCTTGCACCTGCAGTTGGGTCCAATGAATAGCCAAATTTCTGCCCGTTTTCATGTTATTAGTAAAGGCTGTCGTTTTTATAGCCTGTGTGCCCAGTGTAGAAGCCGCTGCAGGGTGTTGGGATCTCATACACATCTTCAGCTTTGCAGGGGACACAGCATCTGGCACATAGTTTGTCACAGGCCATGTATTCGGGGCAAGTTGAGTTCACTCACTAGCAAAGGGAGAACCAAGCTTGTCGGATATGAAGTAAACCGCCTGTATACTCAGTCGCCTTCATTTCGTGCGACATATGTGGTTATAGCGACCCTTGTTTTAAGCACTTCTTGTCCAGCAGCGGTCGTTTGCTTTTGAAACACTCAGGATAGCTTTCAGCAAGTTGGACAGGAACACTGAAAAACCAGCAGATGTTAATTGTCGCACTTATCATGTGAAGCTTCATACAGTATGATGAGGGCGTAAATAAATGAGGGCGTTCCTCAAGGCCTTGTAGCACATGTTACGAGTTTGGAGCAATATGATATATAGCACTTTTTTGATCGCATGCTATAGGTTTAGCAGGTGTGGCCATGGTTGAAGTGCAGTGCAAGGTCAAGAAAACAGATATCTATGAGCAGCACCCTGGTAAGGAGACTCTGGGAAAACCAGTGGGAAGCCTGTTGAACATCTGGTTGACCCACTTGCTGGCTCCACCAGGCAAAGTATGATAAAGAGAAGGAAGTCATCAACACATCAGAAGGTTTTTACATATAAACACTGTGCTAAGGTCATAACATGCCAACAAGTCTTATTGCGCAGGCTATGCACAACCAACTACATATGCCTTCTGTTCGGACATTGCTCATTGTAACTAACAAGGATGGAGTGGACAAAAAAAGAACAGAAGCTCCATTAATTTAGTTTCGCTGGTATCGACAGTAAGCGTACATTGCCATACTCCCGAATGCCTTCATGGGTGATATCAGCAAGGACCAGCTTGAGGCAAGGGGTAATAGACGTCTTTACAAGCTAAAAATGCATGCATGCATGGAGAGCACATTGTGTCCAAAAAGTAGGCACTTCACAAGGGCACTGGAGAAGGAACAGGTTATTAACAGTGGGCAAAGACAAGCTACTAAACACCCAACACTGTTGCCATGTAACGACCTCTGAAACAATCCCTCTTAAAGAGGAAATCATCTTTGTGTATCCATAAAGAGGGCAGATGGGCAAAGCCCCTTCAGTAATGCTGCCAGCTTCAAAAGCCTATTTTGCACATCCTGAATGCTTCCTTCTTAAGACTTTGCTGGGTGCAAGCATTCTACTGTCCAAAAGCTGTCATTGAGAGCCCTGTTGGTTTGGTGGCAATGAAGTTCGGAAGCAATTGCAACAAACGTTCGGAAGCAATTTCAACAAACCTCCCTTCCTAGTTGGCCTGGATGCTCACGGTGCTTATGAAGCAGCACCATGAGGCAATCAAGGTGAATGGATGCCTCCAAGCCTTTGTTCGTTTATCACACTGTTCTGTTAGTAACAACCATGAGACTTGAAACCAACAAGCTCAAGCTCAGCACTCGCATGGTTACTGCGGAGGATGCATAAAAAGCACAAAAAGAGAAAACTCAAGGGAAAGGATAAAGCACCATTTAACACTTAGTATTGCTACAGCCCACCCCCTACTTTTATTTTGTCCGGTCGTGCTACATCTTTTTACTATATATAGGCATGAACTTAGGTGATGTTCCCAATCGGTGTCCAATATTTATATACGCTATGTGCTGGTTCAATGAGGTTCGAAACACTGCAATGGAAGCTTCAAGTAGAAAAGGTGCCTGGAAGAAAAAAAAAAGCTGTGCTGCAACCATCTTGGCAACATCTTGTCCCCTTAATAAAAATTGTGCTTTCATATCAACTTGAGTCCGCCAGTTTAGAGTAAAGTACCAGTGCACTTATGAACAATGAATCAATTCTCAAAGAGCATGTGCAGTCCAGCCAAAAGCAGAGGCAAGAATCTGCATTTTGCTCCTGCATTGAAGGTGAATAACACGTACCATAATGGCGAATGTGCTTTAGTAAGCTTCATTGCAATACTAATTTGTAATTTACAAAGAATTGTCAATGAAGCTTACCACGAGCACAGATGCACTTGCAAATTATGTCACAATTGAAAGTAATGAGCACAGTGTAAACCTATGTGCCCTTTCCACTCTTAGTATGCTTTACTGCACGATGCTTATTTACGCCCCTGTATTGCGGTGTAGCAAGCTACGAAAGAAACGTTGCATAATTAGGCTTTTTACGATTATCTTTCTCGCAATTCACTATTATTTCGCGGTGAAGCCTAAACAATGTACTGCGGTGAAGCACACTAAAAGTGAAAAAGGGCCACTGTCACTGGACATAATAAGAGTTCTTTAATCATACACTCGCGAACCCGCCGCCTTTCAGGTCGCCTAAGTGGACATACTATGCTGGCTGATAGTGGCCCCCTCCCACTTTTAGTATGCTTCACCGCGTAACTAAAACGTACTGCGGCGAAGAAGCCGTACATTTGTATTGAGTGAATAAACAAATGGTTTTTACAACAGTACAGAAATAAACGCGCACCATGCATCAGTCTACCACACGGAAGAGCGTCGCAACATACGGTAGCTGATTCACACAGGCCGTGTAGCCCACTTATCAGTCGTAAAGGGTATTATGGGTAATTCAATATTTTACACACATATGTGTTTATGTTTACGTTCGCACTCCTTGCGTAATAAGACTCCCAGAACTTCCACAATAGAAAGTAATTTACAACACACAAACGCGAAGAACACTATATGTCTCGTTTTCAACTCGGCCGTCATGCAAATGACATATAGCGCGGAAAAACGTGAACATGCTGTGTGTTAGCGTCGTAAACTTCATATTAGGCAAGGAGCTAGCACACCACAGTCCCGCGACAGCCGCTAATGAGACCAAGACGGGGTCTGTGGACACCCAAACGGAGCCACTCTGCTCCTCCGCCACCCCCACTGCATGGCTGCAGCGCTCGTTTCAAGCACAGCACACCAAACGCACATTCAGCGCTGAACAGTGGGCGGTCGACGCAGTTGCATTTACATGACTCGATGTCCGTTAAGCAAAGTCGGACACGGCGACGCCACATCGCGGTTCGCAGAACTTCGCTGCCGAGGCGCTAGGCCACTTCGATATTTCAATTGTCACCACCGCCGGGTTCTCAAGAAAGCACGGGTCGCACAACGCAGATTCTGTAGTGCCAGAGCTCGTCGAGGCCAAAGCCGCATTGCCGCACCGCCACTACTCACGGCTTTCCGCCAAGTAACACAGAACCTACTACCAACACACAAGCAACGCACGCACGATTACATGAGCCATGTTGAACAACGCGCGGTCCAGAGAACGATCACGCAGAGGACGAACACACCACGGTGTCGCTCAGCGCCAGCATCGCGCCTTCTCAAAAATCCCTAAACGATGCTGTCCCTAGGCACCTAGGATCAGGTCACGTGAGGGATTTTTGTACGACAAATAGACGCACGCACTATAGGCAGGTTGCGCACGTAGTTCCCGCGCCTACTAGGGCGCCCCTCGCGGCGGCGAGCGCGGAACCGGCAGGATACGACCGGCTCGCTTGCGTTCGGAAAGCCTGTATGTGCACTGTTTCGCGCGTAGCTGTTGCCTTTTCTGAGCAATGCCGAAGTGCAACCCGAGCTGTTGAGTAGTAGGCTGCAACAGCACGTACACCAACTCACGAGGAACAAAGTTTTACAGGTTTCCAAGCCGACCATATCAACCAGAACGGCGTCAGCACTGGATAGCGCTCGTCCGACGGCATAAGCTGTTTTATGTTCCGGCGTTATGCCAAGTGCGTTATAACGCTGAATTCTTTGCTTTTACAGCAATGATGGCAGCAACGGGACACCTGCAGTCAGTGGCGTAGCTAGGTCGTCTGGCACCCAGGGCCCATAGGTCTTCTGTCCCCCCCCCCCTCCCCTGGGTTTATTCGAGGAAGACGAGGATATCAACAACTTCCGCGTGTCTCCAGACGTATATGACACCCCCCCCCCCCCCACTGGCCCCTTGCACCCGGCGCCCACGCCCCCCCCCCCCTTTGCTACGTCACTGCCTGCAGTGCGTACCAGGATATGCAGCAAACAAAGTAGTTTGTTGCCACACTATACCGCAGTAAAGCTGTGGAACTCTTTCCCAATCCTCTCCCATTCAAACAGCGCTAGGGCTTGCTGAGAGATTTAAGGAGGGGTTGCAGCCGGCTGAGCTGGCATACACCCTTCTGCGCCCAGCATATCAACGAAAAGGCAGATGAGATCACCAAAATTTTTGACAACGTGGTTTATTGGAACCTCCTTTGCACGCACTGAAAAATCGCAACATAAAAGTATCGCACTTCCAGTAACTTGGGCGAAAATATTTTCCCAGCGTAGTCTAACAACTGGTAAGTTCATCCCCTTTTTTTGTGTTTGGGGAGAGCAACGTTAGAATACCGCTGGTAGGTCTTACGAGTCGTTCGTACGCCCCACGTTCTTGGATGAGATGTTTTGGATTCGTATTTGCCGTCCTGTATGTACAGGGAAACTACCGCGGCGTCCTTGCACTTCCCTGCTATGCCAGCACGGCAATCGCAGCTCCCCGCTAGGATTTGTCTGCTGTCGCCGATCTTCAAGAATCAATGTCGCCTATAATTTCATGCGTCCACACCATAGATAACGAAGTAACTTAAGCTGAGCTTCACGCATCTCGCTGGTGCATTATTTTTCGTTTGCGGAATAAACCTAGCAGTCACTTCCGATCAGTGCGAGTTCAGCACTTCGCTCACGCCGTAGACGTGCCCCACTTCAAATAGACGACTTCCTTTCTCTAAATTCTTTTCCCTAAAAAAGCTATGAAGATCTTGTAATTCCCGAAACCCGGTTAAAATTAATATCGGCACGCTGTTTCGCGCCATCGCTACCGTTTGACAGGACGCCAAACACGCAGCGCGGGCTGCTGACGCCGTGAGTAATCCTACCACATTCGCGCAACTATTCGTCAGATGGCGCTAGGGGTCGGAAAGACAGGGCGCCGCCTAGCACTTGCAACGTGCCCATAGCGGCTCAATTTCTAGCTCGAGAGGGAGCAAAGTGAAAAGCTAGCGCGGGAGGGAGGTGGGGGTGGCTTCCGCCAGGCAACTGCGTCCGCGCGCCGTATATCTTTAGAGCGATCTGCAGACGGCTCATAACTTTGTTCGCGTTGTCTTCTCGCCGCTGTTCGCGTTGAAGCGATAGGCAGCACGAAGGTCACTTCGCTCGATGCTGCTGTCGTGCTTGCTCATGCCAACGTTTTCACAATGAGTGTCCGCGGTCATCGAGGGTGATATGTTAACGCGACAGCGTTAAGGAGCTCGTGTCGCAGAAAAGCCGGTGTCGTCGGCGGCGGTGTCGGCGTCGGCGTCAGCGACGTTGGCCGTGAGCGATAATTCCCAGAAGGCACTTCATAAATAAAAAAACATCTTGCAAGATAGGCTGGTGAGAATCGAACCATGGTCTCCGGAGTGTGAGACGGAGACGCTACCACTCAGCCACGAGTTCGTTCCTTCAAAACGGGACAAAATCGCCTCTAGTGAATGCGGTGTTGCCTTAGAAACGTGCCGCAGAAAGTTGTACTGCGGTGTATATCGGTAATTATGACCATGTAACTTACAGAAGTCGCAGTTTCACGAGTAGCGAAGTACGTTTCCGCTACATTTCTTCTGCGTTCGGCGCACACGCAGAGCCATCTTGCGGCAAACACAGAAGACCCCCTCCTCGCAATGTACGGCGCTGCCCCGACACGTGGCGCGCCACTCGCCCCATCATCGCGTCCGCCTTCATGGCGCGTCGGGGCCCGGCTATCTGTGCGGATCCCGACGTTTGGCTGGCGTAGCGCGTTTGAGTAGGCGGTGCGAACGGGGTGCGATAACGCTATCGCGTTCCACTCTTGAAGGCGAAGCTTAAGCGTCGTGCAGTTTTTTTTTTTTTTGCCTGTGCGTGCTGAAACCATGCTTGTTATTTCAGCTAGTAAGCGAATGTTCACTTTACACGGCCATTAAAACTACTATCCTTACTTCGTATAGCTATCTACTGATTTGCTATCGCAATCGATGCTTCGCCTTTCGTGAGAAACTGCGACTTCTTTTTAAATTTTTGCTTATCCTAAGTTTCTTCGCGAAAGATCAGAAGTCGTGTCTGCGACGTAGACAGTACAATATACATTCAAGGAATCACCGCCGACACCAATCAACTTGAGTTTTTGTTTTCGCTTCCACGGTGTAAAACTTAAGCAAGGAATTGAAGTCGAGAGTTTGTGCGTTTGGTAATAAAAGTACAAACATCCACACTTCTGTCTACAGCGTGCTCTATTGCTGTGCTAGAACGAGCTGCGTGTGAGAAATGGCAGTCTTTTGTTCTATGAATCGTTTTACGCGGGTTCTTTGCCAGTTCCGGTAACCCTTTGTTCCGTCTCAATACGGCGACG
Organism: Dermacentor andersoni; assembly: GCF_023375885.2. Taxonomy (NCBI): domain Eukaryota; kingdom Metazoa; phylum Arthropoda; class Arachnida; order Ixodida; family Ixodidae; genus Dermacentor; species Dermacentor andersoni. The sequence goes on from NC_092814.1 coordinate 144,404,518, forward strand.
AACATTCCTTAGGCGTTTACCATGAGAACACCCCCCCCCCCCCCCCCCCCCTAGGTCCCATTCATCAGCGCCTATCCAGAAGTCGACGGAGCATTGACGCCGACTGTTGATGTGTCAACAAGAGACCCCTCTACCTGAACCTGACAACCTGAATTAATTCATGAAAAGGGTTCACGTTAAATGCTGCCGTGGGAACGGCTTCGATATCGGATTCCCAGATCGATACGCGCTCGCGCCATATGCGGCAGCGAAAGTGTAACATAGGAGGTGGAACTTCAATAAAACTTCGGTTGCGGCTAGTTGGTACGCGGTATCTTTAAGGTGAAAAGATTCATCGCGAACACCCAGGACAACGCACAAACAGACGAGACAACCACTGGCGCTTAACACTGGCACTGGCGCTTGACCAGCACTAGCGCCAGTGCTTGACAAGCGCCACTGCTTGTCATGTCTCTTTGTGGGCTTTCCTGGGTGCTTGCACTGAATTTTTTCGCCTTATAAATGAGAGGCGTAGTTCGGCGGAACAGTGTTATATCATGGGCGGAATTTTGCTATCAACTCGATGATTGTGATTAACCGCGATACAATCAGATTCCCTAGTCTAGTCTCCTAGGGAAGACGATGGGATTAAAGCTGTGGAGGCCTTTAAAAATTGAATTGTGGGGTTTTACGTGCCGATATCACTTTCTGATTATGAGGCACGCCGTAGTGGGTATGGTATGGTATGATGAACTTTATTTAATGTCCTGAAGATCAACCCTTAGGTTGACGCAGGCGGCTCCCACGTCGGGACAGTAAGGTTTAACCTTACCGCCGTATCATGGGCCTTCTGGACGGCCTGTACTTGATCAAAAAGACCTCCACTGTGTAGGACTCGCTGCCCCCAATCTCTCTCCTTGTCACAGTCTGTGAAAGTCACAGGACACTGCCAAAGCATGTGATCCAGAGTAATGATGCCATTACACTTCTCGCAATTGACTGGTATCTCTCTTTCAGGATATATCTTGTTAATAAAGTTTGGACTTGGATAAGTTCTTGTTTGCAACAATCTCAGAGTCACCACTTGAGCTCTATTGAGCTTAGTGTGTGGCACTGGGAATTCCCTTCTGTTCATGTAATAATGCCTCGTGATTTCATTATATGTTAGTAATTGGTCCCTGTTCTCCTCCTGTATATTATTAAGGTCCTGGTCGCGTAGTGCACGGATAGTAAGTCCTCGTGCAGCTGCGTTAGCCATCTCGTTTAAATTCTTCCGAGATGGATCGACAGACCCCATGTGCGCAGGAAACCAGCGGATTTCGATCTCTTGGCTGTCCAACTCACCGATCAGCTGGGCAGCCCTTTTGGTTACAAAGCCATTGGTAAAGTGTCTAATAGCCATCTTAGAGTCACTGTAAATCTTCGTCCACTTATTATTCCTTAAAGCCAATGCTATCGCTACTTGTTCCGCGACTGTCGTGTCTTTAGTCATGATCGTAATAGCGTCCCGAGTGAGACCATCTGCATCTACTACTACTGCCGTAAAGGCTTTCTTTCCTCTGACCCACGCAGCATCTACAAATGCCGCATGTTCTCTGTCGTGTTCTATCTCTTGCAGGAGAGCTTTGGCCCTTGCCTTTCGTCTTTCCAGGTTGTGCACCGGGTGCATATTTCTGGGGAAAGGAGTCGTCTTGATTACCTCTCTTATGCTATCTTTTAGTTCTATTTTGCCTTCACCTGAAATTTTGGATTCGGTTGGGCACCATCCTACCTCTTCTAGTATTGCTCTACCTGGCCTTGTTCCAGAGAGCCTCTCTCTGTGGGCAATTTGCTGAGCTTCAATTATCTCGGCTATTGTGTTGTGGAGCCCCAGTTTGATTAATTTGTGATCCGGAGTGTTAATCGGTAACCCCACTGTTGTTTTGACTAGCCTTTTAATTAATCTGTTCAACTTGTTTATCTCTGTCTGTGTCCAAGTGAGCATCCCAGCTACATATGAGAAGTGACACAAGGCGAAAGCGTGGACCAGTCTCATGGCGCTCTCCTCTCCCAGCCCTCTGTGTCTGTTAGTGATTCTCCTTAGCAGTCTTATTACCTCCACAGTCTTGCTTGTGATGTGTCGTATTGTTATTCCATTTGCCCCGTTTGCCTCCAGGAATAACCCTAAGACTCTAATGGATTCTACTTGCTTAATAGATTCGCCTGCCTTCGTGGTTAGTACTAACCTGGGTTCTTCCTCGGGAACGTATCCCCTCGGTTTTCTGCCCCTTCTTCTGTTCTTGAGTACAAGGAGTTCAGACTTATTAGCAGAACATTTGAGTCCCATGCCTTCTAAAATGCCGTATTGGGGGAGTAGGGAAATTTGGACCACCTTGGGTTTTTTAACATGTACCTAAAGCTAAGTACACGGGTGTTCTCGCATTTCGCCCCCATCGAAATGCGGCTGCCGTGGCCGGGATTCTATCCTGCGACGACGTGCTTAGCGGCCCAACACCATAGCCACTAAGCAACTACGGCGCGTGGGGAGGCCTTTGGTGCAGTGAGGGTGGTGCTGACGCGTCCTGATGTGAACTCAGACGTTTAATATGCTCCTACATGGAGTGGACTTCCTTGTCTGGGGCCAATGTACAGTCGCAATCGTTTTGGGCGTGAACAGTGGAGTGCCGTGGCTTTTGATGCTATCACCGCAGTTGAGCGGCGCCTCACTATATATGTGTGCATGCGCGGCGAGAGTAGGTTCCCTTCGCGCGCATGACGTCATCGGAGCGCTCGCTTGTCGTCTGCTAGCTGTTTTTTTGTTTCCTCGGCGATGACCGAATTATCAATGCAAGCAAAATCGAGATGTTTCCAGTTTGAATGGTGTGTTCCTCATTCTTAGCATTACGCTAATTACCTGGAAATCGTTACCTAGCTTTCTTTTTCAATTCTCCCAGGTTCTGAAAGGGATTCTCCACTACTGCAGCTACAATAAGCGCGTCTTCTTCATATGTCGCTGCCCTTGCCCGACGCCTATGTGGGGCGTCAGAAATGCGGCATTCCTTCCTTTTTTTTTTTATTATGGGGTTTTACGTGCCAAAACCACTTTCGAATTATTAGGCACGCCGTAGCGGAGGACTCCGGAAATTTTGACCTCCTGGGGTTCTTTAACGTGCACCTAAATCTAAGTACACGGGTATTTTCGCATATCGCCTCCATCGAAATGCGGCCGCCGTGGCGGGGATTCGATCCCGCGACCTCGTGCTCAGCAGCCCAACACCATAGCCACTGAGCAACCACGGCGGGTGCGGCATTCCTTCTTGAATGCTTGGGTTATCCTATTGACAGTCTTCAGCGGCTTCTGCACCAATGCGCCGATGGAACGCTGAGAATATCCTTTCAGCGAAAGTTTTACTATTTTCCACCTCTCGTCTTCAGGAACACGGGCCATGCTGAGGTTAAGCAGCTGCTCTGATCAATGCAGTAATGTGAACGAATATATACGTTCCTCGAGCACAGGGGTGGTCACTGTTACGCCCACAAGTATAATATGCATGCGTCGCAAAAGCTTAGCTACAGAGAAACAATGATCTTGGGAACGTCGGCAAAAGATAACATAGTTTGAAGTTTATTCATACATCGTGTGGAATGTAATTTGAAGTTCAACATTGTTACCGCTCTTGAAGCGTACAGCTCCCTTGTCGCGGTGCGCGTGTAGCAGACGACAAGCGCGTGCTTGCGTGACGCAATGCGCGCGAAGGTAGAATTTTCACATGCCAGACGCACTGCGCATGGGCACTGCCTCTCGGTGTGGCCACTAAACTGCACTGGCAGTACGGAAAGCCACGGGCTGCCGTGTTCACCCTCAAAAAGATCGCGACTGTACATAATGTAAAATAAACCCTTTTTCCTCCATTCCTACTACCGGGCGTATTCGTCAGTGGGTTTGGCGGATTCCTGGCCTGAACGCCACCTCGAAACGCAACACAATGGTTGACAACGGTGAGATCAAGAAGGCAGTCTTTATGATCTGTGATCGCCGGACCTGGGAACCTTCACAAGCTCGAGGTAAACTGCGGACGGAAGAGCGACTTCTGTGGATCGGGATATCGTGATCAACAGACCTCCTCTTCGTGGCTCAGGGAAGAACAAACGTGGCATTAACGGCATGTAGTCTTGGACGACTCGAAGAAACTGGAAGGAAGAGCAGCAAAAGGCAGTCCTCGCTATCTGTCATCGGTGGACCTGGGAATGTGGCTCTAGGAAACACGACCTTCGCAAGTTAGAAGTTTGGTGAGTGCTAGAGCGACTACGTTCCGCCGGACGATAAGGACGGGGTTCTATCAGGCAACTAGCTGTGACTGATCGCCACTCGGCGTGCGTTCAATGCAGGGGAAGTTATAGTCGGCTCTCGAAAAAAGCATGGATATCACAGTGTGAAAAAAAAAAGAAAGGAGCTGCTCCTGTTGGCGGCAGAACTCGGTATGGATATTAACGATAAGTTGAGAAAGCCCGAAATTTGTACGGCGGTTGACGAAGTGGGTTTCGAGGAGGATGAGCTCACAGATTCCAGGGGAAAGACATATAGCGAGAAAGAAGAAAGGGCGTAGGAGAAGGAGCGCGAGAGCAAAGGAAGAGTGGAAGAGAAGGAGAGGCAGGAAAAGAGGGCAGAAATGCAGCCAGAAATAGAGCAGGAGAAAATAAAATTAGATCAAACGAGATGCGGCGCCGCCACAAACGGAAAGCGTGAAAATGACGAGTTTGCTTCAGCCGTACAAAACAGGTGATGACATCGGCCTCTACCTGATTAATTTTGAGTGGATTTGTGAGAAGCAACCATTTCACCAAGACAGATGGCCGGAGCTTGCTGCTGCGTGCAGCCTCGCAAGTCGTAGCCCGACTGACCGCAGCCCAGGCAGGCGCGTGCAGTTAAATGAAGTCGAGTTTTCTCGCAAAATACAAGCTTTCCACAGAGGAATTTCGAAAGAGACTTCGACAGGAAAGAAAGAAGCATAATGAATGTTTTGTTGAGTTTGCGTGTAACCTGAAGGATAATTTTTCAGAGTGGGTGAAAGGAGCAAGGGTGGATAACGTCAGTGAAATGTTAGATTTAATCTGCTTAGAGTAGTTTTCGAGACTCTGTCGGATAACGTGCGCCTTTGGGTTAAGTACAGGCAGGAAGGCGCGTTCATAAGGAGCGCAACACAGCTAGCCGATGAATATGTGACAAGCCGTGTCTTCAGGCCACAGAGCAGTAGCACACAGTACTATCAAATGACTTCCTCACGGCCGAAATCTTAACCAAGAGGGCAGTAAACCACAAGAGAGAGAACGAGACGACACTAGTCGCAGTTCCGCGCGCACCGAATGCATCGCGAAATCACGTGAAAGGGGCAGAAAGGAAGTCGGAAATAATTCAGAAGAGCTGGAATCGACAAGTCAGCTGGCAGGTTAGTACTGCAAGGAAACGGGTCACTTCGCCCGAAACTTCCCAAAGAAAAGGCTAGTGTTCTCTTGCATAAGCAATCATCCGAGCAACAGTGATCTTCTAAAGTCATAAATTACGGATCTAATGGTAAATGAGTACAAGTTTTGGGTACTCAGGTACTCCGCGGCCACCACGGACCTCGTCCATCCGAAGTATGTGAAAACTGAAGACTATGTGTCCGAAAGCGCGTAAATAAGGCAAGCCGTTAGCGAAGACTCAGTATGCCTGCCTGTGGCAAAGGTACAGACTGAGGGACCTTTCGCAGATATCGAGACAGTGGCAGCAGTCTCCAATGGGCTACCGGAAGGCTACCCTTAGGTTTTCTCGAAAAGCTCAAGAGTCGCTGCAGGATAAAAGTGGGTGCACATTTGCTGAAGCCTAGGTCATGGCTTTGAAGAGGTCCAAAGCACGCGAACTAGTTCAGCAAATAAGTCACGACGATGAACAAAGTGAACAGAAAGAGCATGAAGCAGCTAGCTCCGGAGATGTCGTTAAAGCGGAGGAGGAAATCCTTCCGATTACCCCAGCAGAAATTGAGCAAGATCAGGCTGAGGAGCCGCCGAAGGGAAGAAAGAAAAGGCACTCGGAAATGAGCACCAGAGAGATTGCTGAGAGACTAGGCGCCGCAGAATGAGGAATGCGGTAGAGAAGGCAACGCGGTCGAATAAAGCGAAAACCAGTAAAACCTGTGGGGAGCCTAGTGAAAGATTTAGAAAGGCGCGTTTGTCGTTTGGAATGTTTCCAGTCAAACCGCGTCCGAGCCACCAAACGAGGAAGAAAAGAAAGAGACGTTCGGTGCGGAGGTGGGCAAAAGCCAGGGGGCAATTATGTTCGCCTCGTTGAGTTTTCGAGGTGTAACCTGTATGACACAAGAGGGCGCGGTGGTAAGGCCACGCGATGTGGTCATACTAGGCAGTCAATTCGTAGTGCAATGCCTAGAAGGCATGTTTCCTGTACGTAAAATGTCGGGGGTCTGCAGCGAGGGGAATGGCCTATGTGCTTTTTGTATTACCTGGTTGACAAGGTTGACAAAAACATTCAGACCGCGACCGCCTCGCGTACGGCTTAAAGAATTGACGCAACCGTCGGCTATTCAGAATGAATAACGGCGATACAGGTTTTTTGGAAACAAGTTTGCTGGTTTGTTTATCTTTAGAGTTTAGCTAAGCGTTTTCAGATCTCCGAGACTAGAGGTCGTTTCGATAACGAGGTTTTGAGCTTTGTTTAGATTGTTTGTTTTAGAAGCTCACTGATATTCTGAAAGAGATGGCTTGTGCGCGCATAAATTTTTGAAACTTCGTTTTCTCGATATGTCGTTCTTTCTTTTTAAGCAAATAGGCTTCAATTTTTTTTGTGAGATACGCTTGCCCCACCAAGTCTAGGTTATTTGTTAGGAGCCTGTAGCGGTATGCTCGGGTATAGGTTCACATTTCGGAAGTGGTCGCGAGATTATTTATTTGAAAGTAAGACGCGTTATTTGGCGGAGCCATTGTTTAACCGCATAATTTGAGAAAGACTTTGTACCGTTCTTTTAAGGCGTTTTTGCAAGGATATAGAGAAGCAAAGCGTTGGAGCGTGTCTCGCACGTGTATTTCATAAGACGGCAGCATTTTGAGGATCGCTTAGAGCGACCGCGGAAGTATTCAGAAATAAGCTCGAATCTTCGTGTAGTGTCAAGCCCGGATTTTACGCAACATTTTTATTTCTTTAGTGTGGGTCTTTTGGGGACAATAGAAAGAAAATGTTAGTGCGCGAGTCGCACAAAAGTGGAAGATTTTCGGAGCCTTATTCGGAATATCTGGATTTTTTTGAGAGGAAAGCCTTATCATCACAACCTGTGCGTGTCTCGCCATAGTATTGCAGAGAATTCTTTCTCTAGCGTGAGGCCAGTAACCGTGTACTAGGAGTCGTCATTGCACAACATAACGAAAGCGGTGAAGAACATCCGTGCTGTACGTCAGTCGAAAACTTACACAACGAGTAAAGGCGTTCAGCACCCCTGAGAAATAACGTTTGTGCATAGTATAAGCCAATAAAAATGTAGGATTCTATATTCAAGGCACGAAATTCACGGTAGTGAGCGACCATAACCCTCTTGCATGGCTGAAGCAAATGCCAAGAAGAAAACGGGAGACTGTTGAGATGGAGTCTCTTTTTGCAGGAATACAACTTTGAGGTCAAATATAAGAAAGGGAGCCAGAATAAGAATGCAGATAGTCTGAGCCGGGAATTCTAAGTAACGAACTCAGGATGTTTTTTAGTTGTTCTGTACGTATCGCTATCGGTGTTATTGAGATGGGCAACTAATGTCTGTCTTGCCGAGAGATCACCACAAAAAAAAAAAAAAAAAAAATGAGGCAGACGGACAGAGCGGTAGAATTTGTAAAGCGATGAGGGGATCATAGCGTCCGGTAGGCGTATCGCTCTGGCATGCGTGCTTGTGTTTTGCTGCGAGGAAGGCCGCAATGACGCGAATGCTGGGACCCCCAGCTGCAGTGCGTCCTCACCCATCAGTTCGGAAGGGAACATCGACGCTTCGGACAACCTGACAGCTGGGCAGGCTCACGTCGAATCTCCTGGCGGCGAAGGAGTCTGTTACGTCTCAATACCGCGAGGAACATTCCTTGGACGTTTACCACGAGGCACCCCCCTCCCCCCCTGCCCCTTCGTCTGCGCATACCCAGAAGTCGACGCAGCGTTGACGCCAACTGTTGACGAGTCAAGAAAAGACGCCTGTATCTGAACCTGACCACGTGAACTAAAAAATAATGAAAACGGACAACGTCAAATACTACCGTGGGAGCGGCTTCCACCTCAGATTCCCAGATGGCTACGTGCTTGCGCCGTATGTGGGGGCGAAGTTGCAACATAGGAGCCGGAGTTCGTCGGAACGTTGCGATGTCATGGGCAGCATTTGCGACCGATTCGACGATTCTGATTGGCCGCGATGCAGCCATCATATTCCCTAGTTAGTCTCCCACGGCATACTACGGTATTAAAAGCGGAGATCTTAGATGCAGTGAGGGTGTTGCTGACGTGTCCTGATGTGAACTCAGACGCTTAATATGCTCCTACGTGGAGTGGGCATCCGTATCTGGAGCCAGTGTAAATAGTGTAAAATATAAACCATTTTTACTTCAATCCTAATACCGGACGTACTCGTCAATGGGCTTGGTGGATTCCTGGCCCGAAGGCCACCTCGAGTCGCAACACCCTTTTCACAAGTACAGCCTCTGATGCCCTGAGCTCTTTCTTTAAAAAAATACTCTAGATAGAAGCGCTGTAGATAGAAAGGTGGACATGTTTTGCAAGTGAGAATTGCTAATTCTATACACACCGGTAAATAACTTGCCAATAAAATCCATTACCTAGCCCCTCAGATAATGTTAGCACGTGCTGGTAATGTGAAAATGTCATAACTGTATAGGGACCCGCGGGAGGTTTCACCGCCAGTCGACATGAAGCTAAAATCGCCACACAGACCTGTTTTAATTTGAACCGGCGCATTAGCATTGCATTAACGCAGAGCGAGCAGTATTTTTTCAGCATAGCCTACTCGGTGGTATCGCCAAATGACCCAGTCTATATGAATATTTCACAACTGAGCGCCGTATTTAAAGGAAATTCTACTTTGTCTAACCACTCGGGATTTGCGTGGGTGTGTTCCATTGAGCAGACGACAAAACGCTCGCGAGGCAGCCGAATCGGCTTATATAGTCATCCGTACTGGCCCTACAGAAATACCAGTGTCCTTATCTGTTTCCTATACGGAATCACACGGTGGAACAACAGAGGGTGCGTAAATACCCCGCTACAGTAAATATCCGTATTCAGACAACAAATTTTTGAAGCGAAATTTTCTTGCTCTTCGCTTCCGCGTGGCGAGTTTGCTGGATCTGTTTCTTACCGAGTAAGTTGGGTCGATGCTGAAGACTGTAATATCCGGCCGCATGTGTGGCTTGCGCCGCGTAAGTCTTGTGGGTCATTTGGTGTGCATTTCCGCAGTCACATGGGTGCTTGGGTGGTTGAGCGCTGAAAAGACTGAGCATATAAAAAAGAACTGCGCAGAAACAACCTACGATGATTAACAGTTAAAGCGAATAGCATGAAGGAACGAGAAACAAAAGAAAAACCGCTATTTAATCCAACGAATGCTATTTAATGTCCAAGATGACCATTGTCTAGCGTCTGTTCTTAGAAACAGCTTTAGCGTAACAACGTATGACGTGACCCACCATTGATTGAGTTGAATTCTGGGATTTTACGTGCAAGAACCAAGATTTGATTATGAGGCATGCTGTAGTGGGAGTCGAGGGGTTACGAATGGAGGTCCTAAGTAACGCGCTGATTTTGTATTATGCCACAGTCCAAGCACTTTTCTTACCGTGAATGATCTCGGGTCCAGGTGATCCAATGTGGTGCAGAGTAGAGGAGGCTGGCAGTCATAGAGAGATCGGATGGTTCTACAGACTTCTCGCACCCACGTGCCTCACGAACCTAGTATACGACACGTGCCTTACTGCAGTTCCTGAAGTTGACAGACCCAAGTGAGCCACTGTAGATTGAATGCGCCTCTCCGGAGCGACACCCTACGCCTTTTTCGCTCATTTCTTTTTCTTTTCACTCCCTAGCCCCCTTTCTCAAGCGTACAGGGTAGCAAAACGGGCATGTGCCTTGTTGAACTCCCTGACTTTTCTTCGCTTTTCTGTCTCTCCGCGTAATTTACAGTACTATGGAATCCCACAGTGATGAATCACAACGTAAAGTACCAATATATGCTGGTTGTAGAATCAGGGCAACACAGGACTTCAATCAACCAAGAGTGCAGGCTGGCTGCAGGAAGGAATATTTTGCAATGAATCACATCAATGTCATTGATCAGGTAATTGAGAAATATGCTGAGTATAATCAACCTCTTTATATGGCGTTCATATTTTACGAAAAGGCATTTGATTCGGTAGGGACCCCAGCAGTCATAGAGGCATCACGTAATCAAGGAATACAGGGGGTATACGTGAATACATTGGCAAATATCTACAGAGATTCCACAGCTTCCTTATAATTAAGGAATACAGGGGGTATATGTGAATACCTTGGCAAATATCTACAGAGATTCCACAGCTACCTTAATTCTCCACAAGAAAAGTAGGAAGATACCGATAAAATAAGGGGTAAGGCAAGGAGACATAATCTCTCCAATGCTACTCACTACATGCTTGGATGAACTATTCAAGCTGTTAAACTGGGTAGGTTTAGAAGTGAGGACCACCGACGAATATCTGAGCAACCGTCAGTTTGCGGATGACATTTTACTGTTCAGAAAACTGGGGATGAAATACAACAAATGATTGAGGATCTTAACAGACAGAGTGCAACAGTAGGCTTGATGGTTAATATGCACAAGACAAAGATAATGCTCAATAGCCTGGCAAGGGAACAAGATTTCAGGATCGCCAGTCAGCCTCTTGAGTCCGTTATGGAGTGCGTTGATCTACCTCAATTACTCACAGGGGACCCTGACCATGAGAAGTAAATTTACATCAGAATTAAAATGGGTTGGAGTGCATACGGCAAGCATTACCAAATCCTCACTAGGAGCTTACTTCTGTTGTTAAAAAGAAAAGTATACGATCAGTGCATTCTAACCATGCTAACATATTGGCAAGAAACTTGGAGGTTGACAATGAAGCGCGAGAACAAGTTAAGGACTGCGCAAAGAGCGATTGAACAACACATGTTAGGGGTAACCTTAACAGACTGAAAGAGAGCGAGCGGTGTGGATGAAAGAGCAAACGGTGACAGCTGATATTCTAGTTGTCATTAAGATAAAGAATGGAGCTGGGCAAATCATATAATTCGTAGTGGACCATTAGAGTTGCAGAATTGGTGCCAAGGGAAGGGAAGCGCAGCCGAGGACGGCGGAAGACTAGGTGGGGTGATGAAATTCTGAAATTTGCGGGCGCAAGTTGGAATCAACTAGCGCCAGACAGGGGTAATTGCAATTGGCAGGGAGGGGCCTTCGTCCTGCAGTGTACTTACATATAGGCTGATGCTGATATGCTGGCTCGTTCTTTACACAACAACGAAAAAATGGTAGGCGACCCTAATCTTTGTCTAAGGTGTCTCTTAGTTGCTCTCGCACCTCGGCGTTGGTGTTCTTTAGGTTAGGCGGGCGAACGTCTTTCCCCTGGCACGATATGCGGGCGTTACCGTGCGTTACCACATGTTAAACTAAAAGTAGACAGTTTAGCATAGCGTTTGTTGCCTTCATCATCATCATCAGCCTATTTTATGTCCACTGCAGGACGAAGGCCTCTCCCTGCGATCTCCAATTATCCCTGTCCTGCGCCAACCGATTCCATCTAGCACGCGCGTAGTTCCTAATTTCATCGCACCACCTAGTCTTCTGGTTTCCTCTACTGTGCTTCCCTTGTCTTGGTACCCACTCTGTAACCCTAATGGCCCAACGGTTATCTAACCTGCGAATTACATGACCTGCCCAGCGCCATTGTTTTCTCTTAATCTCAATTAGAATATCAGCTATACCCGCTTACTCTCTGATCCAAACCGCTGCCTTCCTGTCTCTCAAGGTTATGCCTAGCATTCTTCGTTCCATCGCTCTTTGTACGGTCCTTAATCAAGCTTCTTTGTCAGACTTCAAGTCATTGCCCCATATGTCAGCACCAGTAAAATGCACTGATTATACACCTTCTTTTTCAACGATAATCGTGAGCTTCCAGTCAGGAGTGAGGTATTCGCCGTCGATCCTTACCTAAGCCTCCCCAGTTTAATAGCTTGAATATTTCTTCCAAGCACGCCGTGAATAGCATTCGAGAGATTGTGTCTCCTTGTCTGACCCCGTTTTTTAGGTATCTTCCTATTTTTCTTGTGGAAAATTAAGGTAGCTGTGGAATCTCTGTAGATATTTTCCAGGATATTTACGTAAGTGGTCTGTACTCCTTTATTCTGTAATACCTGTATGATTGCTGGTACCTCTGCTGAATCAAATCCCTCTTCGTAATCTATGGAAGCCATATATAGAGGCTGATTGTACTCTGCAGATTTTTCGATTACCCGATTGATGACATGGATGTGATCCATTGTAATATATTCCTTCCTGAAGCCTGCCTGTTCCATTGGTGGACTAAAGTCCAGTGTTGCGCTTATTATACTGGAGATTATCTTGGTGAATATTTTATATAATACCGGGAGTAAGCTAATGTGCCTATAAGTTTTCAATTCTACAACGTCTGCCTTTTTGTGGATTAGTTTAATGTTTGCATTCTTCCAGTTTTCCGGGACGCTTGCAGTCAATAGACACTTCGTATAGCCGCCAGTTTTCCAAACATTATGTCTCCTCCATCTTTGATTAAATAGACGGTTATTCCATCTTTTCCTGCCGCTGATAGCCGTCTCGTGTCTTTCAAGGCCCTTTTGGCCTCATCGCTAGTTATAGGAGGAGTTTCTGTATCCTGTTCATTACTGTTTCGAATGGAGTTATCGTGAGTCCACTGGGTACTGTACAGATCAGTATAGAATTCTTCCGCTCCTTTTGCTATACCTTCGAGATTGCTGATGATATTACCTTGCTTATCTTTCAGAGCATACATCTTGGTTTTTTCTATGTCAAGTTTCCTTCTCACTGATTTCAGGCTGCGTCCATTTTTTGCGGCTTCTTCAGTCTTCCTCACGTTATAATTTCGAATATCACTTATTTTCGCCTTGTTGATCAGTTTTGACCGCTCCGCGAATTCTATCTTATCGCTTGAGTTGGACACTTTCATTCTTTGTCGTTTCTTTATTAGGTCATTTGTTACTTGGGAGAGCTTGCCTACTGGTTGCCCTTGGTGTCTTGCCTCCCACTTTAATTTCTGCCTCTGAAGACAGCCTAGTTACGGTTTCATTCATTACCTCTATGTCATCATCTCTCTCTTCTAAGGCTGCATATTTATTTGCAAGCACCAGCCTGAATTTATCTTCTTTTAGTCTTACTGCCTCTAGGTTGACCTGTTTCTTCTTGACATATTTTATTCTTTCTCTCTTCAAACTTTGCCCTACCTATCACTTCTAAATCCTGCACTATGCTGTGATCGACAGACAGACAGACAGACAGACAGACAGACAGACAGACAGACAGACAGACAGACAGACAGACAGACGGACGGACGGACGGACGGACGGACGGACTGACGGACGGACGGACGGACGGACGGACATAGAGAGAACTTTATTTATAAGGTCCTGAGAAGCTTTGCCTTCGAGCAGAGCTCCGGGCTGCTCCCACGTAGGGACTGGTAGGCCAAGCCTAACCGCCGCATCGTGGGCTCTCGGAGACCCCAAGTTTGCCGTGAAAGTTCTGAGTTCTGGATGGCAGAGCTCCATTCTTCTTCCGTATTGCGATTGGGTCCCTGTAACGAGGGGCATCGCTAGAGCATGTGTGCGAGATTGCCAACAGCCCCATAGTCGGGGCAAGTAGAGCTAAAATCCTCTGGAGTGATCGTATGGAAAAGGGCCAGGTTTGGATAAGACTTAGTCCGAAGCATGCGTAAAGTGGATGCCAGAGGCCTAGCCAGTTTGCTATGAGGGGGAGGATAGGTCCTCCTACTCAGGTGATAGTGCTTAGTGATTTCGTGGAAAGTAGTGAGAGTGCCCCGAAACTCGAGCACCCCTGAGTCTGAGCTCGACTCTGCTCCCGCGCGGTGGCTTAGTGCCCGCGCTTTGAAGTTGGCGATGTCATTGAGATTAGGAAAGTAGTCAAGATGGGGGTCGAGGTGCGCCGGAAAACACGTGATGGAAACAAGCGATGGAAGCTGAAGCGAAAGACGTGACCACCGATCTCGAATCAGTGAAGATTGGTGATCTGCTGTTATCTAGGAGTACTATAGCAACTGTGACCTACTCCGCTCTGGTTGGTGTTGAGCACTTCAGGGAAGCCTCATTCACTGTCTGTCCGTTGTGATCAACTAGGGCAATGGCGGAGTTAGACGACTGTCCATATTGGGCTGTGTGGACAAAACATGCCGAGTAGGCATCGTATTTGGCACGCTTGAGGAGGGCGAGGGCTCCAGCCCTGCGTTTACCTAGGTTGTGTTGAGGATGAACATTAAGGGGAAACGGTGCGACTCGTATGTTTCTCTTTTGATCTTCTGAAATTTGATATTTCCGCTCTTCTATGAGGATAGGGTTGGTCCCAAGAACCACCAGGACCTTCTTTTCAATCGGGGTACAGAATAGACGGGCCAGTTGGGCTGACTTCTGGGCCTCGATTATCTCGTCCAATGTGTTGTGCACTCCTAGTTGCATAAGGAGGTCCGTGCTCGCCCGTAACGGAATGCCTAGTACTTTTTTTGTACTTCTGCTGATGAGCGTGTTTAATTTTTTTCCTCGGAGTTATACCAATTGGGCATGGCTGCCACATAAACTATATGACTCATGAGGAAGGCTTGGAACAACCTGAGCAGGTTGTCATCCTGAAGGCCTCCACGCCTATTCGAGACTCTGTTGATGAGTCTGATCATGTTCTCAGTCTTGGCTGTGAGCTTGTTGAGCGTCATATTGTTACTGCCATTGGATTCGATGAACATGCCCAGGACCCGAATGGTGTCTACTCTGGGGATGGTACAGCCGCTTTTAGTGTAGAGTTTGTTGTCTTTTTCAGACAACGGTTTCCAGCCTCTAGATTTGGGACCTCCCCTGACTAGCCTGTAGAGGAGGAGCTCAGACTGGCTCGTGGAGCATCTAAGCCCTGTATTTTCCAGTTACATCTCTGTTTGATCTACAGCCTCGTGTAAGCGTAATTCAACATCTCCTTCGCTACCTCCGGTGCACCAGATTGTGATGTCATCAGCGTAGAGCGCATGATTGATTCCTTCTATGTTCGAGAGCCTTTGCGATAATTTCATCATGGCAATGTTTAAAAGCACTGCTGAGACTACCGCTCCTTGTGGCGTGCCTCTGGGGCCCAAACTGAAATTGTCGGACTTGATGTCACCGATTTTGAGCGTGGCCTTGCGATCCCTCAGGAACGAGCTTATGTATCTGTAGAACGCGTCCCCAAATTGAGCTCCGAGATCGAGTTCAGAATGTGAGTATGGGATATATTCTCAAAAGCCTTCTCCTGGTCTAGGCTTAAGATGCCTCTTATATCTCTTCTGGTGTTGTCAATGATTTGACACTTGATGAGCTTCATCCCGTCCTGCGTTGACACGGCTGGTCGAAAGCCGATCATGTTGTATGGAAACAATCCTTGTTTCTCGATGTGCTTGGAAATGCGATCGTGTATGACGTGTTCCGCCACCTTCATCACGCAGGACATGAGGGAAATGGGTCTGAGGTTTGAGAAACTCGGGGGTCTTCCAGGCTTTGGAATGAGGACAACCGAGGCCATTTTCAAGGACTCCGGGACAACCCCTCGTTCCCGCATTCCGTTGATCTCCGCTGTCAACCATTCTATGGAACCATCGTGCAGGTTTCTGAGGACCCGGTTGGGGATGCCATCAGGACCAGGGGCCGACCTGCCATTTTGATTCTTGAGGGCTTCCCTTACTTCGCATATCTTGAAGGGGTCATCTAGCTCGGGGCAAGATGAGCCTTTGTAGGATGGATAGTTTTCGTCACTCGAGTTTCCCAGTGGCAAATACTTGCGAGCGAGTCTTTCGAGTACGGTGTTTACTGTCTCTGATTGCAATGCCTCGTGTAGAACCTTCGCTATCACTTGTCTTTGGTTTGATTTGGTATTGGTGTCATCGAGCAGATGCTTGAGTAGGTTCCATTTAACTCCAACTCTCATCTGGCCATCCACAGAATTGCAGAACTCATCACACTGTTGTATGCTCATGGTTTGGTAGTGATCTTCTATAGTTTTGTTGTGCTCCGCGATCTTTTTTCGGAGCCTTCAGTTTAGTTTCTGCCCTTTCCATCTGTTTAGTTTCTGCCCTTTCCATCCATCTTCTAGAAGATGAGCGAGGCGGCTATCCCCTCTGTCCCCCTTCAGTTTAGTCTGGACTTTCTTTGTCGCCGCACTGATATCCTCTTTAATTGTTCAGCACACTGCTGTAGTCTAAGGGCTGAGTCATGTGTTTTTGCTCGCTCTTCCCTAATCTTGCGAAAGTAATCCCAATCTGTAATAGTGAACTCTTTGAGTTCCCCGCTTCTCACCTTGACGGAGGTGGCCAGGATATTGTGACCGCTGCCAAGGTCCAGTTAGAGGTTGGACCAAGAGGCCGACTCTACATTCCGTATGAAGAAGATATCAGGCATGGTATCCCTAAAGCAGGAGTTGCCTATCCTGGTCGGGAAAACCGGATCTGTTATAAGCGTGAGGGTATTATTGACTGTAGTTTGCCATAGGTCAACACCCTTGCGGTTAGCTTGTTGGTACCCCCATGCTTGATGCGGAGCGTTGAAGTCTCCGGCCACCAGAAGTGGGAATGTCGTGGCCTTGCTCTTAAGCCCTGTTAATAATTGCCGCGAATCTTTGACTGAGGTCTTTGGGTGTACTGTGTAGGGTTAGTATACATATACTGGTCTTGAACTGTCCGCTGGGGATGATTTCAACGAGTGAGTCTTCAACGTTATTGAATTCAAGATTGAGATCATGGGCTATGAACGTACATTTGTTGGTGACTAATGTGCTGATGCCCCTTTTCCCATCACCATATTTGGTATGCGATTTATAGCTCGGTAGGACGACCGTATCCGTGAGCGTTTCTTGTAAAAGGATGACATGTGGCTTTTCCAGGTGGGTGCGAATGAACTGTTGGAGGACATTCCTTTTATGATGGAGTCCCCTACAGTTCGACTACCAGACATTAATTACGCTCTGATGTGCCGCGATGGTGGGACGTAGTTGTTAGCTTGTATTATAAAATGCTGCGGAGTGCAGCCACTGCCGACCTTTCAGTGTCGGTATTATTCAGTTTGTCCAACGACGTAATTGGAGCCGTTGCAGAAACGTGGCACTCCAGATTATCGCATCTCACCCCTAGTGCTCTGACCACCTCCGCGAGTTTGTCAATTACAAATTGAACTGTTTCGTGGGATTGGTCAATTTTATCTATCTTTCTTTACAATTTACAGAAAGCATGAAATCAATTTCATTTCTTGTTTCATCATTAGCGCTTTACAGGTCCACTTTCTGTTGCTACGCTTCTTGAAAAAGGTGTTCATTATTCTCAGCTTATTGCTTTCTGCGAATTCTGCCAGCATCTCTCCTCTAGCGTTCCTAGAATCGACGCCGTAGTTGTGAATCGCTTGTTCACCAGCCTGCTTTTTCCCCACTTTCGCACTGAAGCCGCCCATTCCTACAGTATTCTGAGTTTGCACTTTTCTCATCGCTTATTCAACGTCTTCATAAAACTGACCTACTTTATAAACATCATGACTGGATGTTGGAGCATAGGCTTGTACTACCTTTAATCTGTACCTGTTATTAAGTTTGATTACTACTACTGCTACCCTCTCATTAATGCTGTAGAATTCGTCAATGTTTGCCCGCTATATCCTTATGGATTAGCAATCCTACCCCGTATTGCTCCTTATCTGGGAGACCTCTATAGCAGAGGGCATGGACGTTAGTCAATACTGTATAAGTCTCACCAGTTCTTCTAATCTCGCTTAGGCAAATGATATCCCAAACAATATATGACAGTTCCTCAAAGACTCCTGCTAAGCTATCCTTACTCGACAGATTTCGGCTGTTAGAGGTTGCCAGGGTCGGTTTCCATTGGCGGCCTGTCCGGGTCCAGAGATTCTTAGCACCCTCTACTGCGTTACAGGTCTGACCACCGCCTTGGTCAGGTGCTCTGCAGCTGCTGGGGACTGAGGGCCATGGGTTAATTGTAGGAATAAAGAAGGAGGGGTGGCCGAATACTGCACCGGGGAAGCCAATTCCTGCTCTGGTGAGGGAGTGTCTTTGTTGAAGCTTAGTGGGCCTTCCTAATTTGGTTGTACCTGGATTAGTATAACCCCACTCGCTCTCGGCATCTTTTTCCGGTGTCAGGTGTCACTCCAAGCCTGCAGATTTAGTGCACTGGAGGAGGTCGAAGTCAGGCGGACAATTGTTACGTACGTGAAACGTAATCACTTTTGCGGGACGTTACGGTGCGCGTACTTTCAAGACCTTTAGTTTACCGTACGGGAACGCAAACGTAAGGAAGGCGTTATAAAACAGGGTGCCGTCTGGTACCTCCTGCCAAACGTATATAACCCAAGACAACCCATTAGCAACCATCCTCTTGTTGCTATGCCGACACGTCTCGTTAAGCCTATACAGGCACCGGAATCGCAGACGCAAATGACGTTTCAAGTGAGTTTAGAGAAAGCGAAAACTCATTTAAATAGTTACCGGCGATCATCGAGAGTCAGAGTGCAGCCATCACGAGAATTCAGGCTGAAGTGGCAGCCATGAGTGCCGCCAGGTTCGACAACGCTAGTTCTAAGCGTACGTAAACATCCGAAAGTTAAACTCGCCAAATAACGCACACTATCATAGCGCACGTAAACCGCAGAAACCAAATAACGTTGAGAGCATCGCAGTGATGACAACGCTATTTCTTTACGTACATAACGCGTTGACGTTTGGCTGCAAACACTAAGCTAAAACAGTCTAGCCTTGAAGGGACGCGGACCGTAACGTCCCGCAAAGATAAGGAGACAAACGCTATTCTAAAGCTGTCTAGTGTAGCCCCATAGTGCGGTTATTAGGGATGAATTTTTGCTTTGTATGCCAATGTGAAGTTTCGTTGTTACTGGCGTGTCGTTTACGTGTTCTCTTCCGCTGTCCCAGTCTTTATTTGCGGTCAATATGATATGTAGCTATTCATGTTGAAATTACTGTGTTCATATTTTCTGCTACATATTTTGTATCAGGAACATCCCAACATTGAATTTCTTTTCTTGTATATTGATTTGTGCAGTGTCTACACCCTACACGTATACAGTTGAGATTATTGTGCTCGCCTCATGTGCTACATATTGCGTAATTTCTTTTTGAAGAGACGGTCTTTTTTGGCGACTTCAGATTGGTGTGGGGTTCGTGGCATCTGGCTATCGAGCCATTTTCGTCTTACAAATGATAAGATTTGAGGCCTTCCAGTGCAATTAAGGCAAAGAAAAAGGTGTCCAAATGAACCTTAGAATAAAAAAACGCAACCAATTTGCGTAGTGCTATGTACACAGTAGTAATAATGCGTAATTAGGAAAACAAAAAGCGGGGAAATAAAACCCATATGCGCTCCTTCAAATTTCCCGGGCCTCAACCGGAACCACAAGTGCGGGTTTATTCATCGAAAATTGTGGAAAGATCCTGAGTGTGTAGTCTGAAAAGAAAAAAAAGTGAAGTAAAGAAAAGTAAAGGTTAAGTAAACGGCTCTCTATATATGTATGAGTGAGATGGTACTAAAGCAGGGTAACGTGGATTAGGTGAAGTTACGGCGACTCAGCAGAGTTTGACATCGAAGAAAGACAAGGTTATCGGTGGAAGCCTTTCTTCCCTTCCGAACTACAAACATGAAAAGAAATGGAACAAACCACATGGTACACTAATGTGTCCAGAAAGACCGAGTGGGCTTCTTTCTTCAAAAAAGCGATCTTGAAACGCAATAAGGATTCAACTGGGTTAGTTGGAGTTATATCAAAATCGGCTGTAATTAGTTTTTATTCCCCATATAGAACGTGTCGTCGCTGAATTTAGGCAATGTTTAAAAATATGCCGACGCACTCTACAAGGACGCGGCCAAGCGCATCTTGTTGACTATATTATGGAAGAAGCCACACTATTTTATGTATTCTGCCTAATTGCATATTTAGTCAAGAAAAGTTGACGGTCACTTTAGCATACGCTAAAGAGGATGAAGGCGAAAGCCTGCCCGCTCACGACACATTCATTGCATTACTTGACATTTTCATTCTAAGGCGTTGTTACTTCCTATTACTTGCTTTTTACCACCAAATGTCGTTGGCTCGAGTGCCTTACTTTAACTCTACCTTAATTAACTGTGCTTTAATTAACATCGCCGTGATTAACACCAACGGTCAAGAGTTTGACTCCAATCAAAGGTCGGGGGTTCGAGTGCCATAATTAACTGTATCTTAATCAATCGTGCCTTGATAAACTTCGCCTTAATTAACACCTAACATTGTGGGTTCGACTGTCGACCTTCACGATGTCAATAGGAATACAATTTGGAGATATGACCACTGGCCTATATCTCCATCTTGGGTCGTGGGTTCGAGTGCCTTAATTAAGGTGATCTTCAATACCTCTTCGTTAATTATTTTCTCCTTAATTAACACCGAAGGTAGTGGGTTAGATTTTCGACCTTCACAATGTGAATTAGAATAAAACTTGGAGATATGGTCAGTCCACCCATATCTCAAAGTGGGTTTGAATACCATCAAAAGTAGAGGGTTCAACTTCCACCCAGGTTGTGCGTACGACTCCCACTGAAGGTCGTGGGTTCGAGTGCCTTAACTCTATCGTAATGAACTGTGCCTTAAGCCACCTTACCGTAACTAACACCACCGGTGGTGCGTCCGACTCCGACCAAAGGTGGAGGGTTCCACTCTCTATGAACTTTGGTGTCATAACCTCGGACATCGGATTTTTCATCCCATGAGTCGTCTGAGGCTTTCGCCTTAATAATTCACAAACTTCGGAGGTATTACGTTAGGGCAAAACTTTCATTGAGAAAGTTGTAGCACGTTCTAGGAAGCATCTACTTCAGCGCGTGTAATTTAATACTTGTTACGCAATAAGTTTTCTGCATCCTTAAGAAAGCTGGTGAAATATGAAACAAGGAAAAAAATGACCAACCCTTCCCCTACCGGAAAAGGGGGGTAAAGGAAGCTTGTCCTGCGTGCACCTGACCTGCGTCGCGGTTAAGAAACCCACAGGTAACGGTGCCGAATTGCTTCGGCCTTCCGCTCCCTCAGCTCGGGATCTTCTCGTTGCTGTCGGATAGCCTGGGCTCGGGCGGCTCTGAAAGCGCGTTTATAGTTCGAAGTTATCGGCAGGCGGGCAAGCGTCGCTTGGCGCCGGGTGCGTCGGAGCGCGTTGGCTGCTTCCGGTTACGTTGCCTGCGCCACTGCGTCGAGCCATCGGTCGAACTACAGGCGCTGTTGTTCTCTCCAATGTGACGTAACACGTGCGCGAGCTCATGCTATGTCGGACTATATTTAGCCCTTAGCGGGTGGATCGGCGTGCCAACGGCGAGACCTTTCACAGGCGAAATCTCGTCGCCGCTCGTCAAAGGCGGCCCTTTCCTCGCGATAACTCACAATGCGTGGCCGTCCCATCCGTTGTCCGAGAGTGAAGTGAACAGAAACGAAGCCGGCGTAGCGCGCGTGAGAGCCTTTCTCTCCCCGGCGGAAGCGAAACGGCTCTGATTGGTTGCGCGCCTGGGATGAGCGCGCGCCTATGCAGCTGGAATCCTTGCTAATGACTCATGTCCCGGCGCCGGCAGAGCTGTCAACTCATCAAACCACTCTTTCCAGCAGCTGCTGTGCTCTAGGAGCAACTGGATAGTTTTTTTTTTGCGTGACTACGACAACCTCACTTGTGAGTCAATACAAGCTTTGCTTGAAAACACCTGTGATACCAGCTTGAGCGTCGCAACTAGAGGGCTCTCGAACGTTTATCGTATGAACGAACAGCACGAATTTGAAGTGGTGTGCTGCCTCATACTGGTCTGCTTATCGCTATCATGAAACACCATGAAGGAGGCACATAGCGCAGCCAACGCCTGCATCGCCGCCATGTCACATTTTTGGCCGCCGTATACATCAAGCTAAATGGCATGTTTGAAAGCACTAGAATCGCGACGTGCAAACGGCCATATCGGGCTCAAGACCAGGGAGGAAGACAAACTCAACGTGCTCAAGGGGCAGACGTACAAACTGGCCATGGCACTCTCGTCGACGTAAACTCTTAAAGCTCGGCGTCCATAACAAGCTAAACACACAAAGCTTGCCATGGGCAACGGCTCTGACCCACACTCACTGGCAGAGCGAGGCTCCGAGTAATGGGATACAGAGTAGACTAAGAAGCCAAGTTCACACCAAGGATAGCGTTAAAACTACGAGAAAAGATCACGGTGGCGAACATCCCCCGTAATATGCATCCGCAATTTAACAAAGGAACAAAAAGAGGCAGGATACAAACTCTGGACAAGACATACGAGACAGCCAGAAGAGAGGACGAAGAAAGGAGGTGCACGGTCACAGCAAGCTACAGATGCAGCAGAGCACACGTCGCCAGTGTAGTTGACGAAGGCAGTAGTGAGGTGACCTCGATCAAAGTGTCTAACAAAGAAATGGACAAGGTGGAAGAGACGGAGATAGCGCTAGCAGCCACGATATGCACGGGCCAAGCACAAGTAATTGTCATTACAGACTCACAAAAGGCATGCAGAGGAGCGTTTCCTGGTGGGCAGAATATCCAGACCAGCCCAGGGCTTACGGAAGAAACAAGCACATATCCTAGCGGATATCTATATCGTCTGGACACGAGTCCCTAGCGGGTAATCTGGTGGCTTTGCCATCGCCCGAGATCCCGTTCTGCGGGCTATATCCCACCGGGCTCCCGCCCACCGGTGGGCCTGGGCGAAGCAGTAGAGAACAAATACACGGAAACGCTCAACTATTACAGGAACACAAGAGGACTGTACACACTTAGTGCAAGTTAGCAAGGCAAGATGCAGTCACACTCAGAAGGTACCAAACAGAAACACTGCCGCACAGAACCCTCCTAGACGTCATGTACTCGTCATCATATCAACGCAACTGCATTTTTTGCGAAGTGTACAAGAAATACAACAACATGGTATGGGAGCGCGGGAGCAAAATTACAGCACGACCGAAGATCAGTGGAAGGATCGGCTTACGTGCCTCGACCTTGAGGACACCAGCTAACCCTGGTGGACAGGCCCAGGCTGGCAGCTCAGGTCCATGGCTTCCTAGACTACGGAATCTGTCCACCTCGGTCGAAGAATAGCCGACCCAAATTATTTAATAGAGTTTTTTCTCTGTCTTTGTCTCGCTTTCAATTTTTGGACACCGGAAATAGTTGTGAAGAAATGATCGACGATGATTATAAATGCAAGGAAACAGCACGAACAAACGAAAGAACGAATGAACAAACCAACGAACAAATGAATGAACGAACGAGGGAGCGGGTGAGCGAACGAACGGACGAACGAATGAGCGAACGAGTGAACGAAATAACAATTTCGAAATCTTAACAAATGTTAGCTTGAACACCTCGTATGCGTAATGTCCACTTTGGCTTTTGAGATAGATAATTGGAGCAATATTTTTCTCGTTATGAACCAAACTACATTTTGTGGCAGTAACAAATCATACGTGCGGGGACATGACTCATTGAGGTAGCGGGATAAGATGTATAAAACCGGAATGCGCCTGTTAAAATTTGAAACCATATTTTGAAATAATTCTTTGTTTTCTTTTTTTTTGTCTTTCAGCAATGGCCTTTATAGTGCCATGTCCTCACTATCGCGGGGATCGGTGAAGAGGCGGGGCGAATAATACGAAAAGCATAGAAGTAGAAAAAAAAAACTTTAAGTAATATAGCTCCTCTATGCCTGCTAAAGTTCGCTTTAGGATTGTAGTATACAGAAATTTGGGAGGAATCAACTTTGTTGTGAAGTCTTTGCTCATTTTATGGCTGTGACGCTAAGCACTACAGTACAATGTAGTCAGGTGCACTTTAGCTTAGCTATAATAAAGAACTTTCTGTGTACCTCCGTTTTATAAAACAACATAAGTAGTGTGTTTTAATTGGTTGAATGTCCTCATCACTGCAGTAATAGAAAAGTAAGCAAAGTTTCTTTATGTTCCATATAACGTACCAGTCGTGTTTATATGAATATAGTTTACCCAAAATAAAATTTATATTTACCAAAAGAATATGTAGATTGTGCCCCCGGCTCTGTAGTGTTTGGGACGTAGTACGATTTTTGTTTAACACATCTAATCAAACCAGCTAAATCTATTTCGAAATAATTGTGTGCAGTAGGATTATCTTTCTTTTTCTTCCTTTTACGCATGGTACAGTTATTTCACACCAGGTTACTGGCTGCTGCGCAGCTAGCCAAACTGTTAAACTCTTATGCAAAATCAGTTTCACTAGATGCAGATTTAAGCTACACTGCAGTCAAGTATCACTCTCCTTGGGCCCCACCCCTATGAGGAATTAAGATGCGTGAAAGCTTCCGCGGCCCGTGTTGCGACCCATGGACATCTCTGAAAATGTTCCGTTGTGAAGAGGTTTTTCGTGTAAACGCCTTGGCAGTGATCGTATTAAACAAGAACAGACGATTCATGCAATCACGCAGTTACAAGTTCATGTCCATAAACAGATCATGTCAATATACAAATCAGCATGGTTCTTCAGCTGCAGCGCCTTGGCGAACAACCATCACAATGGACTGATGAAGACTAAGCATTTCTAAAAAGAAAGAGCATAAGGAAAACGAGAACAAGGTAAAAGCGGGAGCCGACGTTTCGACAAGTGGACTTGTCTTTTTCAAGGCAAGTCTACTTTTTCGTCCAACGTCTCGACAAGTGCACTTCTCGAAACGTTGGCTCGCGCTTTTACCTTATTCTCGTTTGCCTCATCGTCTTTAATTTCCATCTCCCGCCTTCCCCGTGTTTTCCCTACAAAGAAAGAGGAGTGATAACGGGAGGCAGGGAGGCTAACTAAGCTCAGCTCTCTTGGTTACCCTGCACTGATGAAAAAGAGGGGCGAGAAAGATCGAAAGAAAGAGAGAAGAAAAGTTCGCAGTATAAGCATATGCACAAGCGTTCATTGCTCAGTCCGTACCAGTGGCCATGTAAGCTGGTAGACCTCAAGAAGTGCAGCAGCGCTTCCGCAGCCCTTGCACATCGCAGACGCATGAGGCCACCGTCACAGGACCTTCTGTTCTGTGAAGAGTCAGTCATCTAGCTTCCTGAAAGCAGTCTGAAGGGCATGCCTCTGACCTTCGTAGGATGGCTATAGTTACACAACCAGTGCTTTTCAGTTTCATCTTAATTTCGAAACCCGATATCGCAAGTATCATGACAAGTGTATTGGTCTGTTCCGGTGGATTATGATGCGATGTACAATAGCTATGTCGTCTTCTTCGGTGGTGGGGCATATTATTTTTGCGCCGATTTTCATCAAAATTTTCACGCAGTCCTTCCCTTGACCGCTCGATGCTCTTCATTTCGATACATTTGTTTGCCAATACTGCTCCATTTCAGTCAATATTTTTCCATCGGCTGCAGTTTGAATATCCAGAGCATTCTTGACTGCCTTTTATTCTGCAGTTTCAGCTTCCAAAGCCTTCACTAATGTGCCTAAGAAGTTTACTTGTTCTTGCGCTCATTCATTTACTTCTTCACATTATGAACTACTAGAGAAAGCTCAGTATCAAACTTCATTTTGATTATTCAAGCTACATGCTCTGTAACATCGTCTAATGTTCTTTTCAGCTCATTCTCCAACTGGCTAATATGTTTATCAAACTTTGTGTTCGTAGGCATTTCAGTAGTAGTGGCAAACTGCGATGAAATGTAGCGAAATCAACCTGCATAATAAATATGTACTAAGACGACTTCCTACTAAAACACTGTTGCTGCAAGTGAGCTCAAGCTTGCAGGTACCGACGCGCATATTAGTCCCTAGAGGAAGTAGGCGATGATGCAGTACTATCGAAAGGCGCAGCCACCCCGAGACTTTGTGACTGTGAATCCCAACCCATCGTACCCTGGTCCGTTGGTTGTCCAAATAACGTAGTATAGTTGAACGTCAACACCTCCTTGATGTAAAAAGCAAGGCGCTTGGACAACTCCTTATTACCGCATTACTGCGGCAAAGTCAACAACTCTATAACGTTCATAATAAATCACACCATTTGATGACAGGTTTCACAAATGAGGTGGTCGCTATAACTGTCAAGAGCTTATTCATATGGGGTGCTCTAGTCTATGAAGAGCTTTGTCTATTTCAGGCTGCATGCCCAGTTTGCGGAAGTATTCAGGAACAGTTCGCAAGGATATGCGACCGCCATTTATGATAGTAAATGTTATATCAGCGAAAACAGTCAGTCACTGACACATTTCTCACTGAAGCCACGCTTTGTGAATTAGGCCTCAGTTTCTTCGGAAATCCTGCATTCAGTGAACTTCTGACACCGGTAGAACGTCAAATTCACGAATACAATTGTGCAGCAGTAAAGGCTAATAGTATTCTTGTTGCCTATACCGCCAGCTTAAGAGTTGAGGAAACCAAGTGCGTTTAATCTTCACTCGAATTCTCAAGCTCGCTCACTCGTTCCTTTCAGACAAAACGAAGCCATAGCTCCGCCCCTTTGCCTTCATTCAATACTTACACCGTTCCACGGCTTTGCCTCTCTGTGAATAATTGAGAGGAGCGCCAGCGCCTCGATTTCGAGCGTTTCGCGGCGCAAACATTTCTACAGTCCCAGCGAAAAGGAACGACTGCGTAGTGAGAAGTAAGCCAATGTCCTTTTTTTAAGTACAATCGAGCACATAGACAAAATAATTAAGCACTAAACAAATGAAGTTCTACGGCTCCAGGTAATCCCAAAGTGCAGAGAGGGTGCACCAGGAAGCATTTTTGAGATCCAGGTCGCAGTCATGCTGAATCTTGAACGAAGATTCCTCCAGCCTGCCAAACTACAAGTACGCCAATAAATAACGGTAAGGAAAATGAATAAAGTAAAATCAAGCTCAGTCTTGAGCAGTAAACAGTTTTGCTGAATGCTTCCTTATTCATATACTATCGCCTGTATCCACACATTCACTTTATTTCTTATCTGCGTAGGACGGTACTCACTTCGATGAAAATGAGGCAGTGGGCACGAATATACGTTAACAAAGCGGGCACGCGGCTTTCTTGAGCTTTATAAAAAAATAATGTCGGGATAATGTCAGGTTTCTCTCTGGGTTTATTAGGACAGTTGGTGAAACGGCCATTCTCAAAACACTAAACGCCGCTGAAACCGAGAAAAGGAAAAAAAAAAGATGCGTTTGAACAGAAAATATTGTATAGTTTTATTGTCATACATAATTTCACGTCGACGACGTTCGATAATAGCTGCAGCATATAATCCTCCTTTCGTTTTCGATTCAGGTGATGCTGACATGCGTTTGCCCGGATAGCAACGAAAGCGGCCTAGGCACAACAGTACGTTTTTCCGCAGTAAATAATTTATGAAGCACATGGCATTCTAGAAATAAACGAACCCCGCGCAGTATTAACAAAAGCAACCTTTAAGTTATGGTGTAAAGGCCCATGCAAGGCATGATATATATATATATATATATATATATATATATATATATATATATATATACTAACGAAAACTGATAAGGCTACCTCGTCTTCTAGAATTTAATTGGCGATGGGATTAGCGCTACATGGCACTGAGGCATACTGGCGACAATTGCGAGATCACATCACAAAGAACTGGGTCATGTGCCATTTTTCTTTTACTTCGCTGTAACTGTAAGTAACAGTGAATAGCCTTTGTTATGCTGTAGTCGTACCCTCGAAAATATAGTAAGCGCTACTAATCAAACTACCAGCCCCCATAGCAGATTCTGGCTGCCGAGCGAGAGAAATAAATCGAGTCAAGAAACGTATATTCCACAAGAACATAATAATACACGTAAAGATATAATCCTCGCTGTCATCGCCTTATTACGCTTAAGAAGTGGCTTGTAAGAATAACGCCACTAGTGTGCCGGTCGTGTTTAGTACAGAATCAAACAATGCGTTGTTGCAGCATATGAACGACGCATCAATTCATTACGCGACACTTAGAAACAGCAATAATGAGACAAACGGTACAGAACCCAAGCCGCTTCGCGAGGTGCTAAGGTCGCTATCGCTGTTCATTAGCATACTCTGCGCGATGGCAGTCGGAACAATGACATCAGCATCCATGTCCTTGGCGTATAGGACACAGTTCTCCGAGCATTGTCTTAAAGCCCATGTATACACTAATATATGCCAGTGAGTCAAGCCAGATTAATAGTTTAGCGTCGCGGAAACACTACACCCAGTCGAAGTCATGCAAGAGGTAGCTCATCATGTTTAATAATAGTAGGCTAACTAGAGCGGCTTGTGCTTCATACTAGCCAAGCTTAAGTGCTAAGAACGACTGTATTTCACACTTCTCGGCGTCTTGCGGCAATAAAAGATTAGTTAAAAATTTCTAACAGGCACAAGTATTATTACATGCATGTAGTTAATATCTTCGAACTTCTTTTATAAACGTGTGCACAAGAAGGCCGAAATGTGTTTGTTGATGGAGATGTTAGTCTTTGATAAGCATGTCTGCTTATCAACAAAGTTGATAAACTGAAGACTTAAAGAATACGAGGTAGGTCCCGAAAGTTTATGCAGTATGTTTAAAAAAGCCTTCCACACGCTTTTAGACACGTCATTGTGGCCGCCTATTAATACTCCCAACTAGTCACAATACACTTCTTCCCCCTGTTCTTCCATTGCGAAAGCACCTCGTAAGTCCTCTTCTGTTAGGAACTTGAGCAGCGATGTCGTTTATTTTTTAATTGTAGTCACATTCCCGTAATGCCGCTCACAGAGCACCAGTTTGCATTTAGGGGACAAAACAAAAAACTCGCAGTTTTGCCCGAAAGGCGAAGCACCAATTGCGACAGCAAATTAGTAGGCAGCTATTCGAAGAAAGGATAGTAGTTTTACCGGCCGTATAAACTGGCAAACATTCGCTTACTAACTAAATTAACAAGCATGATGTCACACGTGCACAAGCACAAGCAAACATGAACACACCTTACTCGATGTCGGCTCACACTCACTGTCAAAATGCTGCAGCGAGGAAGTGCGGCCGCAGCAGCGAGCGAATTAACCTTCACGATGTCTCTCGATTCCATGGAACTAAGCGTTGAGAACACAGCGCATACGAAGCTACTAGCACTCGGCGCACTCTGTCCCCATCACTGATAGTTTTCAAGATAAGGCCCACGCAGCCGTGCTCGGCGCATGCAGCATACGGTGTGCGGCAACGATGCTATCGCACTTAGACTTTATATGGAACATCAAAACGATGGCGACGATGACGACGATGGCGCAAATGCGCCTGCAGTGTCGTTATAATTGCTATTGCAGTAAAAAGTCGCTGGAGCTAACTCCCGTGAACAGAGGTGTCCGTTTGATCACTGTTATGAAATGGCGTCTCATAAATTCACGAACTATCAATACAGAGTGCACCGGGGCATTATTGCGGTGCAGAAACGAGCGTGTTTCTTTCTACAAATTTGGTTGCCCGTGGTGCAAGTGATCTATCAGACGCCTCAAGACCTCCACATAGAAAGCGGCATTAACAGCTTAACCTTCCGGTACAAATTCATATTGCAAAATTTCATACCAGTCAAAAAAAAAAGAAGAAACCAAGACCAATATGACTCTCAATATTTACTTTAATCTACCGTACGTTTTTCCTTTTTTTTCTTGCGTTGGCTCATCTTTATTTTACACTCCTCGCTGTGCGACTTGGGCTCAATGTCGTATTCGCAAATGAAAGTTCCGGCGCTGGTGGCGACCCTCTGTAAAATTTTGTCGCTTTCGTCGAAAATTTTTCAATTAATGCAAAATTCTTTGGGTTGCAACTTTTGCACAAGAGTCGGCAATTTCGGCGCCGTCGTTACGCAAACGTTTTCTCATTTCCCAAATTTAGGTCAAGAGAGAGAAAAAAGGATGCATAGAAAGGCAGGCAGATTAACCAGAGGTAATTCCGGTTGGCTACACTGCACGGGAGGAAGGGTTAAGGGGGATAAAAGAGAAAGAGAGTAGAAACGGGAGAAAGAAACAGAGACGAGAACGAACAAGCCGCGTACACTACAGAGCGGTAGGGGGCGGCGCTCTTGAGGTCTATCGTGAAGCCCCGTAGACCGCAGGAACCTTAATAACCTGAGTAAGGCCTTCAGCGCGAATGTTCTCTGGGAATACTGACCTAAAGCTTTGAGTTCTGATAGTGGACGATTCACTGCAGCGTTGCCCTAGAGGTAGAGCATCCGCCTCACGTGCAAGAGGACCGTGGTTCGAATCCCGGTGCCGCGGAATTTTCCACCGGATTAAAAAAAAAAACCGCGTATTGATAAAATTGCATAAACAGGCCTGGAGTGCGGCCTGATCCCGGTGACCAGAACCGGTAACGCACTCCCTCACCAGAGCAGGATTGGCCACCCTGGTGCAGTACATGGCCACAACCTCCTATATGAATAGAACAATCAAACCCCGGCCCTCAGTCCCCAGCAGCTGCGAAGCAACTGACCATGGTGGCGGTCAGACCCATGACGCAGAAGAGCGTGCTAAGAATCTCTGGGTCCGGACACGCCACCATTCGAATCTGAACATGGTAGCGTTTAACGCCAGAACGTTATCTAGTGAGGCGAGCCTAGCAGTGCTATTGGAGGAATTAGCGGGCAGAAAATGAGATATAATAGGGCTCACTGAGGCTAGGAGGACAAAAGAAGCATATACAGTGCTAAAAAGCGGGCACGTACTGTGCTGCCGGGGCTTAGCGGAGAGACGAGAACTATGAGTCGGATTCCTGATTTAATAAGGATATAGCTGGTAACATACAGGAACTCTATAGCTTTAACGAGAGGGTGGCAGGACTTGTGAAACTTAATCAGAGGTACAAATTGAAGGTCGTACATATCTACGCGCCTGCTTCCAGTCATGATGACCAGTAAGTCGAAAGCTTCTATGAAGACGTGGAATCGGCGATGGGTAAAGTCAAATCAAAATACACTATACTGATGGGCGACTTCAATGCCAGGGTAGCCAAAAAGCAGGCTGGAGACAAGTCAGTGGGGGAATATGGCATAGGTTCTAGGAATAACAGGGGAGAGTTATTAGTAGAGTTTGCAGAACGGAATAATTTGCGGACAATGAATACCTTCTACCGCAAGCGGGATAACCGAAAGTGGACATGGAGGAGCCCGAATGGTGAGACTAGAAATGAAATAGACTTCATACTCTGCGCTAACCCTGGCATCATACAAGATGTGGACGTGCTCGGCAAGGTG
The DNA here is from genome assembly GCF_023375885.2 of Dermacentor andersoni. NCBI lineage: Eukaryota > Metazoa > Arthropoda > Arachnida > Ixodida > Ixodidae > Dermacentor > Dermacentor andersoni. The sequence continues at coordinate 144,436,064 of NC_092814.1, forward strand.
CGCTGCAGTGACCACAGGATGGTAAGGTGCCGAATTTGCCTAGTCTTGAGGAGGGTATGGAAGAAATTGGTACATAAGAAGCCGATGAATGAGTTAGCGATAAGAGGGAAAATAGAGGAATTCCGGATCAAGCTACAGAACAGGTATTCGGCTTTAACTCAGGAAGTGGAGCTTAGTGTTGAAGCAATGAACGACGATCTTATGGGCATCATTAAGGAGTGTGCAATAAAAGTCGGTGGTAACATCGTTCGACAGGATACCGGTAAGCTATCGCAGGAGAAGAAATATTTGATTCAGGAACGCGAATGTATGAAAGCCTCTAACCCTACAGCTAGAATAGAACTGGCAGAACTTTCGAAGTTAACCAATAAGCGTAAGATAGCTGACATAAGGAAGCATAATATGGATAGAATTGAGCACGCTCTCAGGAACGGAGGAAGCCTAAAAGCAGTGGAGAAGAAACTAGGAATAGGCAGAAATCAGATGTATGCGTTAAGAGACAAAGCCGGCAATATCAATATTAATATGGATAAGATAGTTCAAGTGGCTGAGGAGTTCTATAGAGATTTATACAGTACTAGTGGCACCCACGAAGATAATAGAAGAGGTATTAGTCTAGATGAATTTGACATCGCACAAGTAACGCTGGAAGAATTAAAAAAAAGAACCTTGGGATTTATGCAAAGGGGGAAGGCATCTGGGGAGGACAAGGTTACAGCAGATTTGTTGAAGGATTGTGGGCAGATTGTTCTAGAAAAACTGGCCACCCCGTACACGCAATGCCTCATGACTTCGAGCCTACCGGAATATTGGAAGAACGCCAACATAATCCTAATCCATAAAAAAGGGGACGCCAACGACTTGAAAAATTATAGCCCGATCAGCTTATTGTCCGTTGTCTACAAAGTATTTACTAAGGCAATCGCAAATAGAATCAGGAACCCCGTAGACTTCCGTCAACCAAAGGACCAGGCAGGATTCTGTAAGGGCTACTCAACTGGAGACCATATTCACACTATCAATCAGGTGATAGAGAAATGTGCGGAATATTACAAACCCTTATATCAAGCTTTCATTGATTACGAGAAGGCGTTTGATTCAGTCGAAACCTCAGCAGTCATGCAGGCTTTACGGAATCAGGGTGTAGACGAGCCGTATGTAAAAATACTGAAAGATATCTATAGCGGCTCCATAGTTATCTTAGTCCTCCATAAAGAAAGCAACAAAATCCCAGTAAAGAAGGGCGTCAGGGAGGGAGATACCATGTATCGAATGCTATTTACAGCGTGTTTACAGGAGGTATTGAGAGACCTGGATTAGGAATAATTGGGGATAAGAGTTAACGCGGAATACCTTAGTAGCTTGCGATTCGCTGATGATATTGCCTTGCTTAGTAACACAGGGGACATATTACAATGCATGCTACTGACCTGGAGAGGCAAAGCAGAAGGGTGGGCCTAAAAATTAATCTGCAGAAAACTAATGTTTAACAGTCTCGGAAGAAAACAGCAGTTTACGATAGGTAGGGAGGCACTGGAAGTGGTAAGGGAATACATTTACTTAGGGCAGGTAGTGACCGCGGATCCGGATCATGTGACTGAAATAATCAGAAGAATAACAATGGGCTGGGGTGCGTTTGGCAGGCGTTCTCAGATCATGGACAGCAGCTTGCCATTATCCCCCAAGAGAAAAGTGTATAAGAGCTGTGTCTTACCAGTACTCACGTACTGGGCTGAAAACTGGAGGCTTAGGAAAAGGGTTTTACTTAAATTCAGGACGACGCAACGAGCTACAGAAACAAGAATGGTTGGTGTAACGTTAAGGAGGGGGGCTAAGAAGAGAGCAAACTAGGTGAGGGAACAAACGCTAGTTAATGACATCTTAGTTGAAATCAAGAAAAAGAAAAGGCCATGGGCAGGGCATGTAATGAGGAGGGAAGATAATGGGTGGTCATTAATGGTTACGGACTGGATGCCAAGAGAATGGAAGCGTAGCAGGGGGTGGCAGAAAGTTAGGTGGACGGAGGAGATTAAGAAGTTTGCAAGGACAACATGGCCACAATTAGCACATGAGCGGAGTAGTTGGAGAAGTATGGGAGAGGCCTTTGGCCTGCAGTGGGCGTAACAAGGATGATGATGATGATGATGCTGATGATGATGAATGGAGGATTTTCCAACTGGTCCAACACTCTGCACATCACTTGTGTCTGGCCACTATATCGCGTACAGACACAGATAATATATCCGAGCGTCTCGTCGCTATTGCATGTGTCGCACGTATGGCTGCTGGCCATTCCAATAAGGAAAGCATGAGTTCGTAAATGCAACGCCTAGCCACAGACGGTACAGCATGGTCTGTTCACATAGTGGTAACCCAGGTCGTAGGTGCATGCGTATGTCCCGAGACAGCGAACGCAAACGACACATGGTGAAAACGTTCGAGTCACACAGGGACAAAGTACATTCACGGGACATCAGTCGCAGCCCAGCCGCCGCGTCTGTTTGAGAAAGCGGAATCAAGACACGTTGATCACTTTCATGTGTGGACCGGGCGGCTTCGTCGGCGTAGTAATTCCCGCTGATGCTGCAATGCCCTGGATGCCACCGAAAGATTATGTTGTGTCCCTTGTCATGGCTGCGATGATGCATGTGTCTAATTTCTGAGGCCAGTTGTTCATTGGGTACGTGGCGCATTGGGCTTTGTATGCACATAAGGGCTGCCTTAGGGCCCCTAAAGATTCTCCATTGTTGTAGTGGTTCCTGATTAATGAAACCAAGTGCAGCAGAGAGTGCCGCAAATTCTGCACCCTTCGATGTGGTCACACATGAAAGTTTTAATTTGATTCCTTCAAATTTTGCCGGGATGAAGACTGCAGCAGCAGAGCTGTTTAGTTTCACTGAACCATCTGTGTAGACATGTTGGCGGAATCTGTGCACGTTCTGAATGTGTTCCAAAGTTGCTTGCTTCAAAGCTTGCAATGGCGCTCCAGCTTTCTTTCTGGTGCCTGGAATTGTCAATTGCACTTGCGGTCGGTGCAGAGACCACAACGAGTCTGATAATCGTGTAGCAGGCGTAAATTCTGATTCCAAGTGGGGCTGACGTCTTACAATACTTTTGGCAAAAGTTGAATGTCGCTTCTTTGCTGGCAAGCAAGCAAGATAGTGTGAGGGAATCCGAGTCAGGTCGGATGTGTGCTCTAAGGACATCTGCATCAATTTAGTCTGTCACAGGAGCGTCTCTGGCAATGGTCACTGTCGCAATCGATGACGTAGTTTTTGGGAGACCAAGACAAGTTCTGAGTGCTTGTGCTTGCGCACTCTGGAGTTTGCGGATATTTGTAGTGCAAGTATTTCCTAGTACAGGTAAGCTGTACCGCAGGAAGCCCAAAACAGTGCGTGATATAGTTACAACATTGATAGTATTGTTGCGCCCCAGGACTTCCCGCCACAATGGCGGCTAATCGCTTTGTCATGTACGAGACGTGAGGGCTCCAAGACTAGTCTCTATGAAAGATGAGGCCAAGAAATCGGTGCATTCGTTTGTATCGTACAGTTTGGTCATTAATCCGCAAAGCATCAGGGGTCATCGCTTTGCCAGGAAAAGCAGCGAGTGCACATTTCTCAGCTGAAAGCTCCAGGCCTGGCCTTCTTAGGTATGTTGACACGGCCGTTGAAGTCTTCTGAAGTCGTGCGCGGACTTGTACACGTGTCACTCCTGAAGCCCATATGCAAATACCATCAGCATATACGGAGAGCTGAACGGTTTTCGGTAACAGATCGGCGAGACCAACGAGCACCAGGTTGAACAGGGTAGGTCTGAGTACTCCACCTTGCTGTAGACCACCACTGGTATAGCTGGTTTATTTCAAAATAAATAAAGATCTTCCATTCACATAGCTGCGTATCTAGCGAAAGGCGTGTCCACCAACCCCTACAGCTTCTAAGGCGTCCGGAATTGCATGATGATCTGCATTGTCGTACGCACCTTTAACGCCAAGGAATAAGGCCGCAGTGATTCGTTTCAGATGTTTCTGGCGCTGTACATATGTTACAAGGTCAATAACGCTATCTATTTACGAGCGTCCGCGCCGAAAGCCAGCCATTACTTGCGTACAAACGTTGTAAAATTCCAAGTACCATTCTAACCATGTAAGGATCATTCTCTCCATTACCTTGCCGACACAGCTCGCCAGTGCTATTGGACGGCAAGATGACAATTCCAATGGAGATTTGCCATGCTTGAGGAGTAGAACAATGCGACTGGATATCCGCGTAGTAGGGACCAGGCCGTCACGCCATGACTTGTTGTATACAAGAAGTGCATCTCTCGCCTCTTGACCAAGGTTTGCAAGCGCAGAGTATGTGATGCCATTGGGTCCTGGTGATGAAGATCGCCTGCACCCAGCAAGTGCGGCCTCCAGTTCTTCGATGGAGAAAGGAGCGTCCATACGAGGATCTCGGGAGCAAGGGGGGACAATAGTAATAGGTGCGCAAGATGAATAGGTGAACGCCGGACCCTCGACCCTTGCGCAGTCATCTTCGGCTACGTCGACTTCTCGGCGTCCTTGGTGGAGGGCTACATATTTAAATGGACAGCGCTGTTGAGGAGCTGTTCGAAGTCCGTGGACTGTCCTCCAGACAACCGACAGTGGTTTACGCGGATCAAGAGACACAAAAGGATTTCCAGCGTTGATTTTGCAGTACAGCAAGGCGACGCTGAATTTTATTTTGAATCCGTCTGGCCTCTCCAAGGTCGTAAACCAATGAAGTCCGTCTGTACCGTTGCTCCGCTCACCGGAGGATTGCACGGAGGCTCTGTAGTTCTGCATCAAAATCTGTGTATTTATCCAATGGCTGAAATGAACGCATAACATCGTGCATAGCCTTGGCCATCGAACGCAGCCATCGTGCATAGCCAATTTCTAGTGTGGATGAAACGCCTTCGTGGTATGCGTCTTCCATAAGTTATTTAAACACGGACCAATCTATTGTCCGTTTAAATTTTGATTTGGCCTTTTATTTTCAGGTAGGTAGGCATGTGGTCGGCTTCGTGGGTTTCTATATCTGCGAACCAAATGGACGTGGCGTGTGAGGCATCGCGAGACAAAAGCTAAGTCTAAACAAATAATGCACGTCCGGCCGCGCAGAAACGTGGGGATGCCATCGTTTAGACAGCAAAGTTCATGCTCGGAGGCAAAGCAAACGAGGTGTCTTTCTTTGGAATTTACCTTGATGCTTCCGCAAAGTGAATGATGCGCGTTAAAGTCCCCAGTAACCATCCATGGACCAGGAGTCACATCTATAATGTAACTCAGTCTCTGTCTGTGGAATCGAGTTCATGGAGAAAAGTAAGCGCCCACTAGAGTAAACGAAAGTTTGTCTTTTTTCACGGTCAAACAGACATACTGATTACTGTCATGTGGCCGCACTGGATGAACAATGTAAGTTAGTTCACACCGTATATAAATGATCACCTCGCTATTGTCATTACAAGTCGATGACACATAAGGTTCATTGCCTGAGATCCTGACCCGTTTCTGTGCGTTCGGTTCACAGGGGACAATAATGGGGAATCGATTGGTGCAAACGTAATGGTGGAAATCAGCAATACGGGATTTCAATCTCCGGGCATTCCAATGCATAAGAGACGCTTCCTTGACTTGTCTGCAGAAAGGCTGACACGGTAGAGCCATTGTGCCTGCTACTCGAGGCTGGCAAGAACTGGATCCAGACTGTCCAGCACTTGCAGTGCACCCCGAGCAGATGGCGGCTGAATGTCATTTGTCAACATGCGAAATACTTTACTTAGAGACTTGATTATAGCGATTACTTGCTTTTCTTGACCTCGCATGTGATCTGTGCAGTCATTGGTGCGTTGGAAGGCCATCGTCGATCTTTGTTCTTCTGGAGGACTTGATGTCGGAAGTGCAGGCCAGGCGTTGGCAGTGGACGTATTCACTCTATCACGAGATACCGTGTTGTTAGTGTGGGTGAGCGCCTTGGGTGGACCAGCTGCAGAAAGTAGCGGCGGTAACAGCATTTCTAGTAGACTAAGATTGTGTGTGGCGGGCACGATGCCGTCGCCCTTTGGCGATGGCCTCTCTGTGCATTGCATTGTCTCTAACTATTTGTTTTAGGACTTTTAGCTCTGTCTTGTGCCTCGGGAAGTCTTTCGACAATGCTTCATGGGGAGCAGAGCAATTAACACACTTGAAATCAGTCGCACGGCAAGCATCAGCGCTGCGCTGCTCAGTGCACTTTGGGCACACGGTCGAATTTTTGCACATGCCGCATGACATGCCCGATTTCAAACAATTACGGCACTGAAATGGTCTTTGAACGAACGGTCGCATTGGATGACAAAAAAATCAAACTTTCACATGTGACGGCAAGCCTTTTCCGTTGAAAGTTATCTTTAATCAACGTGATTCTCCTGGGCGACGGATTTCAATAATAGTTACATCTGCGGGGGCGTGTTTAATCAAAATAGGCAGATCGTTGTCGTCGACTGACTCATCGGCATCATAAATCACACCTGATGAAGTATCGCTGTCCAGCGGTATTGTGCTTCGAGCATATATCTTGCCCAGCATTTTGACTGTACTCAAGATATCCAGCACTGCTCTGTTCTTGACATCGACGGCTACAATGTTCTTACGCGCGTTAATTCTCACATCCGTTATCTCATTCGGAACAAGAGCATCCAGTGTGACAGATATGGCTTGCCTGTTTAGCCAATTCAAGTCATCGGTCGGCGTCTCGGGCAAGAAGAGGATGGTATGAGCCATGTCATTGTTCTTTGCCATCGCCGTCACCCTTTTTGAAGACGAGGAAGCAGTGACAATTATCCTCTTTCCTTTTTGCCTTACAACTGTCAAGTAATCACCGTCATCCGACAGATGTTTTGGAGCAGAGTAGTACAGCAGAACGTGTCCTCACTGCCTGTGTCCCTCATGGGGTGATTGCGCTTCCTCGGAGCGCTTGACGCTGCGACGTCTGTCTCCTCCGGATGTCAAGCTGACTCCGCTTCCATCGCCGAAGGTGTCGGGAGCGGCGCGTCCTGAAACCGCGCAAAAATACTCGTAAAATGAGAGCAGTGCAAAACGGGGTTCCGCACAAGAGCCACTTATTCGTGAAAGGACGGCTTCCCCAAACCGAGTGCTTCTGCTAATATTCTAACACTGAGTCGTCGGTTATTGAGCACGAGTTAACGCACACAATTATAGTTTTCCTCTTTACACGAGGGGAACGAGAACCAATGTGTTAGAGAAGATCATTAGGATCTTAAAGACAATGCAAGATTAGGACGCACTGTCCTGATCTGGCATCGCCTTCGGGTTCTTAACAGCCACCCGGAAAGCGGTGGACCCATTTGAATACACTTTTCTTTAGGGCACCCTTCCCATAGGCTTTTTGCAACATTTGATGAATTTCTGCCTGATTTTAAACTGATCATTTCTTTTGTCTGTTCGTAGATCTCCATTTCGCAATGACTGAAAATTGGTTTGCTCAAAAGGTGCATCAATAAAATTCTCCCTTCTCATACAGCAGTTCAGCTTATACTATAGAGGTCAGCCGTCTCCTTTCGACTGGAGAGAGCGTGAGAGAATAGCACTGGTACGCCATCTCTTGCCATTTTTGCAGACTCACTGCTTGAAGCATTTTAATAAATATGGGGTTTTACGTGCCAAATGCACGATCTGATTATGAGGCACGCCATAGTGGGGGGGGGGGGGGGGATTTTGGAATACTTTGGACCACCAGCGGTTCTTCAACCAGAACCTAAATCTAAGCACACACGTGTTTTCGCATTCGCTCATCATCGAAATGCGGCCGCCGTAGCCGGGATTGGATCGTGCGACCTCGTGTTTAGCTGCTAGCCCAATACCATAGGCCCTAAGCAACCACGGCGGGTAAAAAATGTTCAGATGATCGCTTTGGTTTGGGCTGCTTTCTGACTTATGGTGTACTAACTGTTGCCGATAGTTTAGTCATTTCTTATGATTAGATCTTACTTCAGTAGAAGAGCTGAAGCAATGTCCCGGTATGGTCATTATTAGCGATGTCACTCTGCTCCCGAAGTACAAAGGGAGCTAACTTAAATGGGGTGAATAAATCGCCCTTACTATAAGTCAGCTAGTGCGCAGAATATAATATATTAAACGAGTTATGTTCTACGATGCTACGAAGTTTCATTGGCGGAAAATTGGAGAATAAAGCCTGCAGAATATTGCAGCTTCAGAATATTCATATTAAATGGCTAATGTTTTCTGACAATCACAATAGTCACAATAGTAAATAGTTCCTGACAATCACAAAATGTGTCCTATGAGTTCCACGTTCACGAATTCATCCTATGATATGCGACCTCGAGCGCTCATGTATTAGATGCCTCTGGAGTAAGAAAATGAAGCAGAGGACAGTTCATCATAGATCACAGATCACAGATCAGAAACTCTTGTGGAGCGACTTGCGTTTGTCTTTTATATTTGCATGTTTGCGGGTGTATATCACTGTTTGATCTGGATTGGTGGCTCTATTACGTGGTTTAATTTCATGTTCTTACTATATATGTTTTTATATTGTTTCTGCTATGCAAAAAGTAGTAACCATCACCATAATATGCTGCCTGCATCGCTTTCTTTTACTTTCATTTCAATAAATAAAAGCATAGATCGTGGTTAGCCAGACATTTGATGCGAGTTTCAAATGTGCATTTACGAGTTTCTGATGCGATGGCCGCTTTGTTTTCTCTCGCAGAAAGCCATGGCCGTGTGCCCAAACTACAACACACCAGCTACAGCTGTGGCCAATGACTCGGTGGCGGCGTCATCCGTTGCTCCCTGGACCGAAGCGCAGACGTCCGCAGACGAGCGCGCTGTGGCGCAGCTGAAGGAGGATATCGCGCTGCTAAAGTTCATCGCCTATGGTGTCATCTCATTCGTGATAATTGCGCTGGGCATCATCGGCAACTTGATCAACCTGGTGGTGCTGACACGGCCCAACCTGAAGGGCGTCACCTTCGTCTACCTCACATGGCTGGCCACGTCCGACCTGCTGACGCTCGTGGTGGCCGTGTTCTCCATGCTGCGCCTGCACGGCATCCAGCCGCGCTCCTACCCGGCCGCCTTCTACTATGCGCACGTCGAGATGCCACTCGTCAACGCGCTCATGGCCAGCAGTGTGTTCATCGTGCTGGCCGTCACCATGGATCGGTACTGGTCCGTGTGCCGGCCAACGCGCTACCGCGAGTTCCACAACGCGCGGCGTGCCAAGCTCGCCATCTTGAGCGCCTTCGCAGGTGCCGCGCTGCTCTACATACCCGTCGCTTTCCAGAAGATGCCGGTGCCCTTCTGGGACGAGCAACTGAACAAGACCCAGTACATGCCATGCGACAACGTGGCTGTTACACAAAAATGGGCTTTCAAGGCGTACTTGATCTTCAAAGAAGTGTTGGTGCGCCTCGGGCCCGTGATCGTTGTCTCAACGCTCAATACCACAATCATCATCACGTTCCGTAAGGTGATGCGTAAACGGCATCTGCTCACGAATAGCGCCACTCGCGATTCAGGAAAGTACCTCGAGGAGAAACGGCTCGTCATGCTGCTAGCAGCTATCGTTATCATGTTCTGCGTCTGCATGACCCCCGCCGCTATTCTCACCATGCTTATCAGCGACGACAAAGAGCTCAATTATGGATTTCAGCTCTTCAGGGCATTCGCCAACGACATGGAGATGGCTAATTTTGCCATGAACTTTTATGTCTACTGTTTGTGCAGCACCGAGATTCGAGAGACTTTCTTCCGTCTATTCCGTCTCTCGACACCGCCTTCGACGAACGTCAGTTACGTCATCAGCAGCAAAACAGCCGTGGACGGCAGCACGCGGCTGTAAATGTGGCGAACCACGTCTGCGAGCGTGACCGAGAAAGAGATGTGATTTTGCGTCTGCCACGTCAGTCGCATTGAGCAGGACGGGATCTCTCTGCTACTGGGAACGACTGTGATTAATTCCTATTTCGGCTCCTCCAGGTCGCTTTATAACGATTTTACTTCACCGAAACTGTTCTCTTTAAATGTTGTTTAACCCTTTACTGTGCTTCCCGCTTATAACTGGTCGCGCACGCGCTTGGAATCAAATTTCCGACACAAGTCGTTTCTACAAAGCGAAAACACTTGTTGAGCTGTAAGACTTGTGGGCATACGTTATCTGAAGTGCAGCGAGAACTCACGTGCGAGAATTTCACCTGCAACTAGGTCGTTTCATCACGAAGCAAGTTCGTTTTTGACACAGAGAAAGAGACCCAGAAACACCAGCAGCATCTACAATGCTTATTACGTTCGGCGTTGTCGACAACTTTATGGAGTTTTCGTGGGTTAAAGAAGCAAGAAATGCTTTATTAAGCGAGAGCAGTGAAACCTATTCATGTGCGGCTGTCTAGGTCACGCATAAATACTTTTACTGCTTTCGGGTCGGTATAGGGGATACAACACATTAGAAAACTGGGTTTTCTACTTGCGAATCAGCCCAGCACATGCGCCAGCTGAGAAAAATTGTAATTTTGTACATTTTACCATGTACAAGGCACATCAAGATTGCGGCTGATGTGCTCAAATGACTTCTTTATTCGTAGAAATGATAACGCAGAAACGTTTCCGTGGTTGGTTCAAAATTATTATAGTGTTTCTATATTAGTGTTTCTATAGTGTTTCTATATTACAGCACCATTTGACGGCACTTTCATTATCAACGCCTTCCGGCTGGCAACCTTATCATGATCTTGCAAAATGAATCATCTCCGAAAGCCAGATACCCCATATACATGGAGCCTGACGTTATGTAGAAATTCTATGGAATGTCTTGTAGAAGTTTTAGGGCCCGTATTAGTATTTCAAACGTGGTACAGTTCCATCAAATAATTTTTCAGTTGCTTGCCTAAAGGCGTAAGCCTTTGTGTGGATGCGTTTAACTACTTGTAGTTAACATTATTATCAGCAGGTACTTTATGATTACTGCTGAGTAACCGAACGTTTCACCCAGACTTTGATGTCTTTCAGGATTGTGGAAACGCCCTACGTAATACTCATTCTCATAATAAAAAAAAAAATTCTTACTAACCACACAAGAAACTTGAAGTACGAGCAAGAACAGAGCACTGTTCACGTCGGAATAAGTTCACAATGCTGAGCGCAAAAAAAAAAAAAAAGATGAAGACAAGGAAGAAAGTAGCGATCGCGCTTCCCTACGTTTCCTTGCATATGTTTATAGATTTCACGGTGTATATCGCTCGAGACGATGAGTAGTTGGAAATTTGGATTTTTTTATTTGTTAAATTGCTCAAAATACTAGAAATTCTGGTCAGGAGGAAAACTAAGCTAGGCAGCTTCTACATCTTGCCTGTTATGTTAAAGGGCGATTCGCTGAAGGACGCAGGTGTAACTAACCTGAACACATTAACGCAAAGCAAAGCCAATCATTTAAACACATAATTTAAACACATACCTTTTAATCAAAAACGCACGCAGACATCCGTCACCGGCGCTGTTTCTGGGCTTTTCTTCGTGGTTGCGCGTTCCCGTTGCATTAATTATGTCCTGAAGCAAGTATCAACCATGAAAATAGCGCACCCTCCAGTATTTATTTATCACTTCAAAAGTCTTTAATTAACAGGTTACCGGACCAAGAGTTTTGCTCGCTTACAATGGCTGTCAACAAGACTGGGCACTGTAATGCAGCGAGCAGCGGGTCAGCTTCCAACGGGCTGTCCACCCTCATCCGCGTCCGTAGCACGTGCCTCACGGCACGCACTAAGCACCCGCACTGACGAACACCGCAAAAAAAAAAAAGAGAGATTAGTAACCCGTACATGGATACCACGCCTACTACCATCGCTCAAAGCACTGCGACGACCGTTCGGAGGCCTGCGCTGTCTTTCAAATATCATCGAGCGAAATCACAGCGGTAGTATTTAGTAGCCACCTAACGCGGTGAATCAGTCAAGTTATGCTGCTGAGTTCAGGGCCGCAAAGGCCATACCCAGCTTGCACCTGGGAATATTTATTCGCGCCTTAAGTCCTATTTCGTGAACTTTTTTTTTAAATATCATTGCCATTTTGTTGTCCCCTCAACTGCTGCAGCCGCCACGGCTGCAACAGGTTAGGTGGCAGAGCAAGAAAAGTTCGATATGAAAGATCTAAATCCCGAACAAGTAGTCGCAGGTGAAGTAACTAACCCAGCACTCTCCAGTATGGCGTTTCTCATTATCTAGCCGTGGGTTTGGTTCCAACACCCCACTCACGAGCGCGACTCTCGTGTGACAGGTATCGGATGCATTTGGGTAGTAATACTGGGGTTATAAAGATGCACAGGTGTAGAATGGGAGTTTTCATCACTCCTGTAGACCTCAAGTAATCCACGAATGACAAAGACTCAGCGCATGACCAATCAAAAGGAACTGTTCTGCTTACACGCTGAATGGGGTGGTAAATTTTCACACAGATACAGTACGCAAAGTGATGACCATCACCTCGCTTATTTTTGGCGTCTGCGATTAAACCACCTACGTAGCCTTTTGCAGCTACACGTGTAAATTTTGCTCTATATGCGGCATTTTCCTTTTGTAGTTGTTGTCGCATGGCAAGAAATCATTGTCCTTGTTGTTCGTGAGGGATGCGAACATGTCAGAACGGGCCACCCAAACGCAGGCTATCGACGAACATCAAGAAAAATCAGCAGCGGCTAGAAAAAAAAACATGAAGAAACAATACAAATGCAGGAACGAAGAAAAGAAGGCGGAAAGCATAAACAACACTTAAGTCAAGCGTAACCTGCCATTGGAGATGATACGTCGGCACCATACTTCAGGCACAATGAGAGGGCGCGAAGCACGTTCCACACATGGGCGGCCATTCTCGCATCAGTAGCATGCCGGAACGGTGAAACAGGAGGGCGAAGAGTTGGTTGAAAAGCCTAATAGTTTACACAGAGGTTCCCAAGCTGTCCGAACGCAATTTATTAAAAACCTCCAACACACGTAGAAAAGTGAAGGCGCTGAATATAGTATATAGACGCTGATTGGCAATATCGACCGCCAAGGCGTAAAGTCAAGTTCACCGTAGTATGGAGTGTCTCTTCCGTTTCCTTGTTTACACGACCAATCGCTGCCTGTACTCGACCTCTGTCTGTGCCCGGCCAACGAGAGACAACTCTCCAAGCCTGCTTAATACGAAAGCTGTCGCGCGTCAACATACTTTCCATGGGAGTCGCCAATGGACGAAGCACTGCCGCATGGACGCAGCCTGTCACAAGTCGGTGAGGACCATGTGGACATACCATCTTTCACGGGCGGCTGGTGCGTGAAAAAAAAAAGAAAGTTCAGCCGACCGTGCGAAAACCAGATCTGATATTGTCCCGTGTGCCATGCATGCGAGACAAGATGTGCAACAGTGCGAGTGTGCGGGGGGCGCCGGGGACCACCTTGCTATTTATTCCTGTCTGTTGTACGTGCTCCCGTAAAATTCTACTTAAAAGGTTCCTTTGTTTGTGTGCGTGGTGACAAAAATGTGACAGTGTTCACTTTCCGCTCACAAATTTACACCAGAAGCGGCAGTGCGCAGTCAGCTGAAACAATCGTGTGTGATTTAGCAGCTGCGCCGCAAGAAAAAAAAAACAACTTACTCCACTCCTTGCCAACGCTGTTGTATTGTGTGCATGTCTGTCTGTGTTATCTCGACAACATATTGTGGCTGCCACTGGGAAATGGTCACATGGCGGCTGCATCTTTACACGAATATGCAGTCTGTGCGAGAAGGCTTCGACACAAACTTGCCACGAAAAGGAAACCTGTGAGTTATGACGTAAAACGTCAATCTGCAAAGAAAGGAAATCATATATATATATATATATATATATATATATATATATATATATATATATATATATATATATATATATATATATATATATATATATATATATATATATATATATATATATATATATATGTATATATATATATATATAGAGAGAGAGAGAGAGAGCATACCACTCCGTGTTGTTGCTGTTATTGAATCCCTTACAAATATAATCCGTGTGTGCGCATACTGAACCAAGACGGATCTGCACATAGTGTATATAATTCAACCTCTAAGCCAGTTTTGTCTTTGCGCCGTGTGTCATCACTGTGTCCACCTAATGAAAGAGTGCAGGTGTAGTTGTTACATTAATTCCCCATTGCCAGAGTATATTTGTGTAGAAACACTTGCTGTTGTGTGTCTGTACCATTATTCTCAGAACAGCCTACTTGTAGAGGGTACATACCGTTCAGTTGAAATCTGTTCAAGTTATACAGGATGCTTCAGCTGAGAGCTGCAAAGCGCGCTATAAGTTGGGTAAGGAAAGTACTCTAAGGCGATATCAGCGTCACACAAGCATATGTAACAGAGTATTCTCCCACATGCCATACGATAGGTAATTAAACACACACACACACACACACGCACACACGCACACACAAGCGTGGGCGCACACGAATTGTACTGAGCCTTTTCTTACGCGGAGTTGCTGGCTACTAGCTAGTACGACGCACGCTGAACGCATCATGGTTTCATAGGCAGCAGACACATACGTACGTAGCGCAATTCAAATTCATTCTATCGGCAAGAAGCGTTTATTTCCTCACTATCGCGCAGCCACGAATGCGTGAACGCGAGCTTTCCGGTTCTTTTTTTGTTTATGATTGCCGCACGGCCGACGCAGCCGCTGCCACGGATGCGCGGCAGCGAGCGCCACCTGGTGCTGGGGCAAGGAACCCAGCGGCGCGCCTGCTCCGCTGTGATTGGTTGGCCTATGCGGAAAGAGAACAGCCAGGCCGTAGCGCCCACGATCACGAAACCCGGCGAGCTTCGCAAAGAGCTTCACATTTAAAAGACGGAGGCGACAACAGCGCAAACTCATTAGCAGAATTCTCTAGTAATCAAGGACGCGCGTGCTGCAGACCTCAAACTTGCAAAACAAGTTGCTGCTCGAGAGTTCCCCCTCGTTTCTTCCTTCTCTCGCTTCTTTTTCGTTTTTTTTCTTCAGATTACCCGAAACATATTTCGACCGCAGCAAATTAAGCCACCGAATGGTTAGTGCCCCGAGTACAAAATATCAAGAAAATTTAGCCAAGCGAATTAAGGTTCTTTTTTTTCAGCAGAGCCCCTACAATGTCGCTAGAGCATGTGGTTGCTTCATGCGGGAGGATAAATCAACACTTAGACCACGAACTCTGTGTTATATGACAGCCATGTCGCTACAAAGCAGTGTATTATGTGCTTCATTCGCTCGTGACTATGTGCCCTGCTGCCAGAAATAGCCAAGAGAAATACCCCTGGCAGCATCTTTAGCAAAGAACCAGCTTTGGCCTAGCGCTATGAGAGCTTAGTCTAGCACTAAATACTTTATTTTTTTGGCCCAAACTTATGTGCAGGTCCATCCCAGGGTGCTCGTCGGGAGTTTGTTCTCTCGCTTCGTAACAGTCAGAAATCGCTCTCAACAGTTAGTGAGTGCGCTTTCCAGCGATGTGCATGTGGCTTGCGTTAAAATGGTACGTGCGAATAGGCCGTAGCGTAATTGTTCCATCGTAGATTGGAAGCACTTTTAGCGATATGCGAATGAACATCCACGCGTCGGCTCAGTCCATGGAGTAGTTTTATGTCTTGTATGCGAATCTAGTCCTAGCTGAGCGTTTTCAACACAACCATGCTAACGGTACATGCGAATAATTAGCGGCTGCGCTTGGCCGAGCTCGTTAATGGCAGCAGTCGTTCTGAACACAGTGCTGGAATGAAGCAAGTCCAAAGAAAACAGCGCATCGTCTACCGATACGAGGTAGCAACCGGTTTATGTGAAAACCGCGAGTAACAAAATTGCTCCATAGTTTAGGTGCGCCTCGCACCATGCGATGACCACATTGTAATCAGCGCTCAATGACTCCCCACGTGGCTCTCTTGGAGCGCGAAGCCTTCGAAATGAATTTCGACCGTGATTTAGAGCCTGAAATTCCTGAAGCGCGAAGGAGCCGCAGTGTACACGAGGCGGAAATGCCCTTCATGCGGTTCCCGCATCAGAGGCGCACCAGAAGAAGCTGGGTTATGACAACTTACTGTATCCGTACCACGAGAACTGTTTTGCGCCGGCAGGGGTGTGTAACAGAGGCCCCAGAATTTCTGGAAAATCGCAAAAAACTTCATTTAAAAAAGAAGTGATGAGGGTTTACGGGCCAAAACCACAAGCCGATTATGAGGAACGCCGTAGTGGGGGAATCCGGACCATCTCAGGCTCTTTAACGTGCACCTAAATCTAAGTACACGGGTGTTTTCGCCTTTCGCCCCCATCGAAATGCGGCCGCCGTGGCCGGCATTCGATCGCGTGACCTGGGGCTTAGTAGCCCAACACCATATGGCTAAGCAGCCACGGCGGGTAAAACTAAGTTTCCTGGTAGCAAGAAGGCGCACTTTACAAGTGAAATAGAAGTGACAGGTGGTGGCCAAGTTGGCGTTTGTTCATATACTTCAAAATGGAAAGCACGTGAAACAAGGACAAAGAGAAATAAATGTGGGCAGGACATGTGCTAAGTTTTCCCTGAAACCTTACTGTAAAGATCTGTTTGTACTATACTAACAAGATATCAATATCCGCCGACGAAGGCCAGTGGTTATGGCATTGCGCTCCTGAGCTCGAGGTGGCGGATTCGAACCTTGCCGTGGTGGCCAGTTATCGATGGGGGTGGAATGCATAAACGCTCGTTCACCATGCCTTTATATGTGGTGCACAAGTGTTTAGGTTTCATTTAGATCAATTGATTAATTTCAACTAGATACCAAATGATTTTCGCCAGACACAACGGAAGAAAATCAGCAAAGCAATGCGATACACCGTGATTATAAATTACACTTTCGAGACACGAGATACTGATATATTCTACCTCGGCACATGCGCAACGCATGACGTATACACCAAAGGTACGTCGCTTCCTTGACACATATCTCGTTCGAGAGGTGGCTAACGCACCGCTCACTAATGAGACGAAGCGAGGCACACAGTTTCCAGGCCACAGCGTCCGAAAGCACGTTGACTTCATGCCCATATGACGTGTCATTTATAGGATTATAAGTCACAAGGTTTTTGTGAAGAGGGTAAGGGACACTGTTTCTCACCACGCACAGCTTCCGAATATCAAAATTACTCCAGGAGCTCCGCAACTTGCTTGATGGCGAACGTTCTCGAACTCGCTGTGGTCTGGGAACTTTTGACCACCCCTGTACCTTTGGAACATATTGACGGTGCCCCAACTAACATGTACCAAGATTTAAAGATAAGCAAATGCCACGTAGCTGGACAGAACCAAGGTAGCTTTGTTTGCCATCGTTATTTTTGTATTCCACGTAATTCCATGAATAGTCTTCGTTAATTATGCAACTTAACAAATATTATATTTAGATCAAAAATTTCAATGAGAAAAATGCAAAGCAACATGAAAAGCTCTCGATACGGCTTTCTGTTGCTCAATACGTGCTACATAAAATGTTTTTCAGAGAGTGAATCAAGCTCGCGAATACACACGAAGCGCCTCGAGCAGCCTGTCGCGCGGTAATTCAGCATGGCATGTCCCCACAGAGCAGTTAAAATCATGGTGCATCGCATCATTTTGTACCGCTTATTTTCTTTCGTTACAGCTGATGAAAGTCCTTTGATATTTTGTTGGTATATAAGCAGATATCTTCAATAAAACATTCAATTGAGAGTGCATGTATTGTGCAATTCTATTCCCTTGCCTATCTTCTTTCAAGCTTCCGATTTTGCAGCATCTACAACTGAAAATCACTCTGCCAAACGATTGCTGGCTGCTTGCTTATGGCCAAAGCTCAATTACCTGCTTCTTTTAATTTCCCTGCTTGGAATAGATTTGTAGGCACCTGAACAGTGAACTTTTGTAGGAGGGACGAGGCAATACAATCAAGAGCAAAAGGTGTTTTCGAGAACCGCAGTTGCGCAACACAGTTCCGTGATAACTCATGAGCCGAAGTTCGAAAGGGCATGACTTAGAAAATTGGAGAGAGTACGACCGCTTTTCTCCTTGATTCATGTACACTCACTCTCTAGGAAAAGGGCTTAATTCGCTGCTCTGTCGTAAAAAACTTGCACGACCAAATTAACGAATCAGCACCCTATATTTGCGCCTAATAACAGCTCTGAAACCGTTCGACTGTTTTACAATTAGAGCGGTGACTAAATATTTGTGGAAATTGCGCGTACTAGAAGGAAGGCCTCAGGGACGACTACCGGAATTTGATACCATGACACTGTACAGAGCAGTTTTATATTGTTCTAATTTTTTTAAGGAAGGCTTGCGATGCTTTTCGATGCTTCCGGAGGTACATAACGCTTCGATAGAATCTGTGTGGGATGCCCTATCATGACGTAGAGGGCCCACAAAAGATGACCTCAATTGGTTGACCTTAAAACAGCCTTAAAAAGCGACGTCAACAGTAAACGCTGAAGCACCAAGTTTTTGCTGCCCCAATTAACTTATTGTAGTCAACACCTCAGTAACTAGATATTTTATGGTAGAGATGAAACGTTACCTTTTCATGATGGTTTCAACAAATTTTAATTAACATGACTAATATTTTAAAATGACATTGAAATGAAATTAAAAAAAAAATCATATTTCACAGCCGCAGTTCTGAAGCCAAGTGGCACCTTTAGAAGAAAGCCACAACGTGACTAAGGCCGACAGGTTTCCCATACGATGATACTTTCAACAGAACAATGACTGAAGAAAACGGTGCTGCTTCTTGGGCAAGTTAGTAAGTAATACCTTGCGGGGATGTTCTTGGAGCACAAGGGCAGAGAGGCACACAGCGAGGCTGCATGTGCCTTTGTGTACCCCACGCTGTACTTACCTTCCAAGCGCGCTCCAGCACAGAACGAAAATAGATACATAGACATACTCTTGCTCATTTTTCGTAAACTTTGAGCCAAGGTGTTTTGTATGCACCGGTAAATTGTAGGTACAAATTACCCACTTCTAGATATACTTAAGACGGCAGGTGAAAACCAAATCACATATTTCTGTATATATTTAACTCTGTGCTGCATTTAAGCACGTAATTATTTCACTCGCTATCATGCTGACTATGACGAGCTTCATCTGCTCAGAGTCAGCCTCTGTTAGAGAACATGAGATACTATTTGAGTAGGTTGCTTACCCAAACAACAGTTATCTAGTCCGAAGATAATATAGAAAGAAAGAACGAGCAAGCGCGGCTTTTGCTCCAGTGCTCATCACAGTGAAAGAGCCCAAAACAAACAACTTGTCACGGGAGAGTTATCCCTCGACCCGATTTTGTAATGATGTGCTCCGTTTATAGCTCTCTTCTCGGTTCTACCTCCCTCGCTCGTAAATCATGCCATATATAGAGGCTGATGTACTCAGTTTCGTCGCCGGCAGTAGTACTGGGAGAAACATGCAACTCGCCCTAGTAGGAACAACTGTTCTACTTTGGTCCCGCCACTGTCCCCTCAATTCATCGCTTTTTGTTTGGCGAACCCCGGCATTCAGCCGACAGCCGCTTCTTCGCATTACATTCTCGTGGGGCCAGCAATAGTTTAGTCGCGCCACGTATACTTAAATAGGTGCAAAGACCAATTATTCGGGCATTTCACGTCCGTTTCTTCACCAGGGTATACATATGACACTTTTGAGCGCTGCCACGTACCTAGCCCCCCATAAATATGACAGGTTCATAAGCAAGCTGTCAAATGCCGACTCACTGTAGGAACCTTCTCAAGGTACGAGCTGAGTTCGTTTGTTCTTAGTCTAAGTAAACGATCAAGTAATATTAGCAGTGTGGAAATCGATAGGCTATGTAAGGATAAACGCTAAGGATAGCTCTATAGAAAGCAAATTATCATTTCTTCTTGCGCTTACAGTACGCTGGGCAAAACATTTAAGTAACTAATTTATGATGTAGAAATTGCTTCTGGGTATTCGAAAGACATTCAAAATCATCGCACTAAAAGCAACACATTAACTCGAAGTGAACAATAGTAAACATCTTGGTTTTATCAATTAAGAGCTTATTTAACTCCTTCCACAGTGAAACAAGAAGCTGAATGTGTGTAATATATTTTGTTTCTTTGTTTATTTTTGTGCGGACAGTAAAATGTATTGTGTGTGGGTGTGTTTTTTTTTTTTTAGTGAACTATCTGTCGCCAAGTCGGTCATATTTATATGATAACTATCGTTCAGCATCGTTAACGTAGGCTGATCTTGAATGCAGAAGACGGGATCATAAATTGAACCGCCGCTTTCAGTACCACCGTCTATGATCTAATTTCATAGATAAAAACTTCACACTTGTTTAAATCGGACATTCCGTAACTGTATGCTTTTTTTTTGGACTAAGTTACCACGAAAAAAAAAACAACACATCGCACAAAAGACATGAGACGTTTGCTTGGCTAAGCGTTACTGAATTTACAGCTTTAGACCATAAAATCAATTCACTGGGTAGATAGACCAAATTTAAATTAGGTTCTTTTGTGCAGGGGCGCATTCACTAGTGTTCAACGAAAACCTAAATTCACCAAGGCAATGAAATGAGGAGAATCTCTTTCTCTAGAATCTTGTCTTGGTTTATCCGAAGCTGTACATCACAACAGGGTGAACTTTTCGGTAAACTTAAACGACAAAGGTGTAGCGCCAACAGCAGCGGAATGTCAACGGCTTCACAGATGCCGCTACTCGCTTGATACGAGCTCAATTATGACGCGCACAAATTTGCATATAGTGACGCAAACATCAAGGCGAAAACATTTGCACTAATATGAATACGATAGGACAGCGCAGAACGCTATCACTTGCTCACTGCTATCAGATGCGTAGATCGCCCTACTGTGGTCACCAAGTACTACAGTTGAGCTGCAGAAACCATTGTGATGCCACGCAGTTTTAGAAACCAAACAAGACAGCCAGCGTAATATATATATATATATATATATTCTTGAATAATTGGCGAGTGTATACACAAAGTTCGTGTACAAAGCTGATAAATACTAAAAGCGCACTCCTGGATTTCTTAACATCTGTAAGGTCTCTGTGTGGTATTCATGAATTTAATTACTGTCGAACGATACTCTCCTTTTTTGAACGTGAGCCTCAGTGCTGCTGATGTAAAGAAGCAGCGCACAGGCTTCAGAATTCAGAAAGGAACGTACATGCATGTTTCTGCGGTATATGTGCAAGAAGTTTGCCTTTAGCCCGCAACATGGTGATCAGGAGGTTCTGCAATCAATAATTATTCTGCCGCAAAAGCTGTATGTAAGTCCATGCCATAGTGCGTTGATGTAGATTACCCTTATGATACAATAAGAGCGGTACGTGTCATCATTATTGTTGAAATAACAATAACTTTCAACTGTGATACTTGCACTCATAACGGTCAGCGATATGAAGTAATTAAACAGCACACACTTACACAAACTCATGCTGACTCTGGCGTAACATATTGCGCATTATTGTCACACATATAAGATATTCATGTATTCGTGTTCTGACCATTTTTCAACCCGATCCAATTTGGTTTTCGGTACTTTTTACGAAAGTTTGTGAAGCTTTCATGTACACATCATATTGTGTTTGCTGTAAAAGTCGTGGACCAGCTTATCTAAGGATTGCTTTTTTCAAAAATATGTACAAGGCTTGGAACTTAATGCTGTTTAATATTTTAACAATCATGATTTCGTGTACCCATTACACATCTCGTGTTGAAGACTAAGTTTGCTGGCTGCTATGCACAGGAAACTTCAATAAACACTTTTTTGTCCCATGTGGGACCCTCACTGACTAATTATTCTAAGAAGCTGATAAGCGAGTATTCTCATTTACATCAAATTTCATCTGTGTTGTACATTTCCATGTGGTCATTTGTCGGGTATTTGTGTACACCATACTCTCACATGTGTGTGTGTAAGTTGAAGTATGTGAATTTTGTTTTAACACTATTAGTGCACTCCGAGGTGGGAGCAATTGAATATTTCATAATATAACTACGAATGAAAAGTAAGATCAAATATGCTCAAAGGATACAATTTCTTAGTTTCGGCTCTTGTTTCCAAGCCACTAATGACACAAAAAAATATATCTTACGTAAGTGTCGCAAGGCTTGCCCATCGGCGTCGCGATCATCCAAAGCGCTTGCTCTAAATGGTGGGCTTTCAAAGCCGGTCACTAGAAAGGCACTTACACAAGAAAGTTTTGGGATTTTAGGCCCTGGTGTGACCTCAGCCTGTGAGGGTGAAAAAGTATGTGAATAAAACTTGTTGATTGAAACACCGGTGTGGTAATTTTTGAAGCACTTGCACAAGTGCCAGCTAAGCGGGAAAATGTATCACCGCTTGGCACAGGTAGCCGAGGTATGTCAGCAATGAATACCGAACAGTGTTAATGAACCTACAGAGCCCAGAGAGATGTCCACCTAGAAATGTAACCACCACCACCAGAAATTATCATTGTACAGGCGCGGCCGCTAGTAGGAACACGCCGCCCATGGTATCGCTACACAGAGTGCCTCAACACCGGTGCCTTGTTAAGTATTGCGACAAAGGCGCAATCAAAGCGATGGCGAAAAGCCTGGGGAGTCGTCTGCTATGGTGAGTCGTCTGCGAAGGCTTCACGGGGCGCCGGTAGTGGCGCTCCATAGAGCGCTGCCACGGTTCTCGTGTTCCCGGTAGTAGTGACCGCGCCTGTACATCAACTCCTTAAAAATGATAAAAGGAAGGTAACAAAAATACTGCAAGATGACACAAATTAGAGGGCAATTCTGAAAAGTAACAGATGGAAATAACAGAGGTGTGCACGTCAGTTTACATCGCGCAGAAAGGTGAGGACGAACCCGAAAGTGCATCGTACGCACGGATGTTTGTACAAGAGAAAAATTAGGTCGCACACGCTGCCAAAACGGTCAAAAAGCATTTAATAAAAATTGCAAGACATCCGAAACAAAAAGCAGATGGTGCATGTGCTACTGAGACACAAATAAGAATCGTCATTACATAGACTTTGAGAATAGTCGCATTTTTATAAATAATATTCACCATAACCTGATTCACCGGTATTGAAATGGTCTCTGATTTTATCAATAGCACAAACGAAATGATGCCCTTCTACTCGCCGTCATCAGTACCGCCATTGGACAAAAAGAAGTCACCACGAGGAGTTACTTTTTCGATTAAGGCTTGTGTTGTGGCTACTTGCAATGTCATACTTATACTAATAAAGCAGTGCTGCAAAATTTAAACATACACAGAGACGAAAACAGCTCAGACCACGGCACCTTCAACTGGTTAATAAAACAAACTGGGGGTTTACAACGTGGGCGACAACGTCATGTGCAAGAAGTGATGCGCAAACTGAGCTTGACACGTGCAGCTTATCTATTAGAACCTATGAAATTGACTGAATCAGTTACGTGGGAAGGTTTTAATAGTTCTTCATTTTTGGTTGGCGTCTCTCTACTTTCCTTTTCATTATCCCTCCTCCCGACCAGACGAATTTATGTTTTATGTTTAAAAGTATTTCTTGCTCGATTTTCGAGTTTTTTCGCTAGCCACACCGCTTGGCTTAAAGGGAAGCTGAAACGATTTTCAATTTCTATGAATTGCTGGGATTGGGAAGAACAGACCTAATAATTTACGGTTCCGAAATTTTTTTCTTCGTTTTGTTAATATAAGGGGCGGAAATCACTTTCTAAGTCACCCCCGCGGACACGCCCCCATCGCTTCCCGGAGCGCCGGGTGAGGTGGTTGCCAGAGGAGAGAACCGGCGAGAGTGACGTCATTCGCGGGGACCGAGCTGCTGGACCGGCGTGCTGGCATGTGCTGGCATGCCTCTTTCCGTCCTGCGCTTTACTGAACGACGCTACGAGAGATCTGCCGCCGCCGCCGCTCACGTTTGTTTTCTTTTGCGATTTTCGTAAACTGGTTCTTTCCTTCTGTGCTGCGTGAGTGCCTACAGCCAAGGGCGCCCAACATGCCCTCGTTCTGTGCAGCATTCGGCTGCACGAACACAGGCGGGCGAGACGATGTGGTGTTTCACAGGTTCCCGAAGGACAAGAAGCTTGCAGCGCAGTGGGTCCGTGCGGTGAGGAGAGACAAGTTCGTGCCGACGAAATCAACTGTGCTGTGCTCGGACCATTTCCGCGATAGCCGGATAGCCTTACGACATCAACACTAAAAAAACCACGGGACCTTAGACAAGCGGCGGCAAGGTGCTTGACATCGCGGAATTGCACGCGTGTTTACAATTTAATGAGAAGTTAGTGCTTCGGCATTCTTCCAGCAGCAAGTTCCCAGTGACACTTTAGCGCATTTTTTCTCCCGTCATTGGAACGTGCAGCTACATGAAAAAAAAAAAAGCATACGTATCAGCTAAGATTTCCAACGCGCGAGAAGGTGCACACATCGCTCTCGCTGTTGGCACACTCAACATCGTCGTTTCCGCCGTTGCCGCCATCGTTTTCCGCATCGGCTGTCGGTTCGAACGTGTACGGCGAAACTACAAGCTGTCCGAGACAGCGAGGACGTTCCATAATGCTTACAACTCAGCTATGAAGCCACAACAGAACAGCGTGCTACGCTCTGAAACGGCAGCGCCGACCGGCGACTGTCGCGAATGACGTCACAGCCGCCCCGACCAATCACGGGCAACAGCGGCATTCGCGCGATGCCCTGAGGCGTTGTTGCGCGTTTGATGAAAAAACAGCCGCTTGCGTTTGTTTCCGCCCTTTTTGCACCAGATATCCGTGTTCAGGGGACTCAGAACTGTAGAATGCCGCAGGGAACTCATTTTTTTCGAAAAGTGTTTGAGCTTCCCTTTAAGGCTATATTCACAGTAAACTGCGTCGCGTTGATACCTTGCTGTCGCTGCAAAACAATATTCACAGGCAACGCTTTTGAAATTGTACGAAACTTGGGCGTCACACTTCCCTTAAAAAATATAATGAAAACAGTGTGCCACGTATACTTCACAAGACCAATGTAAAATATATTCAACGCATTTTTCTTCAATAGCTTGTACTGGTGTACCACCAGCGCGTTTACGCGCTTGCACCTCATTTGCTGCGAAGCAGACAGATATGAGGTCAATCTTTTGTTTTTCCTCCATGTCAACTCCCCACCAGGGGTCCAAGAGGCACGCACTTGCCTCACATGGTCTCCGGCGTCTTTTTCGAATTAATACGGACAATCACGTCTACTTTTCTCGAGAGGGATGTAGTTGACCTCGGAAGGACAAGTGGCACACGATGTGCCAAGGGTACCGCT
The DNA here is from genome assembly GCF_023375885.2 of Dermacentor andersoni. Taxonomy (NCBI): domain Eukaryota; kingdom Metazoa; phylum Arthropoda; class Arachnida; order Ixodida; family Ixodidae; genus Dermacentor; species Dermacentor andersoni. Next base: position 144,461,431 of record NC_092814.1, read on the forward strand.
GCTAGCTGAACGTTTCAATGACTCTTCCGGTATCCAAACTTTGGCTCGTGGTGCGGAGAGCTAAGCCTTACGACGAGTATGAACCGTCGGTATTTTCACCGTGCTCGTCCGACAGGCATTAGGCGAGCTTAAGCCTAACGCGCTACTCCCGCATGAATGCGGATAGAGAAGCGAACATGGATATAAGCGATATGGAAACCAGTCAGCGAGTGAGCGAAACGATGGTGGAGAGCACCCTGAACAAGTCGAGCATAGACTTCAACAAATACAGCGGCAAGGCGCTGAGTCCAGAATACCCGTGGAAGCGAGCTACCAAAAAGTCTCAGGCCTGCGCGGCCCACGCAGCACAGTCACTGCGTAAGCTGGAGGAGCGGCTCCATGTAAGCTCCATTTTCGGCAGCACTCACTAGAGGGTCCTCGCGGCAAAGTCTCTTTATGTCGTTTTTCACGAGAACCAACTAAACTGTCAGCCCTCCGTCGACGTCGAGCTGCGGCTTGTGCTGCTCACTGCACAGCGTTCTGGTGAGCCCGACATTGCCTAGCTGCAGGTGCGCACGTAGCTCTACGATTCATACCTTGCGATTCATACCTTGCGAGGAGGCGCCATAACATATACCGAAGAGTAACCACTGCTATTGAGACTACGTGGCACACATGTGACATTCCGTGACATGTTGCGTGATACGATGCAACTCCTACATGTCTTGACAGCTGGTGGAAGGCAACAAAACTCCAATGCAAAGTTTGCACGTATCGATTGCACTCCACAAGCATGTCACATGGCATCAAGATTGGTGCGATACGATGCTGCTACTGCTGATTATTTATTGGCATCCCCTTTGAAACGGGGCGGCGAAAAATAGTCGCCTAGCCTGCTTGATTTAATCAGGTATGCTATACATGTCTTTTTTTCCTTCCTCAATACGTCTTTGGCGTTCCCTTTGTACCTTGTACCACTAACTATGCAACTGCTACATGGCGCACCACTTGGTAGAATACCATGCAACTGCAATGCAACGTGTGCATGTATCGACGCTACGCGGCGCGCTTCTCACATCGCGTGACTCCCCGGGCACTAGGACGCGTGTATAGAGTATGTTTCCGGAGCAGCTATCAAGCACTGTGAAAACATGCTGCAGCTGCTGCTGATGATAATGACGAGTTATTGGCATCCCCTTTGAAATGGGGCAGTGACAAGTAGACATCTGACCTGTTTGTTTACTCAGGTATACTGTACATGTTTTTCATAACAGCATTTTTTTTCATCATCATCCTCATCATCAGCATGGTTACGCCCACTGCAGGGCAAAGGCCTCTCCCATACTTCTCCAACTACCCCGGTCATGTACTAATTGTTACCATGTGGTCCCTGCAAACTTCTTAATCTCATCCGCCCACCTAACTTTCTGCCGCCCCCTGCTACGCTTTCCTTCCCTTGGAATCCAGTCCGTAACCCTTAATGACCATCGGTTATCTTCCCTCCTCATTACATGTCCTGCCCATGCCCATTTCTTTTTTTTTATTGTAGCTAAGGTGTCATTAACTCGTGTTTGTTCCCTCATTCAAACTGCTCTTTTCTTAACCCTTAATGTTACACCCACCATTCTTCTTTCCATAGCTCGTTGCGTCGTCCTCAATTTAAGTAGAACACTTTTCGTAAGCCTCCAGGTTTTTGCCCCGTACGTGAGTACTGGTAAGACACAGCTGTTATTCACTTTTCTCTTGAGGGATAATGGCAACCTGCTGTTCGTGATATGAGAATGCCTGCCAAACGCACCCCAGCCCATTCTCATTTTTCTGATTATTTCAGTCTCATGATCCGGATCCGCGGTCACTATCTGTCCTAAGTAGATGTATTTCCTTACCACTTCCAGTGCTTCGCTACCTATCGCAAACTGCTGTTCTCTTCTGAGACTCAAACATTACTTTAGTTTTCTGCAGATTAATTTTTAGACCCACCCTTCTGCTTTGCCTCTCCAGGTCAGTGAGCATGCATTGCAATGGGTCCCCTGAGCTACTAAGCAAGGCAATTTCATCAGCGAATCGCAAGTTACTAAGGTATTCTCCATTAACTTTTATCCCCAATTCTTCCCAATCCAGGTCTCTGAATACCTCCTGTAAACACGCTGTGAATACCATTGGAGAGATCGTACGTCCTTGCCTGACGCCTTTCTTTATTGGGATTTTGTTGCTTTCTTTATGGAGGACTACGGTGGCTGAGGAGCCGCTATAGATATCTTTCAATATTTCTACACACGGCTCATCTACACCCTGATTCCGTAATGCCTCCATGACTGCTGAGGTTTCGACTGAATCAAACGCTTTCTCGTAATCAATGAAAGCTATATATAAGGGTTGGTTATGTTCCGCACATTTCTCTATCACCTGATTGATAGTGTGAATATGGTCTGTTGTTGAGTAGCTTTACGGAATCCTGCCTGGTCTTTTGGTTGACAGAAGTCTAACGTGTTCCTGATTTTATTTGCGATTACCTTAGTAAATACTTTGTAGGCAACGGACACTAAGCTGATCGGTCTATAATTTTTCAAGTCTTTGGCGTCCCCTTTCTTATGGATTAGTATTGTGTTGGCGTTCTTCCAAGATTCCGGTATGCTCGAAGTCATAAGGCATTGCGTATACAGGGTGGCCAGTTTTTCTAGAACAATCTGCCCACCATCCGTCAACAAATCTGCTGTTACCTGATCCTGCCCAGCTGCCTTCCCCCTTTACATAGCTCCCAAGGCTTTCTTTACTTCTTCCGGCGTCACTTGTGGGATTTCAAATTTCTTTAGAATTTGATTTTTGTTTATATCTCTTTAATCTTCTTTTTCTTCCTGAAAACTTCTCTATCTACGTTGTCCCACTGCTTATGCAATGCTATATGGCGTGCAACCTGGTATAATAATATGAAACTGCAATGCAAAGTGTGCGCGTATTGACGCTACGCGGCGCGCATTTCACATCGCGTGACTGCTCGCATACTAGGGTGCGTGTAAGTGGCATATTTCCGCAGCAGCTAGCAAGCGCGGCGGAAACTTCCTACTGCTGCTGCTGCTGATGACGATGCTGATGATGGTCATGATGGTTTAAAGGCATCCCCTTTGAAACGGGGCGGTGAGAAATAGTCACCTAGGCTGCTTGATTTAATCAGGCAAGCTGTGATGTTTCTTACTCCAGAATTTTGTTTATCTCCTTATTCTAATTTTTCTTGCCCAACACATCTTTACCTACATTGTACCGCTACATATGCAGTCGCTACATGGCGTGCCACCAGGTGCATTAATATGCAACTGCAATGAAAAGTGTGCACCTATGGACGCTAGACGGCAAGCGTCTTACATCGCGTGATTCCTCGTGCCCTGGGACACGTGTATAGGGCATGTTTCCGCGACAGCTAGCATGCGCTGGCGTGGCGCAGTAGTAGAGTAGCTGACTCCTATGCAGAGTGCCCCGGTTCAATCTCGCGGAAACTAGGTAGTTTTTTCTCGTTTCTAGTTATAGCCGCGACGGACACCGGCGGTGGTGGCGGTGGACAACATTGCCAACCGAAACGGCTATCGGAATAAGCTCATAATAGCTTACGCTATAAAATAAACCACACAGGAAAACAAGAACGAGAACCAAATAAAAGGAAGCGACAAGCAAAATCAAGAACAAGAACGACCATGAAAACGCGCAAATAGAACCGAGAAGTCAGAAACGCGGGAACTGTGTTGGCGATGTAAGATTTGGCAGAACGATCCTACCCCTGTAAAACAGATGTAGTAGTCGTCGGACGACCTTGCCGCTGCCACCATTTGAAGGAGTTGAAGGTCGTAGAGAGGAACTCGGTGAACAGGATTTATTTACATATTAACATCTTAAGCAAGATACATTGGCAGTCTAGCGCGACTCCCATATGGAGCCCGCAAGACTAACATACAGCAAGCAGCTTACGAGCACACAGTTCACTAGTACATTTCTAGCATGACAACGAGCCCTCAGCTCACTACGACGAGCACGACACGAGCACACCCTAGCAGCCGACAATCGCTGCTTATAAGCTCTCTGCTTGACGTCATAGTTCGACGTCATTCAAGATGACCCGCCTTTTTGGAGGATGAGGGCTCACATACACGTGCCGCACATACACACAGGATTCAGTGCCGCACAGTTCTCGGTACCACCCAGCTTTCAGTGCCTCAAAGCCTTCAGTGCCGCACAGTTCTCGGTACCGCCCAGCTTTCGGTGCCGACGTCAGAGGGCTTCGTAGAACTCTGCTTTGTCCCGGGTGGCTCGGCCAAGTACCACATCCCTGAGCTGACCGCGCGCCACGTGGCTGCCGGCCATTCGCTGTTCTCCGAAGTGCTCCCCGGCTGGTGGGATTGGAACACTTGCAGCGGGCTGAAAGCTGGCGCGTTGCCATCCCGTACGGCCATTCCTAACAGCTCCTCCAGGCCTGGAAAATCTCGCCTGGCCAGTGCTGGCAACCGCTGGGCAGGAAGAGAATGGCTGGCGAGCAAGACGGTGGCTTTGCTCTCTGCAGCCCCTGCGTACTTGGAATGCCTTCAACCATCTTACAACAACTGGCACAGAAGAGTCGACCCGGCAACACAACACCGCTGAGCGTTCAAACGCCCGGAATTAGCTGTTAACCCACCAGGCTTCCTATCACAATTTCAATGCAAGTCACCCAACTGGGAATCCCAAATTTTGCCCCAAAATTTCGTGCCGCCAAAGCGAGCGTTCACGTTCCCCTTTCAGTTCGACCAAACCTGACTGTCGTGCTGCACAAGAGTAAAGGTTTACGCAGAATTAAACCGAAAGGCTCTCAAACACCAATACCCAAACATAACATAAGCAGCCTAACTTCACAAACAGCCTGTTCTTACCCTATCGCAGTGGCGTATTTATCTCACGTACTGTTGCCACTGAACAGTCTGGCCAACTCCACAGGTACGCAATCACAATCGCGCTAGCTTTGTGGTCCCTATTCCGAACACGTGCTTGCATCATACAAAGTTTTCATCACGCTGACTCACATTTGTTCCTTTAGTCCACACAGGACACGTTCCTGAACAAACAACCAAACTTCCGTAACTTACGCATCACAGAGGAACCTTCGAACAAATGTGTCTTCTAATAACTAGCTCTACGCACGCGTACTAGAGAAGTCAGAATACGGCTGCCCTCAACAGACACGAGCAACCCAGTCATAAATCTGCTTCCTTCCGTCCACACAGGACACGCGCTAATGGACTTAAGAGCTCTTCTCAGTGCAAATCACGCACTTACTGAAAATCTACGCGTTTAACCTTTAGAAAATTCAAAAAAACACTTAAAAAGAGAGAAGATTAAATACCACACACGCGCGTTACGATAGGCCTCTCAACGGTAACCTTGACCTTCAGGTTACTCAGGCACACAAAAAAGAAAGCCTATCTATTCATTAATGAACACCTCGCGAAACTACATGTTTACATAAAACACCTCTTTCAAACCTCGGAGCTTCTCTAACAAAACACAAACAAAGCTCATACTTTTACATATTGAAAGAAACTTAAATCACGAAAATTATCCGATGCTCAAAAAATAAAACACGTTTCACTTCTACGGAAGCTCTCTTGGCTTCCCCCCCCCCCGCCGTTTCAAACGGTTACAACTGACTCACTTTTGAGCCGTACCCGAGGTGGTCGCGGTCCGAAAGCTACTCTTGCTACCGAGGAACAACAGAAGGGCTGACTCACTATCAGCTCCCCCAAGACGTTACGGTCTCCTGCCCATTTGCGTCCTGGCGCCCCGCTTTCATCATGGCCTCGATTGACCGCGTCGCTACTCCTCACCTGGTCTCGTCTTGCCACCTTGCGCTTCTTTGTACTGCACGCTGAGCTTCGAAGAGAACGACGGAACGACGAGGAATTTAACTGCCCCGTGCCCTTTGTCCGCGTCCGTGCAGAACATGCTTCGCGGTCCCCCTTTGATCGGTGGCTCGAACGATTAGGATGCGTCAACATCGTCCGTGACGACCGCACCTGTCTTTTCTCCGCGCCCTGCCTTTTCGCGCCTGTCGCCGTCTTTGGCTTCGCTACATTAGCCACCGCATTCTGATCCTTTCGGCGCTTCTTTCTGCGGCGCTTTCACTTTGACTTCTCTTTCATGCCGTCATCTCGCGCCTCGTGCTGACCGTTACACATCTCGTCGGCCCGGATCGGTCTCGTACCCGCACAGTCTGATTGATTTTCATTTAAATCAACATTTTCTCTGCCTCGACTGGCGGACAGCTCAACCGACTCTGGCACAATGCAGCAGGCTTTACTCGAGTTATGCAACTCGCACTCTTGCGAACTGCCCTCTACTGCATTGCCCAGCTCACGCTGGGCATCGACACACAGCCCGTCGGTCTCGATCGCTGTCTCACGCGCACAGCCCGAATGATTAATAACTGAATCATCCCTATCTAGGCTATCTAGACTGCCGGAGAGCTGCACCGATCCCGTGAACAATGCAGTTGTTCTTTCGTGAGCTACGGAGCTCGCCACCCCGAGAACTATTCTCAACTGCATCGTCCAGCTCGCACATCACTTCGGCACGCAGATCTGACCTGACATGGGTGCTCGCGTCTGTCATGTCCGCAGTATTCTGTACCTCGCTAACGACCTCGCTACCATGAGATGCGACGCACACGCGCGGTAACTGTGCCAATTTGTTCGCAGCTGGCCTAGCTGTCTCTACAGTCATCTGTTGGCACAACACCTCGTCGCTCTCACTCTGGCCTTTAACTGCCTCTGCTGCCACTAAGGCTTCGTTAGCTGCTAGCACTTCGAGTTCACCTGTGAACGTGCTGCTAGTCTCGCAGGTACTGCTACTTCTCTCGGCTTTCGACTGAAATCTACTGTCTACTTCTTCCCACTTTCGCTGCGTCCAGCCTACAGATTTCTCAAGCCGCTGTTCTCCTCGTGCGTTTAACTGCTTCAAATCCTGTATCTGTTTCTTTACTGCTGTAATTTCTTTTTCAACCTCCTGCCGTTTTTGCTCACGCACTCGGCGTTTTCGCTCGCGCTCTTGGTATTCTTGCTTAATTGATTCCTGTTCCTGTCTTTTACTTAGAATTCGTTTGCTCATTTGTTCTATGGATTTCGAATCCTTGTTACTTTCTAGAATTGTCTTACGAATTTCTGACTCCTTCAAGTCCTCATCTACGTTTACCTCGATCTCCTCACGCAAACACAACAGGTCAGCTCTCGTCAAACACATTAGGACCATGGTCGCTGCTTTAAGCTTTGGCTCTGCTGTCACACAATACTTGTTGCGATACCCACGCAAATCAAAATACAAGTAAAAAGATCCCCAGCGAATCAAATCAAAAACACAGAGAAATTGAAGCCTGGTAAATCTTACAGCCAAAACCAAACGCTTACCCACTGAAGCAGCACCATATCACCAGTCCTTCTCCGCCGTATCCAGTCAGTTGCAAGAGGTGGTCAATCTCAAGTCGCCTCCAACTTGATCAGGATGCCGGTCGGTCACCATGTGCCAACGTCCGTCAGCTGCCGTTGCTGTCTCCGAGTCGTAGGCCGATCTAGGAGCCGTAGGCTGATCTCACCGCTGCCATTCAGTTATTAGATTTGGCAGACGATCCTTAACTGATCAACCAGATGTAGGAGTGGTCGGACGACCTTGCCGCTGCCACCATTTGAAGGAGTTGAAGGTCGTAGAGAGGAACTCGGTGAACAGGATTTATTTACATATTAACATTTTAAGCAAGATACATTGGCAGTCTAGCGCAACTCCCATATGGAGCCCGCAAGACTAACATACAGCAAACAGCTTACGAGCACACAGCTCACTAGTACATTTCTTGCATGACAACGAGCACTCAGCTCACTACGACGAGCACGACACGAGCACACCCTAGCAGCCGACAATCGCTGCTTATAAGCTCTCTGCTTGACGTCATAGTTCGACGTCATTCAAGATGACCCGCCTTTTTGGAGGATGAGGGCTCACATACACGTGCCGCACATACACACAGGATTCAGTGCCGCACAGTTCTCGGTACCGCCCAGCTTTCAGTGCCTCAACGCCTTCAGTGCCGCACAGTTCTCGGTACCGCCCAGCTTTCGGTGCCGACGTCAGAGGGCTTCGTAGAACTCTGCTTTGTCCCGGGTGGCTCGGCCAAGTACCACATCCCTGAGCTGACCGCGTGCCACGTGGCTGCCGGCCATTCGCAGTTCTCCGAAGTGCGCCCCGGCTGGTGGGATTGGAACACATGCAGCGGGCTGAAAGCTGGCGCGTTGCCACCCCGTACTGCCATTCCTAACAGCGAACGTGGCGTCGCCGGCGAACGCGGCGGCAGACTGCGGAGGGGCAAACTGTTACCATCGCTACCAGAAGACGAATATCAAGTGATATTCAAACCACGATCGGTACTAGACCTCTCCAAGTAAACCAGCGCATTTATCACTCAGAGTACTGCGAATGCGAGCTGAATCCCGACCAAGGAATTTTATGCACACGTCACAATCCAGATGAAATGGAATCAAAATCTCGCCCTCTCCAGCGCGTCCCTCGAAGAACGGGTGGAGACCTTGCTTAAAGCCACCCAGATACAGCTGGGAAACGCTGCCAACGCGCTACTCTACTATGTGAGAACAGCATCCGAATCCTTGAAGGGTATTGACCACGGAGTCGAGGTGTGCGCGACGATGCAGTAGCTCTATGAGATCATATCAGCCAACAGCTACACAATGACGAGCGCTAGAATGCTAGGGACGAAATCCACCATGGCATCTACTTCGAGGTACCCCACGTGCTTTCTTACGTGAAGGTCGCCAGCGTCTACACTCGCTGCCAGCCTTACCGCAAGGTGATTCGATTCTGTAAGGCCTGCTATGACTGCGGCCACAGGCAAAACGTGTGACCCGAATCGGACAGAAACTTTGAGAGAACTGTGGTGCAGAGAACTCTCAAGAAGGCAATGAATGTCAACCAAAGTGCAAGCAATGCGTGCTGCTCCACGTGACAGCGAGCAAATGTTGCACGAAGAAATTGACGGCAGCGCCCCCCCCCCCCCCCCCGCTACGAGTAAGGAAAACAAGAACTAGGTCGAAGAACCAGCACCTCAGAAGAGGAGGTGGATGGCAGCGTATCTCCGCCGAGGAACAGAAGCAGGAGCTCCGGAATGTCGTGGGCAATATCGAGGTCCAGGTCCAGTCCCAGCTCAAGAAGCCGCCAGCATCAACATCAGGAAAACAAATTGAGCTGGGCGCACGTTGTTAAGCCTCTCAACGATCCCTCCCTATTTTCCTTCGCTTCTTTACCTAACACACAACACCATCAAATTAAATATCTGGAGAAAATGATAGAGCCACTCATGGAACTGAACACTAAGCCAATAAAGTGCCTGAAAGACTTCGAGAAGAGGCCACAAGAACCCGTGTGAGCTTGCTATCAGCGGACCTCGAGGAATGCATAACCCAGATAATCAAGCAAAATTTGAGCAGGTGGTAGACCAGAAGATCGAACAAAAGTTTCGGCAACTGGTGCAGCTTTTGGAGGAAACGCTTACTCTAACTGCGAATGCCATAACTGATAAATTATGAAAGGTAAACACAACTATTCTTAAGACGGGAAAAGCGATCGACGCACTAACCAACACGATCGACAACCTAACCATCAGGGCTAACGGCACTGAACGACGCCTCGCCGCCTTGAACAAGAAGGAGAACAACTAAGACAGAGACCAAAGACAAATCAGACCAACGTAGAAACCACTCTTCCACATTAAAATGGAAAGGAACCAAACAGAAAGGACAAAACTCTCAAAACCTGGTAATGGAACAGTCGACTGATACAATGTAAATAGCAGATCCTACTGCAATTCTCCCACATTCATCAACCCGATGTCGTCGCCTTACAGGAGACAGAAACCGACAATCTTAAACTATGTGACTATGAGACGCACACAGCTGAGGGTAATAGAAGGATGGTCATTTTCACCAAAAATCAGCACACAACGCAACAGCACCTCATCAATCACAGATCTGAACACGCCCTCGTATAAGTTATACCACTAATGAGGGCACTCCAGCCCTTCCTCATACTAAACTTGTACAGTCCACCGTCTGAAGCCCTAAATGACATGGATAGGGTCCTCAAGGATGCCAAGCATATCACCAAAGGACAGAAATTAATAGTACTGGGCAGCTTCAAGGCGCCCCACGTCGCTGGGGCTTACCACATCACTGATACGAAAGGCAACAATATGCATAACACGGCTCAAAAGCACGGCTTGACGTTTTGTAACGACCACCAACAACCCGCCAGGGTGGGAAACAGCGCCTGAAGGAACACTAGCCCCGACCTTACTCTCTCCATCGGCATACGGCCGGTCCACTGGAAGAGGTTAGACGAAAACATGTGGAAGGACTACCATATGGTTCAGACGGTAATACGACTCCACAAGCTCCCTCTGAGGATGGGCCCACTTAGGATCATGGACTCGACGGCGTTCAGGAAAGAAGGGTTCCTGGCTCAGCAAGAAATTGAAGAGTGGACAAATCGAGTCCTCGAAACGGTGGACAAGCACACCGAGACACTACAACTCAGCGCCGACAATATTGAATTGGACCCGCCCTTTCACCACCTGTGGGAAACTAGGTGGAGCCTGCTCAGGAGATCCAAGAAGCAGAAATAAATCGCAAACTCAGGGTCGACATCGCCGCCGTCATGAGACAAGCGCCGGAGTGGGCCGAGTACTTGGCCAGAGAAAAGTAGAACCCGGTGAGCGACCGGTGTAAGACGGAATCGAAGGTCGTCACGGGACAACGCATCCAGAGGTTGATTCACAACTAAGATAATGGAGGGAGACGTCCTGAAAGCCGTCACATAAAAGTACCTCGGCACTAAAAAACACTAACACCCCCCAGTCCACCGGCCAACCCAGCCCAGAGCTGAACCACCCTTTCACAGAGGCGGATGTACTGGTCACGCTGAGAAAATTGGCAAGGAACACAATGCCCGAAAGAGACAGAACGAAAAAAGTCAGACCCACCGCAACCTCGACAACGGGGTCACCAACCAACGCCTAAATTATGGAAACGAATGCTGGGAAAGCGGAAAGATACCAGCCGCTTGGAAACCAGTGGACGTGACCATGATACAGAAACTGAACAATCGCATCAGTCTACAAAACCTGCAGCCGATCTTCCTCACATCGTGTATGGGCAAACTGTTCGAATACATTGTATACAACCGGCTTTCCCCGTACCTGGAGGAAGAGGGACTCCTGGCAAGCACCATATACGACTTTTGATCCCACCTGTCAACGCAGGACATTCTCCTACAATAAAGGACACGCAATAACCTGAGCACGAAACACCAGAGTGCGATCGTGTCTCTGGACGTCAAGGGAGTGGCTGACAACGTTTCCCACTGTGCTGTACTTTACAGCCTGGACAAGACAGGCTGGGACCAGAAAACTAACAATTACGTCCGGCACTTTCTGACAAACCGGATGTTCACGGTGGGACTGGTCCACTTGAGAACGGAAAAGATTAGTGTCCCCCAGAAATGAATCTGTCAAGGCTCGGTAGTCCTCCTGTTGCTATTTAGCGTTGCGATGAGGGGCTTACCGCTTCTCCAGAGAAAAATCAACGGTACCAAGCTTATATAACAATAAAACAATAAAACCAAATATAACCATATAACAATCTGGACCGAATCAGGCCTTCCTCCGGCACAGCAGCAAGATGTTGAGCAGGAAGCTGTCGACAACACCGAGGCGTACCTGCGCGAATGCGACCTCGCTTGCGCTCTGGAGAGCTCTGAATTGCTGGTGTTGAGGGGGAGGACGAGAGGCAGTCCTCTACCGGAGAAACCCGATCCCGAACTAACGCTGAACGATGTTTCCAATGTGGACACGCTCCGGTCCTGGGGTTCATTCCACAATAGAACGGTGCCCCGGGAATGGTTACACTCAACCAACTCCACAAGACCATCGCGCAGATCGTCCAATTGATTCGGATGGTCGTGAACCACAGACACGTAGAACGACAGAAAGGTGAGCTAGTTGGTAAGGATTCATTATTCATTCACAGACACGGCCTTAAGAATGAAGATACGCTATCATAGTGCATGCCCTGGTTGCCAGTAGGATGACGTATCTCACCCCTTACCTGGGGCTCAAAACAGCAAGCGAGACAAGCTAGACGCTGTTAGATATGTCCAATCAAGCGCCTTCAGCCATTGCTTGATGTAAGAAATTACAGGCCGTCACAAACTCCAAAGCTTTTGAGCAATGGTCGACCCAATGAGATCGCAGTGCGCACTATTTATCTTCGGTAACGTGAGCACGTGTGCGTGAAAAGTGTGGGCGTGCGATTCAGCGGGTTCGCGGCCTAACAATGCGCGTGCCTTTTGACGAGTGGGCCGAACGCTTACCCCACTCCGCTGTCATTCTCAGCGAGCTCATCTACGCCATGATTGCGATTAATGCTTATGCCATGATTATGATTAACCAGAGATGGTAAATCATCTCTCGTCATCGACCGATAACCACGAAAAAACGTGTTGACAGAGTGACGAGAGGGCTGACGTCACGAGCGGGGGAGCGGAAGACGTGGCGGAGGGCCCAAAGAAGAAATGATCCTTTGCTGTCTGGCGAAAAAAAAAAGTGCTTCAAAAGCAGGGGTCGAGGGCGGATGCGTGAGGGGAGGATTCTTGATACTTTTCGCGAGCAGCGCTCGTTCTGCTGCTAGGTCTCTGGAGAGCAATTCATGTTTCTTCTTTATAATTTTCCTCTTCGTGGCCTAATGGCGGTAAAAATGTAAAATAAACTCAAGGTAGGTCTACCGTCCTGAAGCTTTAGCATTCCTTCGGCACGCTTTAACATTCCTGGACAAAGAGGGCTGGATATTCCCGACACCGACCATGTAGAAAATGCTAACGCGCGTCCATGAAGAAACTTCCAACCCCAGCTGAAAACCAAATAATGCCCTGATACGAAAGGTGCACAAGACGGTGTTGGGATGACACCAGTGGACGTCCACTGAAAAGATACTGAGTCTGGGTATCCCCAGCACGCGGGAAGAGCTGGCGCAGGCTTATAGATTGAGCCATCTCGAGAGACTCAAGCTGACCAAGCCGGGAAGAGTCACTCTGAGAAGCCTGGGATACCGAGTAGAAGACGACAAAAGCAAGGAAAGAATATCGTCGAAGCTACGAAATAAGGTCAAAGTCGCGGCACTGCCGTCGAACAAGCATCTCGAATATCACAAGGAAAGAAGAACGGCCAGAATCAAGAAGCTAAGAATGGCGTTCCCAGACGAGGCGGCCGCCGTGAAGTACGGGGGCATGAAGGTGCAGGGTGGCAGGGTGATGAATGGTAGACGAGAACAGCTCGTGGCCGCATTGGATGCCACTCGGTTCACGGACTCAGCCGAAGGGACAGCGATTGCCCTTGCGAGGAAAGGAAGTAGTGGTGATAACGAACTCGCAAGTGGCACGTAGGGACAGCCACCTTGGGAGGATATGTGCTCCGGCTTTAGACGTACTCAATAGGACCAAAGACCTCGCGGACATATACATAGTCTGCACTCCGTGGCACGAGTGCCTGGCGGGGAATGCGATGGCACACGCCTCAGCCCGACAGCCAACTTTCAGGGCTTACCCACTGAGGTCGATGCCCGCGGGAGATTCGGATAAATGCGTACCAAGACGTTATACCGAAATTGTGGCGCATTACAGACTTGGCAGAATCCACCGCATGCCAATATGGCTAGAGAGGACGCCGTTGCATGGGTAAGGCCACAAACAAACACGTTTCTGCACCGGACACAGTTCCACGCGATGTATCCGACATGCTATGACTACCAACGCCGTGCACTTTCTACCATATTGTATGGGAGTAAGTGCACAATACGATACTATCCTCCAACGCTCTACCCCCTACTCTGGGGCAGTCGGAGATCTTGGTGACCAGATCGTGTCCTAAGGTCTAGGTTCGACTCGTGGACAGAGCGCGACGGGTAGCGAGGGACCACAGCGTCCTCGATTGAAGACGCCGCACACCTGAGAAACACCATCTTCGTCTGCTCTTTAAATAAAGTTTAAATTATTATAAATTAGGTTATGAGGTTTTACGTGCCAAAACCACGATCTGATTATGAGGCACGCCGTAGTGGGGGACTCCGGATTAATTTTGGCCAGCTGGGGTTCTTTACCGTGCACCTAAATCTAAGTACACCGGTGTTTTTGCATTTCGCGCTCATCGAAATGCGGCCACTGTGGCCGGGATTTCAACATGTTACCTCGTGCTTAGGGGCACAATTTTAATAAAGTTTCTCTTTCTCTCTCTACTAGATGCCAAAACTTGGCCGAATACTTCACCACGGGGTCCAGCATAAAGAAATAAAGCTATGTTATTGTTCTCTTTCGTCTCCCTAGACGCTTTATCGCTGCTGCACCGCTTGGCACGCAGCATGCATTTGCACCATCATGCGATAAGCGCCGCATGACCAGATACCTACACCAAGAAAAACGCCTTGTCGCGGGCCAGTCTCGCTGCCGCCGACCTTGTTCTTCCATCGCAGGCTTGAGAGCAGCACAATAACAGTGCGCAAGCGCCCCGTCGCGCGGTATTTTTTTCATGTTTCGCGGGCTTTCTTTGCAACGCGGAAAAAAACGACTTGAGATTTAATGCACTTCAATTTCGCTTTATTCAACATCTGCCAGATGTTTGGAGCACAGACAAAAAGCCTGAAAAGGCTTGACTGGGATATATCGTGTTGGAAACTATTTATTGACACGTTTCTCAAGGTGCTCTACAACATTGCGGATCATACTTAGGGTCTCAAGCCAATACTTCAAAAGTTGAATAATTAAATATAACTAATCCGTTAAGGGGAAAATAAAAAATAGCCTAAGTAACTCTAGGCCAATGCCAACAATATGCATTCGCTTCCACTCGCATCCGGAGTGCCTTTCATTTTTAGATCATCGCCTCAAGTTATGTTGGACAACCTATATATATATATATATATATATATATATATATATATATATATATATATATATATATTATAAGACCGAGACCAACCAAGCTGTCAAGCGCTCTTTATTCCAAAAAAGGGAACGCCCCAGCTCATGCGCGAAGAAGTAGAAGAACAGGGAAGATGATGATGGCTATGTACAAACGAAAACGACGAAGTACGTTAATGGTGTTTACACTAACTTCCCCCCGTCATGGAAGCGGCCAACCTGGTCGCAGATTAGAGATTATCTAAACGGGGAGTGAAAGGCTTTATACGCGAGACGTGAACAATTTCGGCATTCTGGCGGCGCCGGTCAGTGACGGAGTGTACTGGGCGGACGAGATAGTTCACTGCAGATGTTTGCTGCACAGCGGTGTATGGACCAATGTAGCGTTGAAGGGACCTCTCACAGAGGCCTGGAGTGCGGACTGGAGTCCAAAGCAGGACTTGGTCTCCGGGCTGAAAACGGAGGTCCCAGCTTTTGTTGTCGCAGCGACGTTTGCGCCCAGCTTAGGTAGCTTCTGTGCTTTGCCGGGTGATTTGACTACAATGTGCAACTCTGTCAGAAGGGACGCGTTAGGCGAAGAAGGTGCTAAAAAGAAATCTCTGTTGAATACGGTGGAAGGAGATCGTCCATACACAAGGAAGAAAGGGCTGTAGCCGGTACTTCGTTGAATAGCAGTATTGCATGCGAATGTCACAAAAGGAAGAATTTTATCCCAGTCAATGGGGTCAGGACGGATGCACATGGAAATCATGTCAGACAGCGTACGGTGGAAGCGCTCAGTAAGGTCATTGGTGTGCGGATGATAGGTAGAAGTAGATTTGTGGACGGTATCAGCGGCCCGAAGAACTTCCTTGAGAACTTGGGAAATAAACGCCTTGTCACGGTCACTAAGAAGAACGCGAGGAGCCCCGTGGCGCAAGACGATGCAGCGCAAGATAAAGTCAGCGACCTCAGAAGCGGTACCGGATCGCAGAGGGGCAGTCTCGGCATATCTTGGTAAATGGTCGACCGAAGTGATAGTCGAACGGTGACGGGAGGGTGTCAAAGGCAAGGGACCATATAAATCTATGCTAACAAATTCAAAAGGTGCGTCAGGCCAAGGGAGAGGTTGTAGTAATCCGGCAGGGGGGATGTCGAGCGTTTGCGGTGCTGACATGACGCACAAGAGGCAGTGTATTTGGCCACCGTTGTGGATAGGCCAGGCCAGAAGCAGCGGGTCTTGATATGGTCGTAAGTCTTGTGGTAGCCAAAGTGGCCAGCCGATACGTCGTCGTGAAGTGCGTCTAATACTAGCAGGCGAAGGCCGCGAGGTAGAACTGGGACCCACAGGTGACCTGTTGGGTGGTAAACGCAGCGGTGTAGCACGCCACCTTGAAGGCGGAATTGTCTAAGTTGGCGTGACAAGCGGCTGTTGGGTGGTTCGGCGGACCCACTAAAGTGATCCATGAGAGTTCGACAGTAGGAGTCGGCCCGCTGAAGCAAGACGACATTACAGCGTGATGAAAGCGCACTTGGTCCAGGGGCGTTATCGAGAGCTGGTGTGAGGCAAGTGTAGCTTTGGAATGATGTGGTGGGGAAGACGACGGCGCATTACCGGGAGAGAGCGAGAGTGGGCAGCGAGACAATGCGTCTGCATCATGATGACTTTTTCCAGACTTGTACGTTATAGTAAAGTGATATTCCTGCAAGCGGAGTATCCAGCGTCCCAAGCGTCCTGACATGTTTATCATTGATGACAGCCAACACAGAGCATGATGGTCGGTGACGATGGTGAAGTAGCGGCAGTAAAGGTATGGGTGAAATTTTTGAATTGACCAAACCATAGCCAGGCACTCTTGCTCTGTAATGGTGTAGTTCCACTCAGCTGGGGAAAGTGTGCGGCTGGCATATGCTATGAATTGATCTTTAGAGGTTGCATTACGTTGCAGAAGTACTACGCCAATACTTTGTGCGCTTGCGTCAGTATGGAGTATGGTGGGGGCGCGATCATCGAAGTGGCGAAGCACTAGTCCGGAAGTAAGATGTTGCTAAGAACTTGAAAAGCCGACTCGCAGTCGTTAGTCCATGCGAAAGAGGCACCGGTAACCAGTAGCTTGTGTACAGGAGGTGCTATTGCTGCGAAGCTGCGTATAAATGGACGAAAATATGACGTCAAGCCGAGGAAACTACGTAGATCTTTCTGTTGCCGGGGGCGAGGAAACTCGAGAACAGCAGTAATCTGTTCGGGGTCTGGCTAGATGCCATCTTTTGAGACGACGTGGCCCAATACTTTTGTTGTCTTGCTTGAAAATTTGCATTTTTTGTATTGATCTGCAGACCAACATTTGCAAAGCACTTGAGAACTTCGTCTCATCGATAAAGATGTTGGCTGAAGCTAGAAGAAAAGATGACAATATTGTCCAGATAACAGAGGCAGGTCTTCCATTTTAGTCCACGAAGTACGTTATCTATCATGCGCTCAAATGTGGCGGGAGCGTTACAAAGGCCAAAAGGCATCACGTTAAATTCATCAAGTCCGCCTGGTGTAGCGAATGCGGTCTTTTCTTTGTCAGTCTCGTTCATCGAAATTTGCCGATATCCTGATCGAAGATCAAGGCTGGAGAAATACTTCGCGCCTTGTAGTGTGTCCAAAGCGTCGTCAATTGGAGGTATTGGGTATACGTCTTTGAGTGTGATCTTATTGAGCACTTGATAATCGACGCAAAAGCGAACTGAGCCATCTTTTTTCTCTGCTAGAACCACGAGAGATGCCCAGGGGCTAGATGAAGGTGGTATTATCTTCCGCGCAAGCATGTCAGCAACCTATTGTTCAATGACCTTTCGTTCGGACGGCGATACACGATAGGGGCGTCATCGTATTATAGCGGAACCATCGGTTTAGATGCGGTGTGTAGCCGCAGAAGTTTGGCTCAACACAGGGGAACAGCTATCGAAACAGGCTTTGTGCTTCGCCAAGACCACCAGTAAGGCTTCGGACTGCGCGGCTGTTAGGTCAGAACCAAGAACTGCTGGGGGAGGGAAAGAATCATTCAAACCTGAGGTTCGTGCTGGTGATGAAGAAGGGCAAAGCGTGACCATAGAGACAGGTTGAGGGTCGGCGAGGGTTGCCACAGTCTTCCCATTGGGCAGCATCACAGGATCTGGAGTCGCGTTGCAAGCAGACAGAAGAGCGCGGCCACGTGAAAGCTGGACGAGACAGGCGGCAATAAGAACTCCGCGAGGAGTACAGCGGGAAGAAAGAGCGACTAGGGCGTCTGCATCGGCGATCTGACTGGATGTTACGGCTACAACTTCTTCTTGACCAGGACGCAGGACGTGGTCTACAGCGATAGCCAAGTTCACGCATGAAGGTGAAGAGTCCATAAAATGTACAAGCGCTGTATCCGTGTTATGGACAACTTCCTCTCTACATGAAATGATGGCTGAATCAGAATGTAGGAAGTCCCAACGCAGTACAAGTTCATGGATACACGTTGCAAAGATGATAGACTCAATGTGGTGGCGAATGCCGTCGATGAGAACATGATCAGTACACTGTCCGTCGGGGTGAATAGATGCATTATTAGCACCGCGCAAAATATGTCCGAGATAAGGCGTTTTTACTTTCCGGAGCTGTGAACACAGATCACTACGAAGAACAGAAACGGCGGCACCGGTATCGATGAGAGCTGACGCGGGAATACCTTCAACAGTTACTAAAGCATGTTGGCCGGGCGAACAAGAGGAATTTTTAAAGACCGATAGGAAGAAGTTTCCCCTCCAAAAACTGTAACAGTTAGTTTTCCGAGTGCTGGTCGGCAAGATGGGAAGTGGGGCGAAGCGGTGATGTAGAGCGCCTGTAAGGCGAACGAGAATGACGTCTGGCCGAACGGGAACTGTGAGGCAGATTGGGAGCAGCTGGAGGAGACGGACAACACTGCTGAGGGAAAGAGTACGATCCGGGATAGTAGGCGTCTGTTCTGCGAGTGCAGTCTTTCTCGTGCGCAGCATAGCCTCGTCTTTCATCCTGCTGGCGACGGCGGCAGAAGCGACATATATGGCCGCGTATACCAGAGTAAAAACAAACCGGACGAGGTGGACGCCACTGAAGGTAGGATGGCGCAGCAAGTGCTCTGTTTCCCATCGAAGCCAAATGGTCACAGGTAACGTCTGTAGGCGTGCAGGTCACGGTAGGGGTGGGTAGCAAAGTAACATCGGCGTAGGTAGTTTGGGGTGCGCTACCGGAGCAAGATGCATCGTGGGTGTAGTCATCGCTGTCAACTCTTGCTTTACGACCTCGCGCAAGTCGAAGGTGGGGGTTGGGGCACAGGCAGCAGGTGAACGCCTCAGGTCTTGTATTTGAAGCTCTTCGCGGATGATGGTGCAGATAAGAGCACGTAGATATGAAGAATGGGTTCCTGAGGATCTCTGCTGTCATGTTGAAGATGAAGAGGCTGCAGTTCGTCAGACGCCGACACGTGGAAGTGATGTCTTGGACAGAGGCCGGATTTTCCACGATTACGGCGTTGAACGTGACAGACCCAATGCCTTTTAATATGTGTCGGACGCATTCGGCTTCCGTCATGCTAGGGTTCGCACGGCGGCACAGAGCCAAGACACCTCTATGTATGAGCCGTAAAACTCTTGTCGAAGTTGGAGGCGCATGCCTACCCCTATGAAAATGATCATTGCCTTTATGTTTCCTTTATGTTTCCTTCTTGTGCCCTATGTGACCTTTATGATTCCTTGTCCTTTGTGTGACCTCCGGGACGCCAACTTTGTGTGTACCACATGTTTACTCATCCTAACGTATACCTCGAGGAAGTGACCTTTATTATGCCTCTAGGATGTGTCCTTTATGTTTACGGCAGGATGTTAACTGGGTGTGTACTATGTGTTACCTGAGTGTACACTTGAGTGCACACGTAGGTGACATAGAGTGCACATAACAACTGTCTGTACATATAACACAGGCAGATATATCTGTACAGTGTGACAGCCATTGATACACTCTGCAGAGTCATTGTAATACTAAATCTTGACTTATCCTTTCATTTGCCCCAAGAAAACAACCCTTATTATAATTATTGTAGGGTGTGCCCTTTGTGTTTACGGCGGGATGTTACCTAGGTGTGCACTTCAGTGCATACGTAGGTAACATAGAGCATTAATCCATGTATGGTGCGCATGCACTCTATATATGTTACCTACATGTGCACTTGAGGGCACATGTAGGTAACAGAATGTGCGCAGTGAGCATCTTTTGCAAATAGTACAGTTAGATCTATCTGTACTAAATGTTAGTCACTGGCAAATTCAGGGAAAAGGCACTGCTTGCCCCCCTCACACTAGACATGCCGACCGGCACTAATTGTGCCTATATTGTGCGGAAAATTGAGCATGCCATGAAATAGGATGGTGTATATAATGATTTATGCTATACATTCTCTTAATATATAAAGTATTTCTTACTTTTTCAACCTGCCATTCTCCAGTAGCAAGCCAGATGCAGAAATCTGCAGTATTTAACCTAATATGCAAGAATTTTATGAAAGTTTTGTGCCAGCTAGACCATCAAATATAGTTGATTGAATGTTTAAGACGCTTCTCATAGCAGGCGTCTTTCAGATGCTCCGCTTCGCCTCCAGTTCGGGAAATAATCTACGTAATTTATATATCTGGCTTATATATAAGCACTATGTTACCTGTGTGGGCACTCTATGTTACCTAGCTGTGTACTCCCTCGAGTGCACCTCCAGGTAACATAGAGTGCGCCCAATGATTATCTTTTTACACATGCTACAGATAGATCGTCTACATGAAAGATGTATTAACTTTAACTACTGGCGTATCACTGTAAAAGAAATGGGGGGGGGGGTGCACCTGCCTCCCCCTCCCTATCTATTGATCACCACGCGCCATCAACAGTACATATGTACACCAAAGCCTCATGCAGCGAATAATCTCTCACGACAAATAACAATTGCGCGGCGGCTGGAGACGCGGTGGCACGACGCGCAGTGTTCGATGGCTTGCGCTACATGAAACGAAAAAGAGGCGGACGCCTCCGCGGCCAATCCGCCGTTCATATGATTATACAACCATTTAAGTAGCTGTTCGCGGTGTTATATTGGCTTCATGATAGCCTCATTACACATAAATATCTAATACGTACATTACGATTGTCTCTATAATACCCTCCTAAGATTTCTTTGCAGCCGTCAGCAGGAAATGCAAGCGCTGCCACCTCCAAAGCTGAACTGGAGCTGCGGCTAACTTTCAGAACGCTTAGTTCGAAAGAATGCACTGAAATTGATTATCTATACCGTTTCTAATACTCTAAACTGAAAAAAAAAAACTCGAACATTGGGAGACGCTGCCACTGCTCCACCTCAAAACCGTGGTCTTCGAAGCACTTTTTGACATGTTGCTTTTTCTACGCAATTTTTTTTTCAGCCCTCGGCCTTGTCATGATACCTTTCCTCTACTACTCACACAGATTATACACAAAAGTATGGTCACTAACGAATGCATAACCGGCGGTCGATGCTAAAAGTGCCTTTCTTTTTAAAACTGCACGTGATTGCTGTAGCGAGATAGCAAAGTGGGCGAGTTGGTTACGATTCATCGTACCTTTAGCAAAAGCGCAAAAGCAACGCGGAAACAAGGAAGAAACACTCCTAAGAAACAGCGCCGTGTTGTTCTGTTTCTTCCTTTTGTCCGTGTCGCTTTCGCGCTGACCAGAAGTACGAGTCATTGCTGTGTCAATATTAGCAGGCGTAGAAGTAGGGCAGCGCAGATCCCGTAAATGCTTGCTTGGGCGTACAGCTGAATAATTTATAATTGTGAGTTGGCTGAGTATGAAAGTTGTGTGTGGAGTATGGCGGTATTTGATTACGCGAGCATGCAAGCAGTACGCCTGTTTCACTTTGGCCAAAGCTCCAGCTGCCGCTGCAAGCCAGCCACCGCCACATTTTGTCGTCTTTATTCCTTACGCTACGAGGAAATATGGTTCCACCTATTCAAGATAAGGCCTGACATTCTCAAGAACACGCCACTGGGTGCCATAAGAAGCGTGTATATGTGTGGTGATTCCGAATTTCTGATCGGTGGGTCTCACAGCTATCGCGGCTGCCCGCACACCGTCCGCCAGCGCAAGGAGACGGAGCTGCACATGATGCGCGCTGATTGGCTCGTGTCCGTCGGCAAAAGTTCGCGCATAGTTCATCTGAAATCTCTGTATATACTTTAAAAGAACAACGCAGTGTACCAAGACACTTTAAAGTCAATAATTTGTGTTTAAATACCAGTCTTCCTTCCAGCTACGACTTTTTTCAAATCTCGAAGGCCGTGCTTTTACAAAATGCCCGCTCTAAAAGAAAATGTAGATCTCGGAGGCTAAATTCACTTGTTAACCGCAGCGCGGCGCTGCCGCAGTGTGACGGTTGGGCCACGTTGTGTTGGTGTGCGCGGTGAGAGTGCTCGTCGCAGTTACACGGTAATTGAATCATATTTTCGAACTGCCTAAACAAACTGTGATCCGTATCGTGTGCATTAACCATCAGGAAACCTCTGGACTCGTGTAACGCCATTCATTCGCCTTATGTTTCCTGTGATACGCCTGTCTTATGTGTACCACAGCGCCTGTCCGAGCTGCCTTTGTTCTCGCCTGTCCGCGTTCGCTCGTGAAATACCTGGTACTGTGGCTTCGAATACTGGTGCGTGGAAGAATTTGTTGAAAGTTGTGCTTTCGTGCGCTGGTGTTCATCGGCAATTCGACCGGATTCGCGCCGGGAAGAGCGTCGTCGCGTGGTGCCTGCGAGACAAAGGAGCCGTTCGCCGACCGCATTGAAGGTAAGCAGGTCTGACGCTTGCGCGCATTCTCGCAGCTTATGGTTCATGTAGTAAGCTTTGTGGAACGACAACAGAACACTTTCGTAGCGTATGTTGACCACGTTGCTGTGCACATTGAGCAAAGCGTTTCACGAGGGGAATTTCTGTGAAATGTATTATTTCTCACCGCTTACTTGCTTTATGCAGTGATGTGCTAACACCGCCGATTGTTGGGACTTAATGGGCAAATATTTACGTAAACGCTGAAAGTTACTGTTTCCTCAGTAGTTTCCCAGCACAAAATTCTTCCGCAGATATGCATTTCCGCAAGTTACGTGTGTAATGCATGTCGATGTGTCACGGGCATCGCGAGTTGGCACTCGACTGCGGTGTTTTACACTTGAGCAGATATTAGCTTATGTGAAGATTATTTTATTGATGCAGTTCAGTTAGAAGTCCAGCTTCGCGAGAACCTGTCTGCATTGTTTCTGTTCTTCGGCGTGTTCGCGTATTTGTCTTCTATATTGCACGGCAAATATAGACCGATATTACAACAGCGAAATTTCTTTTTAATCGAGGCATGTCAATCAGACGCTCGTTTTCATTAATATTTTGATCTGAAGAACAGGATGTCAGCTCCTGTGATTGTTGTGAAAGTATGTGGGTTGTAGCACTGCGTAAATAGGGCTGCGATTTTGTTGCGATGCTTTCCACTCGATGTTTGCCTGTCTTATAGCCCACCATTCACAGCTGGCGGTTCTAGTCAATAACGATGGCGGAGTGTCAGTCAGACCACTGAGGAAAAGGAGTAGCATAGGAAAGGGCATCGCTACAAAATCGCGGCCTAGGTTTTAGACCGTTCATAAACGATTGTTTTGATTCTCTACATATTTAGGTTTTGGTGATAATTTCACAGATATTCTGATGTTTGCTGCTGGTTTTATTCCCGCCTGAATTTTAAAATATGAGTGTAACCTCGTGAGATATAACTACGAGACATCTGTACAAGCAGGCACAGGTTGATGTGAGAGTCCCTTTTTTTTTTCAATTCCACATGACACTAAATCACACGCTTGAAGCTTCACGTCGCAATAAATTAAACCTTTCTTACTGTTGAAGGTTATGCGGGTTCTGGAGTCAAGCCTACAACCTGTAGGAACCTGCTGCACTACTACATACTGGATCGCACAATGATGCACTTGACCTGCATGCTTTTACAAGGTGAGTAAAAAACTAGCTGCACTGTGAGTTGTAGGATATGCTTGTGTAATATGCAATCATTTTACTGAGTACGTGTGCCATTTCCACGATTTCTAGTAGCAGATCACTTGCACAATATCTTTTATTTATCTAGGGAGCCTTGAGTTGAAGCAATGTAACCAAATTAAATTCTTCTGAGATAAATATAAGCAGGGCTGGAGTGACTATGCAATGTATACGCGATACAGACTGTATATTATTCGAGCCAGATTGCTTTTTTAGGAACGTCATTGAGGAAC
The DNA here is from genome assembly GCF_023375885.2 of Dermacentor andersoni. Lineage (NCBI taxonomy): Eukaryota > Metazoa > Arthropoda > Arachnida > Ixodida > Ixodidae > Dermacentor > Dermacentor andersoni. The sequence goes on from NC_092814.1 coordinate 144,485,760, forward strand.
ACGAGGGTGTCTATGAGCCACCCGAGAGAAACGGAAGGCTTTGGTTACCTTAATTATTATGTAATCACTTCTCACACTAATACCTGCACACCTGAATTCTTCCCTTTTCTCAGTCACAATTATGTATTGCATACCATAGTTCATCTAAAAAATACCAGCATGAAGGCAGTAAAATATTCTGATTTATTAGGTAGCTGCCAAATTACTAGTCACAGTATGAGTGCTCAATTTTTAAAGCAAACAACAAGCCATTAACCTTTTAATGTGGCAAGTTCAATATGTGTCTCAAGAGCTCGTGCGCTTCCGGGTGGAAGCGGGTCTCCTTTATATTTCACAGAAGTTTAATTGGCGATAATGTGGTGTAGAATGCTGCTGAATCATAAAAGTCAGCCCAGTAGACTAGTTGCAAGCCCACCATGGCAGCACAGCTGAAAGCAGAGCATTCTCTGTTGCATTGCATTTTTTTCTCCGTTTCGCTGCACTGGTTCAGTTGATAACACAAACTTGTCCTATGCTGTCATTTATCTCAAATGTGGAGAATCTTTTTTACCTTCTCTTCTGTATTACTTGACAACTGCCTAATACACAAGCTTCCCGTGACACGCAAACAATGCGGAGTACTACCTAGAACTTATGCATACATCTGTGGTTTGTGGTACCATACGCTTACCACCTCAGGTTTTCGATATGTTACAGGGAGGCTTGCTTCACACTCGAGCCACACTGCACTTGGTGCAATTTTGAAACAGCCACTTTTTGATATAGTGTAATTATTTGTTGCACTCTCACTGAATTGAGGTTTTCTACTGTGAACAATGCGCTCTCGATGGTTGTACGAAAAGGTTTTAACAACCTGGGTTCTTGGGCCATTACTATTTCTAATATACATTAATATACCCAATAATATTCCCTCACACGTGCGCATTTTTGCAGACGGCATTCTTTATCGTTCCATCAAATGTGCCGATGTTCATGCAATCCTCCAAAAAGATCTTGAACTTATTTCTATTTGGTGTAACACTTGGCTAATAAAGCTTAACGTTTCTAAATGTAAAATTATCTCTTTTAGCCGCAAGCATACTAAACCCACGTTTCCTTATCACATAAATAACATCAGTATTTTGCACGATAGTCAAATAAATATCTTGGTGTTCATATATCTTCGACTCTTTTATGGTCAACCTACATTGCATACATATGCGCCAAAGCTTCAAGATCATTAGGGTACATAAGACGCAAGTTGCATAATTCTACTAATCACATTCGTAAATTGGATTATCTAACATTTGTTCTACCTCAGCTTGAATACGCCGCATCCGTCTGGTCTCCCCATCAGAAATACTTGATCGAAAAACTCGAATCTATCCAGAATAGGGCTGCGCGTTTTATTTCACGTTGTTACGACTATAACAAAAATATCCTTGTTTCATATATATGTCCATATTACAGCACCATCTGTCCTGCCTCTTGAACCTCCTCATTACAGGTCACACCGGCTGTACAGTCAAATTTCATGCGTATCTACGAAACGACTAATTCATTTAATACTCCGCTCTTCCAAGAGCCATTCGCCTTTGGAACAATCTTCCTAATGCCATTGCTTATGAGTGTGACCAGGAAAAATTCCGACATCTTCTAGCATCGCATTTTTCCAAGCTCTCCATAACCTAACATGTTATATTTTCTTGAGTTTCCTGGTATTATTGTGCTACTACCCCTTAAGTACTGTTTCATTATAGCCAAATATTGTCCCGCTCCCTTTAATTTTATTGGTCATATTTTACTTTGTGAAAATTTCTCGTTCACTGACCTCTCGCATTCAAAAGCATTCAGTTTGTCATTTGCACGATTTTTTAACACTACCTTACTGCACGTTAGCGTATTTCTTACAGTGTATTTTTTGCATATGTATTCACATATGTATTCTAATTATTGTATAACCTTTGAGTGTACTCGCCCCACTTACACAATGCCTCTAGGGTCCTGTAAGGTATCTTTAAATAAATAAATAAATGGTTTAGGCAGAAAGCCTCCTAAGTAATGCTGTCACACAAAAGTTGTATAACAGTGCGGTATGTCTTAAGATTAATCATAACTAAATTTGTGGCCTTCAAGCCCTAGCTTTTTCAACACAATTGTGTGTGCAACAAACACCGTGCTTTTTAACCACTATTCTTATGGTGACAGACTGTCTGTTTAAAGTAAGCGGTCCAATATGTCTTACTATTTCTGGTTAATGCCACTGCATTCTTGACTGTTGCTGCAATGGTGGCGGCTTCAAGGCCAACTAGATGTCCCAGACTCAGCTGAAAACATGGACACAGTGTTTGTTTCTTTTGATGATGGTTGTACGTGTGACTAAAGCCTAAACAACTCGCCACGCGAATAACACCTTTCTTGCTTGTGAAGCCGATGCTGCTACATACACAGAATGTTTGCCTCCCACCTTCTGTGGCATGCTGAAGGTAGTAAAGTGTTGTGCTAAAGGTGTTGTGCTAAAACACCTACAGCCTGCAACTGACAATAAAGATGTGTAAGAACTACAAAAACTTTGTGAAAATGTGAAAAATGCACACGATATTGTAACGCCTTTCAATTTGGCATTAGAATGTGTGCGCGGCTAACTTTTAACCACATTACCTTATGGCATCGACAGTAGCGTTGCGCGATGGGAGCTTTCCTGGTAGATACTGGCAAGTTTTTGCTCGTGGCATAGTGAGGGCCTCAACTTCGGGAACCTCGATACTTGAGGTACCACACAAAGGTTTATTGGCCAGTTGCCTACTCGTACAGTTCATGTACTACTTAGCAGCTGCTGCAATAATGATTAAAATAATTTGTGGGCAGTTTCATACCTGAGTGGACTGGCAAACAGTGCAGTCTGTTTCAAACAACTAGTTAAAAGCTTCTGTGTTGCCCTGATGTTTTTATGAGCTATTTTTGACTGCTGCAAGTTTCTTAGCTGTGCATACAGGCCAAGCTGTTCTTGCTTATATGAATATTTTTGAATAAGTGAGAAAGATTGGCTTTTGTTTCGTTTTTCAGGTGCCCTGTGAGCTCTCATCCAAGCACCGCATTCCAGAGGTCTGCTGTGAGCAGACGTGGCAAATTGAAGTAACATGCAGATAGTCCAATAAACTACTCGTAATTTCAGACTTTACAAAGTATAGTCAAAGCTTTCTTTTAAAAGTGTATGCACTAATATAACCTAATTTTCCAATCAAACATTACATTTTATATTAGTAAGAAAGACATAACTAGAACAACAGCAGCACTGCAGTGAAGAACGTACAATGGTACTCAAGTGTTATACTGAAATATTATATGAAGGCCAATTAGTTTGTAACTTTAGAACGAATTGGCATGAATTTCTGTGCCGTAGCAGTGTTCCAATCCTTATACTGCATCATGTAGGGAACAGTAACTTTACAATGAAACCAATGCAAAACATTAAAACTCACAAAAAGTGCATAAATATAATATGGGTACAGGGAACTCTTCATCTATGCATGTCTACGCGAAATAGAGGATTTAATCACTGGGGCTACATAAAGGATGCATAAAGGTGGGACATACGAAGGAAACATAAAAGCAGTGGCCAAATTTCAACATGGAGGAAATATAAAGGACGGTAACGTAAAGGATCCACAAAGGAAGGACACATATAGGAAGCATAAAAGCAGTGGCCAAATTTCAACATGGAGGAAACATAAAGGACGGTAACATAAGGGATACATAAAGGGAGGACACATGAAGGAAACATAAAAGCAGTGGCCAAATTTCAACATGGAGGAAACATAAAGGACGGTAACATAAGGGATACATAAAGGGAGGACACATGAAGGAAACATAAAAGCAGTGGCCAAATTTCAACATGGAGGAAACATAAAGGACGTTTCCTCATGTGAACTACGGGAAACATACAGTAAACATAAAGGACATAACCATTTTCATAAGGGTAGCTCCTCTTTGGCGACTTGTGCACGGCCAGACGAGGAAGTGAAGATTTGCCGCAGCTTGGAGGTAAACGTGGACCAAACCGCGATGTCGGATTAGTGGGCGAAATACCACGTCCTTGCAACACCGGGCAAGTAGTATGCGACGTGCCTCAATTTCTGAATGTCGTTCCACTCATTGCAAGAACTCACGTGGTCGTAGTGGTCGATCCAGTCGTCTACGTCATCACCGCGGAGCCCTGCAAAGAAAGGGGGATCGCGTTGAGGGCTCGTCACAGTCCAAGAGGGCACCGAAGGCGGAGTCGTCTGTGTGGTAGGGTTGGAGGCGCCGGAAGAGCCGGGGTTGGAAGTGTCCATCGTTGTAGGGGTAGCCGGGCGCAGGCGGCGACCGGAACGTAGCTCCAGGGAGGAAGGGAATGCCAGAGGACGTTGGGGTCTTGACGTACCTCCATCACATTATAAGACCGAGACCGACCAAGCTGTCAAGCGCTCTTTATTCCAAAAAAAGGGAACGCCCAACTCATGCGCGAAGAAGTCGAAGAACAGGGAAGATGATGATGGCTGTGTACAAATGAAAACGGCGAAGTGCGTTAACAGTGCTTACAATATATATATATATATATATATATATATGTGTGTGTGTGTGTGTGTGTGTGCGTGTGTGTGTGTGTCCAGAAAGCTCTTACAAACAATATGGCGGCGAAGAAGCTGAGGATGATGCCGGATGAAACCATATCGAGGCATCGGCAGTGTATTTATTGAGTAAAGTTGATTTCAGAGTTTTGAAGTCCATGGGCGACGTTTTGTAATATCACGTGGCTTTGAGTAGCGCATTATTCGTGGTTTTGATTCACAGGAAACGGCAATCCAGAATATTTTCTTTCAATTTTAGGCTTGTATTCTTTACAGCGTTTCCAGAATAATATCAATGTGTTCTACTTACCAAGGACATTAAGAGATTGTCATTTCACTTTGTTAACAACGAAATTTTGCGCTAATCGCTGCAATTCGTAGGCAGCAAATGATTTTGTTGTGTGAACAGAAACTTTTAATTCGATAGACCTTTAGCACAATGCCAACAGCCCTGTGCTTGTGCAAGGTAGCATTGCTTTCCCTCCACTATCGCGTAGGATAAACGTACGTGCGAGGCCACTGCTGAGTGAGGTACGAGCATAGAAACTGTTCATATGCCGCGTGCATGCGGCGTTCTGACGTATACCACATGACCTCACAAACTCAAACTTCGTTCCCCGCAACAGGAGAGAAGGAAGACCTCGGCATCCCTCCTCGCCTGCAACACGAACGCGTCGTCGAATACTAAAATACGAAATCGGCCAAGGGGAGATGGCTCGACGTAAGCTACAGCCGCTTTGTGGAATACTACGTCGACCTGGCTTCAATAAGAGCGAACTATACGCAAAAGATGTCAGCAAATTGAGAAGCGCGGCAGACTGATAAATCTTATTTATGTGCTGGTGTAGCGATGCCGCGTGCTGATGTAGCGCGGCCGAAGTGGCGCCTCGCAAGCGCTTGAGTATTCGGCTGTACGATCGATTTAGGCGGTCGCCGCCGCGATTGCCCAGTGTTTTATTGCCTACTTGGGCTCAAAAGATGTCACCTGACTATACTGCTGCAAACGGCGACCTTCGCATTTATTCTGCGACTACCGCCGCCGATGTAGCACTTCCTGAAATTCCATTTCTCACTCTGTGCTGAGCCTGCCTCTTGCGGTCAGTACTGCGCAAACATGCGTTTTTTTTTCATAGTCTAAAATGAAATCTACGCCATGTGCTCTTTATGCGTCTTAGTTGAAAAGTGGAAATTTTCGTTCGCCAAGGAAAACAACTTCTGAAGGTGTAAGGCCGCCTTGCTTGTTTCTCGAGGCCCAAGAATGCCGATAGGTTTGAGCGAGGTCTAGCTCACCAGTTTTCACTAAGTTGGTCCAAAGCAGTTGACAAGTTTGTCTGATATGCTGTAAAAATTGTAGCGCGACGATCCAAGTATGCAAGCTTGATCGCGATGCACCGATCGCGATTGACTGTATCCTGATCAAGCACACTCGCGATCGAATGGGGCCCGTGCGATATCAATAAATCCGGATGGAGCTCAGCAGAGCTCGATCGCGATGAAAAATGCCCGTGTGATACAGGTAATATATACAGTTGGCACGGGAATGCAGCGGCCGCGGGTGCAGAGCTGATATGAGTGAAATGAACGCCCTCTTGAATATTTCGCTCTTACCCCGTACCTTACTGCCGGAAGTGTCACGTAGCCACACCACTTGCATAGCGGTTTACAATAGTAAGTGGGCATGTTGATTTTGAATGTAGAGTTGCAGCATATACTTATTATTATTATTATTATTATTTGTTTTTAACACATATGCACATATACACAGGTATCAGGAAAGGGAAAGCGAGGAGCAGGCTGGCAACTGCCACCAGAAGGGGCCCAACGCCTGACTACTCTTCTGAAGGGAGGTGACAGCAACACAGAAATGGAAGATAGGAAGGAGGGGAGGAAAAACGGAAAGAGGAAAGGAGAGCAACAGGACAAATCTAAAGACCAAAGTAGAACGCTGCAACAGGTCAAATCTAAAGACTAAAGTAGAACTCTGCAGCCGGAATTAAAGTGACGCCACATCGAACAGCCTCCACAATTATCAACCACATCCATGGCTATAGTTCGCTATGCGGCTAATTGTGTTCTCCATGATGAGACGCCAAGTAAAGCTGCACGTAATCACCGTTTCAGCGGTAGTCGGTTCACAATGTACACTATAAGGTGTTTGAACCCGCCACCTCCCATCTTCGAAGGAAGAAGCGTTAGGGTACAGTACTGATCTCACACAGTAGGGCCGGTCACTGAAGGACACGCTACTACGGAATGTCGAGTGTTCATGCTACAAACGTGAACCTAAGTTAGTTAGTTCTATAAAGGCTAGTAGGGCGCGATGGGTCTGATCACGTTTAGATGCACAGCCACTGGGGTATAAACATTCCTCGAGTCTCGCACAACGTAGGCCAAGGAGATGATAGTGTCTCACTAGCGACATGCGCTGCGCACTGAACGCGAGACACTCAAATATAAGGTGCGGAAGTGTCTCGTAGCAGCCACAAGACGTACACAATGGACTTTCCGCATGGCCTTGTCTGTATAAACGTTCGTGCACGTTCACGCAACCAACCCTCAGCTTGAGCAATTGTGCTCTAGTGCGACGAGGCAAGCCTCGACCACGAACACGGGGCGGGAACGTTCCATTTGCGACGCGCTGATCTGGATGCTGCTTGAGTAGGTGGCGACGAATCAGCAGACGAGCGTCATCAAGATTGCACAAAATTTCTGGGCAGTCACAGTTGTTATGAACGCAACTTGAAGCGAGCCGATCAGCCTCTTCATTTCCGGCGATTCCTACGTGTGAAGGTATCCATTGAGCAACGAGAGATACCCCACGTGATGTAATTTTGCTCGCAGAATCATTAATGCTGCGCACAAGTGGACAATCAAGCGCACTGCGTTGTAACCTGCTAAGGGCAGCACGGGAGTCCGTAAAGATGACAACCTTCGATGTAATTAACTCCTCTTGCACGTATTTCAGTGCAACATTAATCGCTGCTAGTTCCGCAGTTGTTGACGAAGTTGGATGAGGTATTTGACAGATACGTCGTACTTGAGTTGAAGGGCAGTAAAAAGCTGCAGAGGCGCCTTGACCGTCGTTGTGTCCAGATGCGCCTGTGAAAACTTGAAGATAATCTGGAAACTTTTCGAACAAGTGAGACTGAGCCAATTGGAATATTGCCGAAACAGCCATATCAGACTTTTTGTGCATGTCAGGGATTGTGAGGAAAATGGGGAATACGTGTTTCGTGATACCTTTTGGAGGCGGAGACGTATCTGAAGCAGCATGTTCGTAAATGGTAGTGATATCCATAAATAATGCCGCCATTTTTCCCATGCGAGATAATGGGCGGTGAATCAGACGATCAAGGAGCGATTGACCATTCGATGCGCGGTGCAGACGCTCAATATGATATAGAGCTCTCTGATCTGCTTGCAGCCTCAGGGCTAACTGATGCGCTTCAGTAAGTAATGCAATAGATTGCGCCTCACGAGGTAATCCAAGCATTAGTCGAAGGGCAATGCGATGATCTCGCTCCAGTTGGGCCATCAAACTAGGTGGTATGTACAAAATTGGTAATGCGTACAGTATGCCTGAGAGTACAGATGACTGGTACACCTGAAGAGCCGTTGTTTGGTCGCAACCAGCACCTCGAGCAGTCAAGGCGGCCACATACTTAAGAAGGGAGTGTGATTTGCGTCGTACAGATTTAACGGCAGGACGCCAAGAGATGCGATCATCCACAATTAACCCCAAATAACGGTGTTGTCGCACACAGTTTATAGGCGTTTCGTCAAGATACAGTGGGCTCATTGTTCGACGAGCGCGTTGTTTAGGGTGATGTGCTATTGCAGCCGACTTAGCAGGTGATATGAGCAGGCCAACTTCACCCAAGTACTTCGAAGTAGCGTTGAGAGCTCTTTGCAAGCTTGCACGAAGCCGCGGACCAAGGTGCGAAGGGCCGCTTATCCACAGAGCAATGTCATCTGCGTAGACAGCTATGCTCACAGGGAACCAGCGCAAAACATTAAAGCACGTGGTGCAACAGGCAACCAAAAATCAAGTCATGCCAGAGTCCACCTCTCACAATGGCAGCTGAAAATCAGGATTGTTTGAGAGTAGAAGTGGTTTGTAGTCATTATTCCAGTCTCCTGCAGCGTTATACGAGATCATTCAAAGGAGCCTTACATTGTCGGTTATCATCAAAAATAACTGGGATATAGGGAGAAACGCGTAGAGAGCAAGAAGAAGTAGGCCAAGAATTGGAAGACGTTTATTGTATAAGGAAAGGGTAGTGGAAGCAGGTGGGTGGGGCCCCCAGTCCAGGGCTCCACTGGATTCAGAGATTCATGCTGGGGAGGAGGCTGCTGCAGGCATTCGCGTCAGTTTGACGTGACAGCGTTGCAATTTCTTCTTCGCCCACAGGGTTGCGCTGGTCGCGTCACCGGTTGGATCTCATTCGCAAGAGGGCGGTCATGTCCGAAGAGGAAGCGGCTGCTACTGCGGCGGAGACAAAGCGTCACCCAGACCGAACCAGCGAGCAAATGTCGGTTCGCCGAAATGCCTCAGGAACGCGCCGCTCGCATGTAAGCTTCACGGACGTCGAAGATGTTAAGTTCACAGAAGGAAACGTTATAGAATAACACGAAGCTATTCTTCGTACTGAGGCACGGGCTGAGAGGGAGCGGCGTCAAGGCGATATAACGGAGCATTACGCGCCGCGATGAGGTAGCGAAAGCAAATGATAAACAAAGCACTTTTGCCGTTTACGTCTCCTACGAGAAAATTCAAACCTGGTAAATGGATTTGGTGGCACCTGCGGAGCTCTTGATAGACAGCGGTGCTGTGTTTCTCATATAAGCTACAATTAGTTATGAAGGCCACTCTAAAATACCACTCGTGGAAAAACACTGGTATAAAATTAGAATTTGAATAATATCTCCTTGGGATTACTGCCGAAAAGATCTCACAGTGTGTTAATAATTTGCTAGCCTCTCCTTTTACTTCCAATTCAAGCGCATGAACGTTTTGTGAATAACAGCCCCGATCTCAGGAGCTGCGTTTTGTAAAGGTCTTGTTTGCTCCATCAAATGGCTCATGTCAGCAATACCGGGTTCGCGGCTTCGTTCGATCCAATGACGACGGCAAGTAAGGAAGGGAAATGAATCCCGCTTTTACAAAATATAACCCCGGGTACCGTAGGTGTGCGCTATAACTGTTCATAAGTGCAGGCACCAGCCACTCGTGAAATTGTACCCATTTTTAAATAAAGGTGGCCAACCAATGGCAAAAAGTTCTAAAGAATCCCTCACCAGGGTCTGGACATATTGAGCTGACAAGCGCAGTGCATACAATGCGTGCTAAAAATCGTGTCTGCGAAATGTTACATCCCTAACCGCCGCGGAAAGAGCTTAAATTTCAAATCAAATGTCGTTTGCCCTTCTGCTCGCTGGCACCACCCTATTTTCCGAATATTTCCGAAAAATTTCAAAATGGGGGTTCGCTTGAGCGGAGCACGCTTACCGCACCCTTTTATTATTTTCGGGGTACAAAAAGAGTTTTGTGTGCGAAAGAAGAACCTTACAGAAATTAGGTTGCTCTGGCACCTTCAACACCCTTTTACTTTTCAAGCAAGTAAAAAAGCCGCAAGATCCCTTTTTGAGTGGTTTGTGCCAGCACGTGGTTTCAGCATGTGAGGCAATCACACTATAGGATACCTCGTCGCCTGGCTGTCTCGTTCACCTTAAACTATTTTCAATCCTCTCCCGGAGAAGACACACTCTTCATGGATGGATGGATGTTATGGATGGATGCTACGAGCGTCCCCTTTGGAACGGGGCGGTGGGTTGCACCACCAAGCTCTTGTTATTATACTGCGTAATGTCCTACCTTGGTTAAAAAAGAAAAAAAGAAAGAGAAAAGAACTGTGAACTCCCACAACCAAATTTTCCGATCCCCTATTGCGAACTGTGCTTTTGTACGTCTCCGTTTTTTTTTTTTCGTTCCCTACTTTTCTTCCACAAATCCTCCAATCGCCTCTCACTAATCCCTCTTGCGGACATGTTTACTTTTCCACTGCTCTTGCTGAACCCGAGGGCTTCAAGGAGGCCAGTGTGCCTAAATCGACCGCTGGGCAGACGTCTTCACAGTCTAATAAAACATGCTCCATAGTTTCTCTAGCTTTACCACAGCAAGCACATGCTTCTTCTTCCTTCTTATCATGAGCCGCGGTTAGGGAGACGACAACTTCGTTTCAGCACGCTGGTCTGCTGAGTGACAACGCAGTGCGCAGCAACCGGCGCAAGTTTTCCGCGCTTCAGGCACATGTGAAGCCCATGCTCGACTTGATTTAAATGGCGCTTGTCGTGAACGTGCCGGAGGAGACGCAATGAGCGTCCTGGGCACATTCACGCCAGGCGTCACTCAGATCAAGTCAAGCATGGGTTCAACTTAAGTTGCGTTAAAGCCGTTCAAGCCCCTTACGAATAGGGTGCCTCGACGCGCGGATCACGGGAGAGCGCGCGCATCGAGAAGCGGCGTAAAGGCCTCCGAGATGCAGCAGCGCGCGCCGTTAGATCTTGGATGCCACTATGTACATCACAGGGACCAAAAACAAAGCATGGTATACGAAGCTATTTTAGCACAGCCACAGTTGTGAATAAACATTATTTTCCAGAACGCCTGTCCTAAGAAAAAAAATTCACTGATTGCTCTATTAATATCGCAATATTTTATTTTTTTTATATTGAAATTACAATGTTCTATATAAAAAATCTTCCTTCTGTCACATGAACTGTCACAACACCCACGCCGGCTAGGCTCTGTTCCTTTATCTGATTGGCTTTGACGCCGCCACTGTGCCGTTGGAAAATCCGTAGTCCATCGTAGCGCGCGCGGCGCGCGTCCGCGGCATGTCCGCGTCTTCACGGGCTTCACGGTTACTCTGCACGTATAGGTGTATAGTAACTTGAATCAGAAGAGGAAAGAAGAAGCATGCAGAAAGCCATAAGTCATCCTACCGAAAAAGCAAAAAAGCATAAAACATAGCCTCTCCTTCGAAACAGAGTGATTGGTGTGATTAGAATGAGCGCCCTCTCTGTATGTTTTTGTCATAGCTAACCTTTCACGACTATTAAAATTTGATACACGGTTGCAGAAGGTACGCAGATAAAATAACCTGATGCCCTCCGTAACGCCAAGAACTTAGTACACAGTCTGAATTCTTTCCGCCTAGTTTTCGAGGTAAGGCGCGTGATAGCGTCTGCTTGCCTGATGCATGCCCTCAACATCGGCAAATGAGGCGCATGACTATTTACTTCGCCCGTTCAGTTCGGTGGAAAGACCTCAGTGTTCCACTTTTCTGGTGATCTCTCGTTTGATGCTCTCGTTTCTATGTGAAGTATGGAGTCATGTTTTACACGGCTGCAGAGCAACAAAAGAGAGAGAGAAAGTTAAACAGGGGGAAAGAAATTTAAGTTTTTGCTTCCCCCTGACCGCAAGGTGTCGACGCGTTTCCGAAGACGCTCAGCGCTGTTGGCTCCACACCCTTTAGAGAGCAATCTACCACACATCTCAGATGTTTCCATCCAAACGCGCCGAATGCCAGCTGAGCGCAGCTAGAATCTATCGTGAAGCTATGTGGTGACATTTGACATCTTTATAGCAGAAAGGTAACAAGTGTTCCAGACAGAACTACTCAAGCAGTTGCCCTCTCGGCTGTCAGGGATTTCACATGGTCAAGCCGACGAGAAAAAGGAGAAGGCTGTGTCCTTTTCTTGCATTTGTATCGGCGTTCACATCTGCCGAAAAGCACTTCTATGATAGAATAACAATATACACCGCCGCGAACACAAAAACAGAGCCCGTCAGGCATCTCTTTCGTTTTCTGTCCGTCAACATCGTTCTCGTTTTCTACTCGTATCGCCGCAGCACGCTGTTTGCCTGATACTCGGCTGACGGCGGAAGAGCCGGTGGTCCAGGGAAAGAGGATATTTGGCGAATGGTCTCACGGCTCCGGAGGGATATCGGCAAAGGCCTTTCTGTAGTTTCTGAATGGAACCAGACCGTGAGTGGAGATGAAGAAGAGCTCTGTCGCTGTATCTGAAGGATCATGCGTACTTCCTTTCTGGAGTATATATCTTCATTTTATATTTCATGAGTACACAAAACATGTCTGTTTCCGTTTACAAACATCACCGCATCCGTTTGCCTCTGCTCTCTTTCAATATGCGGCTTCTCGTTTACCCTTCGCGTCAGTGCCTCTCTATATATTGCCTTAACAATATGAAATAGCTACTAGGCCGAACGTTTAGTTACGCGATAACAGAGCAGGACGAGACAAGTTACTTATTATAATTATTTGATAATACTCAGCGCAAAAGGAACAGCAGAAGCAAAAGACAATGGGCATCATCAATGCATCGTGACGAACTTATCTTCTCCATTTTCATTACAAAAAAGGCAGGCTCCCATTACCCTTCTATGAACATGCACTTAATACTGGCAATAAGGAGTGCTGAAGTATGGGCTGTACGTTATTTTTGTATTACTTAAAGTTCCACTATAACAATTTTACTAAACTGGCAGCCATAGCGCGATGAAGCAAGTGATACTTGAGATAAGTGGCGCCGGTTTGCCTCTGTGATATGCCCATTCGTTTAACAAAATCGTCCTGTGCAATGATTCCGATTACTTATGACGCCAATTAATACAGGCAAAGTAAACAAAATAGTGAGGTTAAGATACGTGCGGAGATATGAAGTAGTGAAACATGCACGGTATTTATCAGAGATCATGGTCGCAACCAGGACAATCATGTACAGTCTCATTGCTTTATACACCCCCCTTTATTTATTTTTTGGCCAGCGCTGAGGCTTCTGAAGAAACAACCGTTTTATTTAATTAGTTGTCGCAGGTAGGCCAGTTCTACTCCTGGAGCTGAATTACACCAAGAGGCGGACATTATCGTGAGAAGTCAAATTTCATAATAGACTAAATAAAAATTCCCCAGTAAGACATTGTTAATACTTAATTATTTCAGGGCGCATACTGAATCCGGAGCCACGTATTGAAGCCAGTGATTTCTCAAAGCACATCCCCATGAAACAAATTTTTGAACTAGTAACAGCTTTGCCATAAGTACCATCAAACTTGTAGTAAGAAAGCACAGTTGTTCTGCTTACCTTTTGAATAAAATGCCTTTTTTTATTAGCTGAAGCAAACAAATAACCGGAATGTTAATTTAGTTTGTCAAATATTTTAGGAACACGTAAAACGAAATGCAAAAGACTGTGTGAGCAAATGGAGAGCGCACGACAGTATCAAATGGGGCTTCCAACGAGTGTAGAGAAGGTCGTTGGTAAGAGTCTGATTGCTCTTGAACCTTCCATGTGAAATAGGCAGGCATTCGCTTTTCACGTATCACTGTACACTTGAAGCTCCTTCTTCAACTGCAGAAGCCTGGCTCCGAACATGGCGATCTATTACGCACTCTGCGCAAGGAGCACACCGTTTTGTTTCTAACAGGCAGCCACAGTGCAAAGGAAAGCGGAGCCAGCGCTCTACCTTTTCACACGGAGTTGCCCCACCACGCGCGCGCACAGCATCGCGGGAAAGCACAGCACCGGAAAAAGGTGTTCCGTCCAGCTAGCAGGAACGAAGGCCATCCAAGAACGAGTCGTTCATTTGAGGGATCACCAGCCGTTTGTGCGCAGGCGCGAGTAAGAGTGTGCGCGAGAGAGTAAATCTGGGGGCTTTTCCTCCTTGAATATATGACTCTGCTAGGCACTACGGAGGAGATTTCTTAGCGCGTGTTGTAGTTGTTTGTCTCTATGCGTGCCGGCATTGCGTAGTGGGGTCGAGTTTACGCTCGGACGCTGGCTGCCGGCGCGATAAAATAGATTAAACAGCAGGCACTGACGTCCGATTTGGCGACCGCTGTGTTCGACAGACGGTATCGCACCTGCGGCGCTTGTGCAAAGTCAGTCGTGGCGAATCATAGCTTTCTCGGGCCTTACGGCGATGTACCTTGTAAATAACATCACAGATGTTTCTGTGGGAGCGGTAGCGACCGTAGTAGAGCCCGGGCAGCATATATTGAAAATCGAAAAGGCAGAGCGCCTTAAAAAGCTCGGTTAAACGCAAGTGGCTGAAAGGCTGCCTGTGGTGGTGACTGACTCAGCACCAGCGCCGCAAGCGCGAGAAAGTCTGTCCGACGTACCTTCAGAGGCAAAGTTCTGACTGGTGTTGCAGAAGTCGCGGGGCGCGCTAGTACTGAACATAGCGTCACAAATTGGCGGCTTGACGTTATCATATTTTATCAGTCGTGTTTTTTTTTTTCTAATTGTAACAACGTGTCATTATGTCGCATTATTGGCGGCGCCTCCAGGACACCAAAGCGGCAACGGGGACACCAAAGCTAGAACCCGGACTCGTCCATGGGTTGGGGCTCGCGGAGGCCTCCGCGTGCTAGGGCTGTATAAGATCGGTTGTCCGCTATCGCGTATAGCAAATTTTTTATGCGAACACCCCCCGGCACGCTACTCCTTGGGTGCCCTGGAGATCCTGCGCCGCCTCCTTTATTTGTTGCGCTCCTGAGGCCTCCGCTTGCCGATTACATGTGCCCTCATGGAGCAGTGCTTGTAAAGAATTCAATCTATCGTCGCGACGTAAAAAACAGCCCGCGACTTACACAACACCAGTCAGAACCTTGAACCTTCATACACAGCGATCACCAAATGCGGCGTCCGTGCCCACTGCCTCACCGCGCGGGCAGCCAGTGGTGGAGCGTAAACAAACTCGACCGCACACCGCGATGCCGGCCTGTCTAGGGGACAAACGCATACAACACGCGCTAAGAAACCTCCTCCGTAGTGCCTAGGCCGAGTCATATATTCAAGGAGCAAAACCCCCTAGATTTTCTCTCTCGCGCCTGCGCACAAACGGCAGGCGATCCCTCAAATGAACGTCTCGTTATCCAAGAGAGACCCTGGGTCAGCCATATCGCGTCGCCGCGAAAACAGCGCAGTCGTTCGACATTCGTTGGATATAACAAATATCCTACACTGTAAGTGAATTCTAACTTTCTACGCACATTCGCACATTCTGCGTATAAGACATGCTATCACCAGGAAGCCGTCACGACGTTTAGCCGCCTTGATTGACTACGGACTGGGCAAGCGCGCTGTGTCTCTTGATGTCAATCGAAAAACCAGTCGTCGCGATACCTGAATGTGGTTTCATCACTTGCTGCTATCCGTAAGAGCTTTGAAAATCACAAACGCTGCCAGAAGCATGGTATGTTCAATGAGGGGACGCATAAAATGGTTTGGTTACCAGCCTATGATTTCGAGCCTATGCGGAGCGTGCTTAGCGTGCGTTTTGTGCGTTTGAATTCATTCAGTTTGGTAGTGTACTGTGGGCGGAACGCTGTTGAAATAAGTAGTCACATAACAGAATGATGTCACTTTGCTGGCGGCATGCTTTCGTTATAATGAGCCGCGCGCTTGACGGTGTCTTTCGTCCATGGGTAATCTGCGACGACTGAAGTTACGTGCAGCGCCCGTGCTAATTAGAAACTTTGCCGCAGGTATTCAGCTGCATGGTGCGAGAGGTCAGTTGGGCACGTTATCTTAAGCTTACTGAAAACGCCTGAGGAATTCATATCTTAAGGTGAATAAGACTGAGCCGTTCTTGCTCATGCATTGAAATGGTGTGATTATAGGTCTGATTTTATGTCTCGTGTTGCGGTTTTAGAGCACGGTGCGAATGTGAAGGGTGCTTATGTGTACGAACTCGGAAAATTGTCAAGCGGCGAGTTATGCATTGGAATCGAATGTAACGGTTAATGTGTGGAATTACAGTTGCAAGGGTGTTTTGCATATGCTTACTGTTTTGCACATGCCTGTGCATTTGTTAATATGAGTTCGCGCTTCAGAGTTATGTCATATGGACAGTTAAATCACCCTTCCTCTGAGGGTTGCATGCGTAATCTGTGCATTTTAATACTGCATGGCAGATCAAAATGTGCTTATTGCTTTAATATCTTTAGAGGAGAAATAAAGCAGCAGAATAAAACGTTGCTTTAATTCTGTGTTGCCAGTCGTCCATCATAAATAAAACAAAGAGATGGTCTAATAAACTAATAACTGTGGTCTAACTGCAACATTTACATACCTTCAAGAATTTAAAATGCTAGATTTCATCAAACTGCAGCAATAGTCGAGTCTGTCAAAAATGAACTTCATTGCGTACCTCATAAATTAAAATAACTTCATGTCTTTTATTAAGCTTACATGCAGGCCGCAGTGAACTTTCTTGTTATTATGGAAATGTGGGCAAGCTTGCCATAACAAGCCTTGTTGCCCTTTCTTATAGGCACATCCAGTCATATCCGTTGAACTGGAAGACCATATTTTCATCCCTACTGAGCATCATGTTTGCAGATATGATCCTCAAATTATGGCTTTAGCCGTGGCACAACCAGAGATGGCGTGGGGGGCACACTAGGCACTTGCTTAGGATGTGTCACAAGTGGTGTTTGCGACACACCAGACTAATGAAAGACCTATCACATTTGACAATGACCAATATCCTATTTATTAGCAGGAGTATTTTAACATTGGTGCCGAACGAGGATGAACTGTCGGTTATTTCTTTTTTATTTAAATCTAAAAATTGAAGTTAGTTTAGTAGTTGATTATTGCTGTCATTTATATGTTCAGTAGGAAGACTACGAGCTATGAAGCATACTAAATATGCTAAAATATGCATACTAAATAGAATATGAAGCAGACTGATTTTTATGTCTACCCTTTTATCTATTTTTACACCTAATTTTAGAAGTATGGCTTCCACTTAGGTTCCAGAAAGGGGAAGCATTGGGGGCAGAGTAGCCCAGGTTTAAGAAGTCATTATCATTTACATGCATGCTCACGACACCAGTTCTTTAGAACAGCTCGCGGCTCCCGAAGCGGGAGCAAGGAGCAAGGCCTTTAACTGTGTACATGGTGGTGCTTACCTTATGTCTTAATTAGAAGACACAGAGCCCATGCAACTGAAAAATTAATTTGGTCCATGTAATATTGTGATTTCTCCTTCTGTGAAGTAGTCATATGAGTGCTTTTGGGATCTGTTTGAGATTTAGATTAGGGTGACTCAATCTACTTGCCATCCAAGTCTACTAGTGGAAGCAGGGATGTGTTCAATGCAAAGAACTGAGAGCATCTGCATGGAACACTTGTTTATCAATTGGTGGATGTGAATATTTAGTGCTAATCAAGCAAAAGCCCCTTGCATTGACGACTTCTGCAGACATAACTTTTGTGAGGCAAAATAAAATTAACGCATTTCTGCACATAGTAAGTTTATGGACTTAAGAGAGAGTGCACAGTGAGGCACGGTATTAGTCTTCCTAGACACATATATACTTGTTCAGAGACGAAAATTCTGTTAACCGCGATAATTTTTCTTACTTTAACGTACCTCAACCACTTCAGTAGGAAAAAAGCTTTGGTTTCAGGTAGTTTCTTCTTCTGCAAGTATATGCATAGCCGTATTCAAAATCTACGTGCATGAAAGGGATATGTAAAGCAGAATGGTGCCTTTCCCAATTTATGGTTTGCTTCTTTGTCTTTCTCGTGCACTGTCCTGCCTGCAGTTATGCTTATGTCACCTTTGATGCGTCATATTCATCCCATGTTATTTTTGATTCACATCTGAAGCCATGCTATACTTTAGTTAGATTGCATTTTCATCTAGTCACAACAATTTAGTATGTAATTATGCAAGCTGATCCTCAGTAACGTATAGCGTTCATACCGTGATGCGCAATGAAAAGCTACCATATATGACATAAAATTTCATGTGCAAGATTTTAATGCATATGCTCCTTGCAGTTTTATGCTCATTTGCTGCAGACTAGACAATATTGTAAATTTAATTTTATTTATTTGTGAGAAAGTGTAATCGATCAATCCCAACTTGCGGGGATGCGCGACTCACGCGTCCCCTGATATGTTGTTTCCTCGCATAGCTGCCGCCTCCTGTAATCCGGCTTCGCCGTGTGGCTTTACTTCGGCGGTAGGTATGCTTGAAGGGTAGTACGAGAGATGGCGTGAGTGTTGCCCTGCTAACGCCACCTAACGGTGGGATTACATGGGCGCAAAAATGAGAAGGATCTTCCTCTTTGGCTCGGGACCGGAAAGCGGCGCCGACGTTCTGCGCGTGTGCCGATCCATGCTTCTGCGAGACCGTCTCGAGAGGCCTACCGTGGAATGGACGAACACGATCATTCGAACGCGCCACTGTTCACGTAACCGTACGTGAAAACGACCAGGCGTTGGTGTCCAGCATTGGTGTCCAGTTGGTGATTGCGGTGAGTCGGACTGCCGCGATTTGCCGAGCGCCCATCGGCATGTTTTGTGGATAGCAACTCGGCTAGCAGGCTTTGATCTATGAAAGGTGCAATAAAAGCCCTTGTGGTTGTTTGCACTACTGTGTTGTCATTCCTTTGTCCCAAGAGCATGGGTGAGAACCCCACAAACTGCACCAGGAACCTACTTTCGTAAGGATGCCAGCCGAATAGGAAATATGATACGCCCCTGTACTGCTTTTAGACCGGGTGGGATATTACTGTAGAACCACGGCAAGACACGCTTAGAAACAATGGGATGCAGCCCATATATGCATAACTTTATGTGACATAGGTATAACCAAAGCTAGACATGCGGCCTCGCATGATAATATACGACACATTTCTAAATGCACTGCACTCTCAGTAAGGAACATACGTACGTTGTACAGGACGTTATCAAATGAGCTGCGCTCTAGAGTATGGCACAAAAGTTTCTTGCACAATTTATCTACGTTACCAGCGCTATACCCGGCAGCTCATCTGGTAACCTCTGCCCTATAGGTGCATGTGTTTTGTGCTAGAAATGCATTTGCTGGCCAGTAATGTGGAGCATATTTCTTTTCAATCGTAGTGCCAATACTTTGTGAGTTTGCGCACGTTTTTCTATGTTTAACTGTCTATTGTGTACTTTATTCATCAAGAGATGGAGCCAATTGAAAATAAAAGATATTTCTACACTAATTGTGATGGAACCTTACAGAATATACATATGTTTTATAACAAGATGTGTTGTAAACTGTATGGACGTCATTGTAATCTGACTTTATGTGTGTGTCAGTATGTTTCACAAATTATTATTCAATTTGTCTTGTGACTGATCAATAAAGATTTTGACCTTTTAAGAGAAAAAGTTTTGACCTTTCAAGACGGATGTTTCATTTGAGTAACTCGGCTACTAGAGATTACATCCAATTCACCCAGCGTAAGTGCAGGAGCTGTTTATGAAGGAATCACATATTCCCCACATGTAAGTATTGCAAATCCCTTCTAACGTGACCATGGCTCCACATCGTGAGGGCTTTCACACTATTGGGAAGAGTACTACCGCTCTGTTCTGAAGGAGTAGAATCTCTCAGGAGTACAAGCACTGTGTCTGGGGGAGTAGAAACACTCAGTTTGGAGGAGTAGAAGCACTCGGTCTGGAGGAGTACTATTACCCTTGCGGGGAGAGTATTAGCACTCTGTGAAGGTGTACTTGCACGCCCTTGCGGTGGAGTAAGAGAACTCTGTCGGGGGAGTTTTTCCACTCTGTCTCAAAGGGGGTTGACCTACTCCCGTAAAGGAAGTGAAATATGGGACAAGCAGATACTCCCTAGAAGAGAGTTCCCGGAACTCTGTTTTTAGAGTATAGCCGCTATGCTGTTGCGCTGCTAAGCACGATGTCGTGGGATCAAATCCCGGCCGCAGCGGGCGCATTTTAATGGGGGCGAAATGCAAAAATACCCTTGTCCCGTGCATGGGGTACACGTTAAAAGTACCCGGGTGGCCAAATTAATTAGGAGTCCCCCGCTACGGCATGCCTCATAATCAAATCATGGTTTTGACTTTGAAAACCCAAGAATTCAATTCAAGCCCACGGCGATGATGGACATGGTTCGAAAATCTTTATCTGGAAGAACATTTTACTATATACAGTCATTTTAACCCTATCCGAAGAATGACGCCTTCGATGTCGCCAGTCACACATGGGTGAGTCCGCCATTACAAAATGAGTAAGCTTTCGTACAAGCCTACGAATCTTTGAACACAACAAATTTACGCATGCTGAAAAATTTCGCTTTTTTCGCAATCCGGCAAGTATAGAGGCTCCCCTGTCTCAGGTTAAGCGCATCGATGACAACAAAGAGCGCGAAGTGCTCGCACCAGTACTAGTCTCTAACAGCGATGTCTGGCCATTTGAAGGCGTTAGCTCATAGCAAGTTTCCTCGAACCCATGGCCTTATAAATGGCGGAATGCTATCTTTTGAATCACACTTGCGCAGTCCTCCCCAGTACCTCCCTGATAGCTAGCAACGCTGCATGTTCTGCCTGGGAAGTCAATTACAACGCCGCCGGGCTCATTAAAAACCAGCACTGCAAGGAATATGATTTGGCTAAACGGGATCCACGTACAGCTTGACGAAACGGTAAATGGGCAGAGGACTTCTGCTACATATAACATAGTAAGCCTCCTCTAGACATGTTTAACGGTGCATGTGAGCACCTCACCTTACGGACACGGCTAGAAATATCCTTGTAGTGAATACAATTAGGATGCTACAACAAAAGCAAGGCTTGAAAAGCGATTGTTTGTGGCAAATTATTACCATGCAATCTGAATACCCAAGCGGTTATTAGTTCAAATGTTAGCAACACTGGCAAGAGATAAAAAATGTGGGCGCTTGATATCAAGCATGCGTTTAGGCACTATATCACCACAGCGACGTATCCAGCTAGATTGACATGACCGACGCGAACGCGGACGAACCAGTTGCCTATCATATGACGTACTTAGGGTTACGTCGAAGCGAGCATTCCCACACGTCGAATGAAAAGTGGGCCACAAAACGCACGACTTTCGCTTTCCTAAGCATGGGCGACGAAACAAACGTGTCGGAACGCTTCGCGCGTTCATTCACGCCCATTGAGTCAACGGCGGGAACTACGCGTTTGTTCTGCGCTTTTCAATTCTTCGAGTGACTTGAACTCAATTGGAGATGGTTGCTGTCAGCTGGCTAAGGGGTTTCGCATTCAGTATGTCGGCATTCCTCGATTGCAACCCGTATGGTGATTAGGCTTGCGCCCATATTGTGAATTGTTTCACGGGGGTCCAGGGCGCTATTCTGGACACTGCCGAATTCCACCACACACGGCGGCATTTCGAACCAGTCAGCGCGGCCATAGGAGTTCTCTGGGCCAATCAGAACTGACAGGAGGGCTAATAAAACAATATGATAGAAGTAGATGAGGTCTAGAATATCACCCCAATGGACGCACAGGAGCCGAGGTGACCAACGAGATCAAATCGCGATTCGCTGCGTAATGTGAATACAGCTTTGGCAGCAGGATAACGCCGCGATACATGCTCATCCCTGAGTATCTGCCTCCGCAGGCGAAGAAATTACTCTCCAAGGCTCGAACCAGCCTAATACAGGTAGGCGTTTTTTTCTTATCGTAACCTCTCCCTGTACAACATGGTCTGTAAAAGAATACATAAGCTGGGGTGATCGTATATTGTACAAATTAGGGTTGGAATTGCATTATGCACTTGATAATTATAGCGCGAAAAATCGCGCCGACATCACAAATAGTTACTAATATGATAAACCAACTGTGCTCACCTTTACGCACAATTATTTGTCGCAGTGCACATTTTTTGTACGTTTAAATCACGAATGAGGGTACTAAACGGAGTACAAAAAACTACCATAGCCCAGAGCATGAGGATAGCAGCTGGGAGGGTGTCTAGTATGTCACTGGAAATGAGATTCTCTGTGAATTGTTTGCATGTCTTTTTTTCTTCCTTTTTTTTTGTTGTTCGTGGCAAGGGTACACCCGAAAAGTGAACGTATACAAAACAAAAAAAGTATTGCGATTTCTTCGTGGGATTCATTCCCCGAGGGACGATTCGTAAAATAGTAATAATAAAAATGATCTGCTTCGCACGCATTCCTCGTATTGCATTCTTCATGGTTCAAACGTCGCAGAATTTCTTACACCGATAAACGACGATTTCTCTTCAGTGCGTGTATTTTATTTATTTGGTGGCAGTAAACATTCCCAACAATGCGTTCCGCCCCTGCCGTGTAAGGCATGCTGCGCTACCTTTGTACAACCGAGTTTCGGAGGATTTCGGCCCACGTACTGGCGCTGTGCAGCAAACGCTCTGCTGCGGCCATCGACCGCTGCGCGTCCGGTTTACAACCGGAAGTTACATTTTACAGCTCTCCACCTTGCAGGGCTGTTCGAGCTTCTCACTCTGGACGAGATAAAAATGCAGAAACGTATGGATACAGCACGGTAATATGGAGACGGCCATTCTTTGCGTTTATCATTTAAAGTTGGCGAACGTTACAGCCACGTGAGCAGCTGTGGGTAACGTCCGTTCGGTAGCCGTACGGGTTCAGGTGCCTACAACTTAAACGCAAGGAACGGCTAGTGCCTAAGAAGCTGCATCGAATATTGCAACGCTTGCGGGTCTACCAACCTTATGTTTCTGCGGTTGTCCTCGATTTTGTGTGAAAGTTTCATTGCATAGAGAATAACACCTGCTTTGAGGGGCTTTCTTGAGCAATATTTAGGAACACTTTTCAAGAACGTTAAATGCAAGTCATTTAAATCAATCTCGTGTTATCGAAGAAAGCTCACTTTTCGCGCGAAATAAATAAATATATGTGTGGTGCTAAGCACACCGAGTTTCGCGGTTGAGGACAATAAATATGGTGAAGGCACAGTTAATCTGCTGGTCAAGAAGAGCAAAGCAATGTAAGAAGTGAAGGATGCCGTTGCTAGTAAAATGATATCATGTCCTTTTAAAACTAAGCTCAACACCGAATAAGTATGATAAAATTCGTACAAGGTGGCACCAGTTCCAAATTAAAAGAATGCGTTTTAAAGGTGCTTAGCAATATTAAATGTTTCATTAGCCTGAAGACAATAAGGTTGAAGGCACTTTTTTCTTTATTCGGGAAGATTTGCCGCAAGGCATGAATAATACAATAAAGTTAAATAAAAGCTTCCAACTATGGGTCATGCAAGAACTGCATCAGTTGAAATTAAGAAAGGACTGAAAACTACGACTGCTGGTCGTTGAGGCCACATTGTCCCTCGGCCTTTAGGCTCAAACATTGGTCTATCAATATCTTAGTACTACAATTTTAGTGCGTGTTTAAGCAATGAAAATTAGGTGATGTTGGCAACCTCACACTGTACAGAATACTTCGTCAATTCATGTGGTTGCTGAGGAGAGACAGTGATATTTCATATACATAGTAAGCATTGCGATAACTGTCACACGGACTTCCCAGCTATATTCGCTAAGTCAGTCCTAGAAATATTTAGCCTAACGTAATAGATAAAATGAAAGAACATATGTAATCTCAAGAAAATAAGGCGCTTAATGAGTTCCGTATTTGCGACTCTGATACGAAAGCTGACGCTCCAGCCAAATGGGCTACCGGGAGAACTTCTTCTTTACCAGTACTCGAGAATGCTGATGTAAGTTACGTGATATGTAGCTTAAACAAGTCACGCAGAACGGCTAAGCCGACGGGTTTCCTCTACACATCACATAATGCAATACCAAAAAGCCCATCAGTCAGTTCTTTTGCTAGATGAGTACGGTTGCAATGCTGAACTACTTATTCATGGAAGCTCGTCATCCCACCAAATGATTGCCAACGTTGAATATCTCTACGACCAAAGAGTACTAAACTTTACCATTACGCACTCTTGATTGCGCCTGCTCTCCTTTCCCAATATGTATCTTTTTCTGTTGTCGGCGCTGAGTAATGTATTATGTATCGACAAGGGCAGCACAGACTAGGTGTTTGTGTAAATGCTTGTCATTCATAACATTCTTCAGAGCGCAATAAATTCCCCTCTACCAGGACATCAATAAGGTAGGAGCCTTAAGATCAGGGGTATGAACTAGAGGCCCGTTGTGCTGCGTGCTATGATGCACAGGGCACTCAGAAGTTAACATCGAGCCACATTCTCATCCACTGCCTCTGCTCAGTCAAGATACGACTAAATATAGGATCTCGTACACCATGGTCATGAAGGATCGAAAGTGTGCCTGTGGCTAATTGCACCTGAGAGCTGCGGGTGATAACAACCATGCTATAGCACTACTTTCACACATGACAATTTCTGCAGGGTTTGTTTATGACACTGTCTGAGAGTGATGACATCTGTACATGTATGTCGGACGCCACAACAGGCCATGCTGGAGCGTACTACAATGGGGGAGTGGGTCTAAGGGATGCCGCGGCAAGCTCCAAGAGTGAGGAAAAAGAAGACGTTGCAGTTTCGCCCGAAAGGAGAACTATCGGTTGCGCTAGCAAATGCGCAGAGAGCTATACGAAGTAAGGATAGTAGTTTTATTGGCCGTATAAACTTCCAAACATTCGCTTACTAACTAAATTAGCAAGCACGGTGTCAGCGCGCATAGGCAAACATGAACGCATCACATTCAATGACCGCGGACACTGGATGTCAAAACCCTGGCTTGAGGAAGCGCGGCAGCAGCAGTGAGTGATGCGACCTTCGTACTATGTCCGTACTGTGTATCGCTTCAACGCAAACTGAACAGCAAGAACGTAGCATGCACAAATGTATGAGCCGCCGTCGCACCCTGACACAGCTGCCGACGGAGATCGCTTTCAAGATAAGGCGCGCGCGGCTCAGTTGCTGCTAGTTCCTGCGGGACAACAACGCCGCTCCTCCCTTCCATCTCCCTGGAGCCATGCGCGCGACAGCAAGACAGTGCGATTCGTCCCTGTTTTCCTCCTTTACACGCGCGAGATTGAGCCGCGATCATAGGGGCCCCTGGGGTGGGGTCGGAGTACGACTACACCCCTCTTTATTCCCCTCAGTCAGGCCAGTATTAAGCTATCTTCGGGATTTTGCTCTACAGGCGGACGCGATAGTGGGGAAAGTAGCCCTTAAGGGGAACCTTTAGCTCTGGTGGTCCTATCTCAATACATGTAAAAGTAGAATTCGTTTTTCTCCACAACCACTGCATCAAATTTTACAAGGTTTGTTGCACTTAAAAGAAAAACTTAAAATCTAGGGACTGTTGGTTTAGAATTTTTGATTTATGTCATCATTTGTTTATTAAAAATTGGCAAAAATCGCAAATTTTCAGAAAACGAAAGCATCAAGTTTACAACTCTGTCTTTCGGCAATCAAAACTGATATCACAATACTGTACATTGCATCTAACAGTACATCTAAAGCGGACAAAATTGATATATTACGCATGAATCTAATGAAATTTAGTAATGTGGAAATACAGCTTTTCCACAACCCTTGTTCACAACGTAAGGACTTCACGTAAGGTATAAATCGGCATATTGGATTTCACCGCTTTGAATTGTCTAAAGGATGCTGTTTACAGAACCGCGATATCAGTTCTTGATGAGGAGTTATTAATTTGTAAACTTCGTGCTTCTGAATTTTTTGCACTTTCGAATTTTTGAAAATCTTTCACCAGAATTGAAGCCCTAAATAGAAATTCCGCTTCCAATAGTCACTAGAATTTACCTTTCTATCCCGAATCCAGCAAATTTCATTAAAACCGGCCCAGGGGTTATCTCAAAAAAGCGTTTCGGCGTTTTACATCTATTTGAATAGGGCGCGTCGGAGTTGAGTCAGAGTTGGAGCTTACTCTTAACGACTTCGTTGTAAAAAACAAGAATGAAAGAATAAAAGAAAAAAAAAAGACGCCTCCGCCGTCAATATTGCCGCCTCAGATTTCGTCATGATGGCACCGCCACCATCGGCACGGCTCCGTGAGCTGCTACCAAGCTTTTCACTTTCGTTATCTTCCTTCCTTCGTCAGCAGCACATTGTCTTGATGCCAGCGACGCGCTAAATCTTCACCATCATTGCGTCATGCATCGCTTCTACGACCAAGCAGACTTTCGGCGGCACAGGTTCACTGCCGTATTGACACTAAAGCTTTAAAATGCTTGCCTTCGAGAAAGCAGCATGAATAAAAATGGAACGCGACTATGTGGCCATGGGGAACATGTTCACGGTGCCATACTATTGATGACAGCGTCACAAAAGGCTAGATGTGGTCAAGTTGACTTTACAGCTTTGCAAGGAATGACTGTCGGGCTAGTTGCTTCATTATCACATAAAGAACAGCGATTAAAGTTAGCGCAGTTTGTGTGTGGTTCCTTCTTTGTGTCCCGTCGTAAAGTGCTGTTCTTTCTGTGACTTTACAGATGTTCTTTTTCTGCGTCAGTTACGTCTTCCAAGAGTGTTTATTTGGAAAATGTTTGTTCGCATGGCTCTTACAGAAGCATGTTAAGTCGAATTTTTTTCGCTTGGCTGCATAATCTCGAGGACGGGCTCCGAACTGCTCATTTTCTTTAGCCACGCAAGAACCATTACTGAAAATTTAATTAGCGTAGCTTTGTTAATTACGCAAACAACTTCTCAACTTACTCCGCATCTACAGACTACCAATCTGAACACTAGAATGATGAAATGATGCTAACATTGTTTGTATCGTTTCAATAGTTTTGTTTCGTGCAGTTAAAAGCAGCCGGCATATTGATGGTGCTCTAGACTTCTTATAAAGTAAGTGTGAAAGTTTGGACAGGTTATCTTGGCACAAATCAACTTCATCAGCTTAAGCACATGGCCCAACCTTGCACGTCTGTCTTTCCAACCGATTCTCATACATTATACAAGAAGCCCCTCAGCGCTGCGGTACATCCCACAAGGTGTGCGAGAACATTGTGCTCGCTCCCGATTAGGTTTCTGAGCGTTGGTGGCATCAGGCTCGGTTTCCTCGCATCATAAGGAAGAAAAACAGCTTCCTGGAGGAACGCATTGGGTACATTTTCAGTACTTTGTAACATATGGATCAGCATGGATATGTACGTTATAACGAAAATCACTTATATATTAAGGTGAGCGTTTCGCTGGATGTATTTTAGCTGTCTAATGATAAGATCTAAAGAAAAAAATACTATGATCTTGTGACAAATAACGCTGACATGAAATATGAGGCTCCGACACAGTACCCGTGGTGGAACTGGCCGCTGGACTACAGGGCTACATTCAACCGCGATATGGTGGTTTGATAAATACCAGTAATTGGAAAGTGGTTCACACTTGAAATTCCTGTATGTCGGCGCCGCTGTGCAGTGTTGGGGGCAATTTTTAAACCACAAGCACTATGTTTCAACTAATATTGAAAGCAACTCTATTTCTTTTAGGGGCGGGGCTTTTTTTAGCGTCTAACCACAGTTCCGAAGTTATCAGTTAGCTCAAGATGCGTCTGCATGTGTTTCTACTATCCAGTATGGTGTCACGAATTCAATAGCGAAAGAGCGTTATCTTATCAGATTGCGCGCGTGAAGCGAATACTGGCGTACATTCTCCATCACATTTGACAACCTGAGATTGCGCTGCTATGTACGAGCATTCCAATCTGACGAACTGACGCCCTGATCTGTAGATCGGAACCAGAGGAAGCACTTTGCGCGCAGCCATCGTTTTGTTTGAGTGTTATTTTCTTTTCTGGCGCAAGCTCATCTTATCATCATCATCATCAGCCTGGTTATGCCCACTGCAGGGCAAAGGCCTCTCCCATACTTCTCCAACTACCCCAGTCATGTAGTAATTGTGGCCATGTTGTCCCTGCAAACTTCTTAATCTCATCCGCCCACCTAACTTTCTGCCGCCCTCTGCTACGCTTTCCTTCCCTTGGAATCCATTCCGTAACTCTTAATGACCATCGGCCTTCTTCCCTCCTGATTACGTGTCCTGCCCATGCCCATTTCGTTTTCTTAATTTCAACTAAGATATCATAAACTCGCGTTTGTTCCCTCACGCAATCTGCTCTTTTCTTATCCCTTAACGTTACACCTATCATTCTTCTTTTCATAGCTCGTTGCGTCGTCCTCAATTCAAGTAGAACCCTTTTCGTAAGCCTCCAGGTTTCTGCCCCGTACGTGAGTACTGGTAAGACACAGCTGTTATAAACTTTTCTCTTGAGGGATAATGGCAACCTGCTGTTCATGATCAGAGAATGCCTGCCAAACGCACCCCAGCCCATTCTTATTCTTCTGATTATTTCAGTCTGATGATCCGGATCCGCAGTCACTACCTGTCCTAAATAGATGTATTCCCTTACCACTTCCAGTGCCTCACTACCTATTGTAAACTGCTTTTCCCTTCCGAGACTGTTAAACATTACTTTAGTTTTCTGCAGATTAATCTTTAGGCCCACCCTTCGGCTTTGCCTCTCCAGGTCAGTGAGCATGCATTGCAGTTGGTTCCCTGAGTTACTAAGCAAGGCAATATCATCAGCGAATCGCAAGTTACTAAGTTATTCTCCATTAACTCTTATCCCCAACTCTTCCCAATCCAGGTCTCTGAATACCTCCTGTAAACACGCTGTGAATAGCATCGGAGAGATCGTATCTCCCTGCCTGCCGCCTTTCTTTATTGGGATTTTGTTGCTTTCTTTATGGAGGACTACGGCTCATCTTATAATGAGTAACATTCGTGACTGACTCTTTTGGAAGTGTTTTGTTCTTGACATTGCTACAACGTGAGAGTATAGAGGTGCTCCATCTTCATTG